>NC_137891.1:100208432-100559643 GCF_963455335.1 Martes martes | reverse complement strand
AAACAACCTCGGAAGCCATACATTGAAGATGGCAGAGCTGTACCACTAACTCTAGACCGCTGACCTCTATCTCATTTAAGCTACTGTACTTTGGAATCTGTTTGTTTTAACAGCTTAGGATGAACCCAAACAAGAACAGGAATTTGTTACTAGATATAGGGTACTGCCATTAACCAAAACCTAAAATATGTGACACTGGCTTTATTGTTAGGACACAGATATTGCAGTCTGAGAAGATGATGATCTTTCTAATGCTTTGTGGAAATGCTTGATAAAACTGCCTGCTGTGATAATATGGAAGGTAGACTGTGTGCTTTTTGAGCCTGAAGTGCTAGGAAAACTGACTGTAAAACCTCAGAATGTTGGTCAGTGTTACCCACTCCTCGCTGCTTTTAGCGAGGTCTATTAACACATGACCTAATGCATCTCTCTGCTTTTCAGCCATAGGGCCTTCTCCAAAGCCAATTTCCAAGCAGAAATGGAAGGAAATGGAGCTCTGCTAAGGAAGTTTTCTTAGCCTGGCTCAGTAGTCAGGAATGATGGGCTTCCAAGTAGGAAAAGCCACCTGCTCTGTACCCCAACAGAAGGAAATTAGATGTCCCAAAGAGCTCGCCCAGCTGACAAAGTCAGGTGTTGTCATCCAATTTCAGCCTATTGTTTTAGTTGACACCAATGTAGCCCGCTATAAAAATGAGAGAGAGGAGGAATGACTCAGCATAGAAACTGGAAAATAAAACATCAGAGAAGAGATTTTTTAGATACGGCTACTCCACGTGATATTGACTGGAAACAAACAAAAGTTTTTGAAAGAATGGTATGCTAGAAAACCCATAAGCAAAGCCGATAAAACCCTATGTTCCATTGATCTCCAAAGCAACTCTCAGGCCCCAAACCTAAGTAGGCTTTCGCTAGCCATGGCAGACCCTTCCAGAGCCCCACATCAAATCTGGACAGTTCTGTGCAGACTCACAGACTCACTTCACTGACAGAAACCCATCAAAAGAAAAATCCTCCCATCTCTCTGCTTTTCTGACTCAGAGCCTTCTCTGAAACTGTGGGAGCCTGTCCAGCCCAGAAGTCTGGGGAAGTTAAACTCCTAAGAGCAATCTTCATATAATATGGGACAGAAACTGTCAGATAAATAGCCCAGCTCTCTTCTTGCAGATAGATAATTCTGAGAATAATTCTGTACACGTCCTAGAAGTTCCTTAAAGAATCAAACCCCTAGGGGCGCCTGGGTGGCTCAGTGGGTTAAAGCCTCTGCCTTCGGCTCAGGTCATGATCCCAGGGTCCTGGGATCGAGCCCCGCATCGGGCTCTCTGCTCCGTGGAGAGCCTGCTTTCTCCTCTCTCTCTGCCTGCCTCTCTGCCTACTTGTGATCTCTGTCTGTCAAATAAATAAATAAAATCTTTAAAAAAAAAAAAAAAAAGAATCAAACCCCTACTGCATATAACTGAAACCTCACTTACGTACCCTGGTATTGGCTTTTCTTCCTTGCATGTCTCACTGTCCCTGCTTCCTCATTCCTGCTTCTTCACAAATAAGCTAGCTGTACCCAGACTTTTTTTGGGGGGGGAATCCAAACTAAAATAATTGGTATCACTTCAAAAGTGGTCCCATGTACCAATTAACAGTCAGAGATTGTCAGAGTGGCTCAAAAAACAATACCCAACTTATATGTTATTTATAAGAAATCCACTTTAGAGATTAAGACACATATAGGTTAAATGTAAATGAATAGGGAAAAATATACCATGTTGACCTCAATCAAAAGAAAGTATGAGTAGCTATATTAATTTTAGACAGAGCAGACTTTAAACCAAGGAAAGTTAGCTAGGCTAAAAAAGGCATTACATACTGATAAGGGGGTTAATTATTTAAGGAGATATAATAATCTTTAGCATATATGTTCCTTGCAACAGACCATCAAACTACATGAGGTCAAAACTGATAGAAGTACAAAGAGACATAGATGAATCCAGGGGCACCTGGGTGACTCAGTCAGTTAAGTGTCCGCCTTCGGCTCAGGTCATGAACCAGGAATCCCAGGATCAAGAGCTGCAACTGGGCTCCCTGCTCAGCAGGGAGTCTACTTCTCCCTCTGACCCTTACCCCATTTGTGCTTTCTCTCTTTCACTCTCTCTCTCAAATAAATAAAAAAAAATTTTTTTTAAGAAATAGGTGAATCCACTATCATAGCTGGAGATTTCAGCAACCTCTATTAGAAATGGACAGATCCAGAAAAAAAAAAAATCAGTAATGACATAGCTGCACTCGACACCACCACCAATCGACGGTATATAACTGAGTCCATAGACTATTTCATTCAACAGTAGCAGAGTACACATTTTTCTCAAGCTCACATGGAACATTCACCAAGAAAGACAACATTCTGGGCCATAACACACACCTTAACAAATTTAAAAGAATGGAAAGCATACAATGGCTGCTCTGAGACCACAGTGGAATAAAATTAGAAATCAGTAAAAGAAAGATAATCTTTTAAAAATACCAAAAATATGTGGAGATTTAAAAACACACTTCTAAATAACACACAGGTCAAAGAAGAAATCTCAAGAAAAGTTTAAAAATATTTTGAACTACATGAAAATGAAGACAATTTATCAAAGGAGTGGAAAGTAGTACTTAGATGGAAATACATAGCATTGAATATGTATATTTAAAAAAAAAGAAATATTTATAAATAGTAATCACTTTCCACCTCGGAAAACTAGAAAAAGAGCAAATTAAATCCATAATAATAATAAGAAAAAATATAAAAAGAATTAGAATAGAAATTAATGAAATTGAAAATAGGAAATCAACAGAGAAAATCAACAAAATGAAAATCTGGTTCTTTGAAAAGTGGTTCTACAAAGTAGGTCTGCTGATGTTGTTAGAACTGGATCACTCACCAGCCACTTGACAACAATTGGATCTTAGTTGGCGAATGGAATGATGATAATCTGTGGTATGCAGTGGCATTACAATTACTAAAATTCATAGTCCTAGTGGCTTGGGATAGAGTACTGGTAGACAGAAAAGCATTATATTATTCAGTTGCCCTAATACTTGAATAGCATGGGGACAATTATAAAGATGGTAGAGTTGGCTGATTCTAATTCACTATCTTAGAAACTTTGAAGGAAGACAATGTCAAGGTTAAGTCATCTAAATTTCACCGTTAAGTATATTATGAACACTGTGAGGCCTTCATAGCAGCATTGAGAGATCCTCATAGACTGCTAAAAATCAGGCCCAGGATATAAATGTAAAGGTAACAGAGTTATGAAGGAAACAATATAGAACCTCAAAAGTCTCCTATGCTAAAGTGAGGACCCTCACTGGGAAGGAGTAGGATCCTGACACATGGGATGGGAATATTTGAGTGTATATGCCTAAGAAATGTGAGCTCCCAAATTCACCAGCACCTTCCATTTTGGCAAAAAGTTGTCCCCTTCCCACTGCTAGAGCAGAGCAGCTTCTCTTTGTACCCAGGCCATGCATGTAAAGGCCTCAAAGAGGCAGATGCCTATCAAAAGGATGTTTGCTCTTCTCACAATCTGCCCCACTGCCCACCCCCCCACCTCTGACTGCCTTCTAGCCGACAGTTTATGTAGAGTTAATTCTCAGATAGCCCAAGGACTTGGCTATTATGGACTGGAAGAAACCAGAGGAGGAGTGTGACAGTGGGTCACAAGAGTACTAATGGTGGGGATCTGAGGGATAGAATATAATGCTGGATAGGGAAGACTTTATTGATGTGGAGCACTCTCCCATGACACAGGACTCCTGAAACCTATCCTAATATGGTGCTGGAACTGCTCTTTAAAGCTTAGACATAGCTCTGGCTGATAGTAAGCAAGGTGATAATGCTGAAGTCTTGGCAGATTGTTGAGGAAAGAATAGGTAGACCCAGGAAGGTGGAAATATTACAGTGGAGCTTATCATGAGACTGGAGAACCTACTAGCAGATTATGTTTCTAAGAGAAGAAAGGAGTCCTTGTTGAAAGACCCAAAGATGACTGTTCTTAAGGTCTACAGCAGGGGACGTTGCCATGAAACTCTTGCTACCATAGATATCTCTAATGAATCTGCACAAAGTAAAATGAAAACTTGGGAAAATATTCACCATTTTAGATGACATTAAGAACATTCATGATTCATGGGAAGAGGTCAAAATTAACAGGAGTGTAGAAGAAGGGGTTCCAGACTTCAGTGAAGACAGTTGCTGTAGGTATCGTGGAAATAGTAAGAGAACTAGAATTAGAAGTGGAGCCTGAAAATGGGACTGGATTGCTATAATCTCATAATAAAACTTCAATGGATAAAGAGCTTCTTCTGATAGATGAGCAAAAAAGGTGGTTTCTTGAGATGGAATTTAATTCTGGTGAAGATGCTGTGAAGATTGTTGAAATGACAATGAAGGATTTAGACTTAGTATCAACACTTAGTTGATACAGGAGCAGCAGGGTTTGAGAGAACTGACTCCAATTTTGAAAAAAGTTTTACTGTGGGTAAAGTGCTAGCAAACAGCATCACATGCTACACATAAATTGTTTGTGAAAGGAAGAGTTAATCAATGAGGCAAACTTCACTGCTGTCTTATTTCAAGAAATTGCCACAGCCACTCCAGCTTTCAGCAACTGCCACCCTGCTTAGTCAGCAGTCCTCAACATCCAGACAAGACTCTCCACCAGGAAAAAGATTACAACTCACTGAAAGCTCAGATGATGCTTGACATTTTTCATCAATAAGGCAGTTTTAATTAGAGTATATAAAGTTTTTTTTAGACCTAACGCTATCACACACTGACTAAATTACAGTATAGTGTAAACACAACTTTTATATGCACTGGGCAACTAAAAATTCATTTGACTCACTTTATTGCGCTGGTCTAGAACCAAACCCACAATATCTTCATGGTATGCCTGTACTTACAGTGATATCTATTGCTGTGCATATTCCAGTTTTCTCTCTCATTAAAGTCTAAATTTTTAAAAATTATATATAAAATCTTAAAAATATATATATAATCTGATCTTTATCATAAAATTCCATAGGTGATAACATTTTACCTGTACATAGGCTCCAATCTTGAGAGCTGTCTCAGGTATAATTTTAAAAATATTTACACCATTTCCCCACCAAAAAGAACGAATTCCTCCTTCTTTCAACATCTGTTCAAACCCACCAATCAATCTCATTCTCCTGGACTTTAAACTATGAACCTAGAAATGTACAGTAAATTTATTTTTAAATTTATTTTGCTGGTAATATAGCATTGATGTTATTACTGCTAATAAAATAATAATACATAAATGTAGAAATCTATGAACTTCAACACCATTTTTATTGTACTTTAGAGACATATAAAACTGATATATTAATTTTTTCTTGTCCCCAAATATATACCTTAATCTCATACATCAAAGAGAGCAACTTCAAGGGAACAGGAATGATTTAATTACCAGAGAATTTTTGCATAAACAAAACGTGTTGTTGCTGCTAAAATACTACAAGATTATTAAAGAGAACACTAACTATACACTGAAAAGGGAATGGATGAAAATATATCAAACTTTCAATAGCAGATACTTCTGGGTATCAAGGTGTTAGGAGTTGAATTGTGCCCCCACCAAAATTTATATGTTGAAGTCTTAATGCCTCAGAATGTGACCATATTTGAAGACAGGATGTTTACAGAGATAATAAAGTTAGAGTAAGGACTTAAAGTGGGCCCTAAAAACTAATATGATTAATATCCTTAAAAAGGGGGAAATTTGGGTGCAGAGACATGTGAGGAGGGAAGACAGCATGAAGAGACACAGAGAAAAGACAGCCATCTACAAGCCAAGGAGAGACCTGGAACAGATCCTTTCCTCACGGCCCTCAGAAGGAACCAACTGTGCAGACACCTTGATCTCAGACTTCTAGACTTCCAAACTGTGAGGCAATAAACTTCTGTTGTATAAACCAGTTTACGATATTTTGTTACAGCAACCCTGGTGAACTAATACACAAGGATTACAGGCCACCTTATTGTCTTCCATTCCACTTTTCTGTATCTTCCCATTTTTCTAATGTATTATTTTTATAATGAGAATATGTTCTTTTTAAGAAAGAGAAAATTAGAACATTAATAAAATACCACCCCGCCTATACTGTAACAGAATAATAGGAGAGCAAGGTGAAATGGGCATTCTTATCTGTGGGAAGAAAAAGTCTGGAAAAGTATTTAACAGTATACACACATGCACACACACACACATACACACAGGCTTAAAAATGTTCTTATCATTACTTAACTTTTAGGAAGTCTTTCTAAATAAATAATCCTAAATATGAAAACTCATAAACAATAATGTTCACCATTATGAACTATTATGAATTGTGATTTTAAAAGAGTTTTAAAAACCACCTACATGTCTAATAGGAAAAAATAATTTAAAAAATTAATAACCACTTGAAATAATATAGTCATTAAAACCTGTATTTGAAGAACACACAATATTTGAAATATTTGAATAATATTTGAAATACCATGCAAACATGCTCATGCTATACTGTTAATCACACACAAAAAACCCAATATACAAGTTATTCATAAAATGAGCACTGCCACTGAGTATGGGGCATTCCTGCTATAGATACAGGAGATCTGGAGAAAGCAAACCCAAATCTGTTCAGGGGTGCATTGTGGCAGCAGACCTGAGTGCTCACAACTTGGTAAGTGTAAAAAAAGCAGAAGGATATTTCTTGGCTGATTCTATTGTGCCTCATCACCTGTTGCCCACAAGAGCTGGCAGAATCTGCAAACGTTTCAATCTCTCTGCAGAAGATGATGCCCACCAATACAGTGTCAGAAAGCCTGTTAACAAAGAGGGTGCAACACCCAGGACCCAAGTGCCCGGCATTCAGCATCTCATTGCTCCACATGCCTTGCGACACAAACAATGCCTATGAAGAAAAAGCATACTAAGAAAAATAATAAAGAGTCCATAGAACATGCTAAACTTTTAGCCAAGCGAAGGAAGGAAGCCAAAGGAGAACATCAGATTGTCAAGAGATGGAGACTATCACCTCTGAGAGCTCCTACTTCTACATTCGAGTCTGTCAAAAGTAAGATTTTCTAAAAGTAACAAATAAATAAGATCAGAAAACAACCAAAAAACCTATTAATAATCCATTACCAAATGTCACCAATGTTACAAAAAAAAAAAACAAAAGACAAACACCCCAGTATGCAAGTTTAATTACAAATTTAAACTCACTAGATTGTGAATTATTAATTTTTGTATCCTTGTGAAGAAAATATTCAGCAAATATTAAATTTTAATTATGAAAGTTAACAGATTAAACCATGCATTATTAAAACTACTATTGACAATCCATTACTCAGTAAAATAAAGATAATTAGACAACATGACCTCTAGTGAGGTATCAGTCAATAATACACTCTAAGTAACTTATTTGTCAATTCTTAGAAATATGCTTAATACTTGTGTAGAGCAATAGAACCACGCTATTATGTAAGTGCCAGAGTCTAGAGATTATCAATAAATAAGACTAATGGTGTCTTATCACTTCTTTTATATTTTTAGTTATATTTCTGAAAAAACTTCTAATAGAGTGTTCTATTATTATTATTTCAAATAAAAATAATTTAAATAGCACAGAAGCATCTTTAAGAAAATCAAAAAATCTTTTAATATTGAAAATAAGAAAATTGGCATTTTCAGAAAAATGTGAAACTTTAATGAGAAATAGTATGAAATGTGCCAAAACATTTCTTTTTGAAAACTGTCAAGGGTTTTTCAAGTGACTTTAACGCTTAGGGGTCAAGTGTGCAAACTACCTGCATCATGATCTTCAAGTGGTCAAAGGGTGCCGTGCATGTCCTCGCAACAGCGCCAGCTATGCCTCCTGCCACCAAATGCCTCCACCAATCTCCAGAAATCTTTTCTTCTTCAGTAAATTCATCTGGAATAGATATACTCTCCCCTATGTAAATTATCTGATAAATATGTAAAAATGAATTATATAATAAAGTACACATGCTTGATAAATTAAAAGGATAACTTTTTTTAAAAAGGATAATTCTTTACATAGAACAAAAACCCAAAGTTCTTTTTCATATCTCACCTCCTATTAATGAACACTGACAATTTTTTTTTTCTCAGCACTTGTACTAGATCAAATGATTTTTAATAATACATTCACATATAGATTTAAAATCTGTAAAAATCAATTCCTATTAAATCAGAGTCATTAATTTTAAATTCTCAAGCTATTTAGATTAATCTCTTCCATGAAAAATGTAAACACTCAATGCAGGGATAATGTCCTAGTCACACACCACAATGCCTGACACACAATGCTTAATTAAGTTTCTCTGCTTTATTTCAAAATCTCTCGAATTCTCCTAGGTACTTACCTAACCTGTCAGAATTCAAGAGTAGTATTTTATACTCTCATACTTCTTTCTCTATTATTTACATTGACTCTTTTCTCAAATGACAATTTTCTTTTTAAAACTCTGAACTCCAACAAGTTTTGCATTTCACTTTATTTTCAGTCATCATACCTGCTTTTGCTAAAAATATCTATTTCCGCTAAATGTTGAGGCAATGTGACTCACTGAAAAGAGTGTCATACTGGACACAGGGGATCCAGGTTCCATAACTTGTCAATCACGGCAGACATGTAACTTCTCGTCTTAGTTTTCCCACCTTCAATTATGCATTCATTGAGTGCCTCCCTTTCAAGTACCATTCCATCTCAGAACTTTGTCCTTCATTTTCCCTCTACCAACGACCTTTCTCCTTGGCTCTTTCCATAGATTCCTCTCCAATACTTAGCAAATCTTTATTAGTTCATTTCTATCTATATAGATTCTTCTCCAATACTTAGCAAATCTTTATTAGTTTATTTCTATCTGCTGCTTGCTTCCTCCTTTAGAAAATAAGCCTGATAAGAGCAGCAACCTGGTCTTTTTTATGCACTGTTATAAACCTTGCCCTTTGGTCAGTGAAGATAAAATATTTGTTGAATTGGGGTGTCTGGGTGGCTCAGTGGGTTAAGCCTCTGCCTTCAGCTCAGGTCATGATCTCAGGGTCCTGGAATGGAGCCCTGCATTGGGCTCTCTGCTCAATGGGGAGCCTGATCCCCCCCTCCCCCGCCTCTCTGCTTATTTGTGGTCTCTGTTTGTCAAATAAATACATAAAAATCTTTTTAAAAATTTTGTTGAATTAATAAATTAAGACATCAGATGCTGGGTTGTGTATTCATAATATGGCATAGAAAGCAAGTTTCTCCCCTCTGGGAGTTTACACTATAATACAAAACATAGGAAAGGAAACAAGCAATTATAATACAGAGGAAAAAGTACAATAACAAGGGTAGCAAAAAAAGTATTTTAAGAACATAGTACAGAGACATTTAATAGAGTGTAGAATTTTATTTTGTTTTTGTTGGAGGAAGATGAGTGGAACTGTCAGGGAACACTTTTCACATAAAGTGACTTAGAAGTAGAAAAGCAATATGAATCCAGGTATTCTGACCTCAAAGGTTACCCTCTTGTCCATAACAGTGTACTAACTCCCTATCGAAGTAGGGATTAACCAAGGGAACGTTCTTTTTTTTTTTTTTTTAATTATGTTTTGTTAGTTGCCATACAGTACTTCATTAGTTTTTGATGTAGTGTTCCATGGTTCTTTGTTTGCAGAGTGCTCTGGGCAAAGAAAATAATTTGTTTGAAGACATTAGGTATTTTAAAAACTTTAAGGCTAGGGGCGCCTGGGTGGCTCAGTGGGTTAAAGCCTCTGTCTTCGGCTCAGGTCATGATCCCAGGGTTCTGGGATTGAGCCCCACGTCGGGCTCTCTGTTCAGCAGGGAACCTGCTTCCTCCTCGCTCTCTCTCTGCCTACTTGTGATCTCTGTCTGTCAAATAAATAAATAGAAATCTAAAACAAACAAAAAACCAAAAAACTTTAAGGCTATATATAGGGATGGATGGAGAATAAAGGAAAGTTCAAGGCCTTGGAATAATGTTGGCATTTCTGACATGGGTAATTAGGAAGATGATGATGCCATTCATTGAAATGGTAAAAGAAAATCTAGGGGATAAACGATGTGGTATGTGTTTGAGGTGTTCCAATTGATATCCAATAAATGCTTCCACAAGCAGAAGGAAGGTGTGCTCTAGAGACATAAGATTTGGGGAAATCAATTAACCTAAATCTGGTAGTTCAATGTGGAAGAGTAAATAGGATTGCCTAGGAAAGAAATATATACAGAGTGAGAGGCAAAAAAAAAGTTGAAAATACAACATAGAAGAAAACTAATATATAAGAGACAGAATGAGAAAGAAGACTCTCAAGGGAGACAGAAAAGTAATGACAGAGAGGTGGGAAGAAAACCAGGAGAATGCAGTGTCAAGGAAGCCAGCTAAATAGAACATGTAAAAAGAGAGAGTGGTAAGATCTAGAAGATATCCACTGAACTAACAGTAGGGAGACTGGCTTAGTAAAATAATTTCTACAAAGTGGTGAAAGCAAAGCCAATTAGTTGAGAAGTGAATAGGAAGTGTAGCCATGAAGAGAGAAAAAGGATAAGGTAGCTAAAGGGGACTTTAGTAGGATTACATTTTTTTAAAAAATGGTACTGGCTTAATTATGTTAAATGTTATATTTAAATGCAGGATACTTAAATACAAAAAATAAAGGAGATAATGAAGAGAATAAGGCCCCTGAACAGGTCAAAGAGGAAATAAAAAGGGAAATTAAAAAAATATATCTTGAGAGAAATGGAAACACAACATACCAAAACTTACAACATGCAGCAAAAGAAGTTCTTAAAGAAAGTTCATAGCGATACAGGCCTACCTCAAGAAATAAGAAAAACCTCAATCTAAATTTAAACCTTAAGAAACTAGTATTATGCTAACTGAAATAAGTTAGTGAAATAAAGACAAATACTGTATGATTTCATGCAAATGTGGAATTTAAGAAATAAAACAGATGAACATAGGGGAAGGGAAGGAAAAATAAGATGAAAATAGAGAGGGAGGCAGACTCTTATTCTAGAAAACAAACTGAGGGTCACTGGAGGGGAGATGGGTGGGGTGATGGGGTAATTGGGTGATGGGCATTAAGGACAGCACTTGATATAATAAGTACTGGGTATTATATGCAACTGACGAATCATTAAATTCTACCTCTGAAACTAATAAAAAATAATAATACCTTAAGGTACTAGAAAAAGAAAAACTAAGACCAAAGGTAGTAGAAGGAAGGAAAATAATAAAGATCAGAGCAGAAATAAGTGAAATAGAGACCAGAAACAAAAGCAAACAAACAAAAAAACAAAAGATCACCAAAACTAAGTGCTGTTTTATTTTAAAGATAAACGAAATCGGCAAATGTTTAGCTAGATAAACTAAAAATAAAGAGAAGACTCAAATAAAAGCAGAAACAAAAAAGGAGACATTACAACTGATACCACAAAACGATAATAGTTAAGACACTACTCTGAACAATTACACACCAATAAGTTGCATTATCTAGAAGAAATGTATAAATTCGTAGGCACATAAAACATACTGAGACAGGGGCGCCTGGATGGCTCAGTGGGTTAAAGCCTCTGCCTTCAGCTCAGGTCATGATCTCAGGGTCCTGGGATCGAGCCCCACATCGGGCTCTCTGCTCAGCAGTGAGCCTGCTTCCCTTCCTCTCTCTGCCTACTTGTAATCTTTGTCAAATAAATAATAAATAAAATCTTAAAAAAAAACAAACATACTGAGACTGAATCATGAAGAAAGAGAAAATTTGAACAGACCAATAACGAACAGACCAATAATGAGAAAGCAATAATGAGAAATGTCCAGGAACAGATTATATCCCTGATGAATTCTACCAAAATTTAAAGAAGAATTAATGCCCATCATTCTCAAACTCTACTAAAAAACTGACGAGAATGGAACCCTTCCAAACTCATTTTTATAATACCAGCATTACCCTGATACAAAAGTCAGACAAGGACACTACAAGAAAACTACAAACCAATTGCCCTAATGAATGTAAATGCAAAAATCTTCCACAAAATATTAGCAAATAGAATTCAATGGCACATTAAAAGGATCATGATAAATGGCACTTATCCCTGGGATGCAAAGATGGTTCAACATTCACAAATCAAAAAATGTGATGTATCACATTAATAGAATTAAGGATAAAAATCATATGATGATCTCAATAGATGCAGAAAAAAGCATTTGACAAAATTCAATATCCTTTCAAAATTAAAACCATCAAAAAATTGGGTACAGAATGAGTATGACTCAGCATATTAAAGGCCATATATGACAAGCCCACAGCTAACATAATACTCAATGATTAAAGGTTGGAAACCTTTCCTTAAAGATCAGGAACTCACAATGACCATTCTTCTAACCAACCCTATACAACATAATACTGAAAGTCTTAGCCTCAACAATTGAGAAAGAAAGAGAAATAAAATCTGCCTGTTGGATCAGTTGGTTAAGCCTCTGACACCCAACTTCAGTTGAAGTCATGATCTCAGGGTCACTAGATCAAGCCCCATGTCAGGTTCCATATATCAAGTGTGGATACTGCTTAAGATTCTCTCTTTCTCCCTCTGCCTCTCCCTGCTCTTTCTATCAAAAAAAAAAAAAAAAAAAAAAAAATTCTTTCTCTCTCTCTGCTCCTCCCCCTGCCCCCATGCACTCTTTCACTCTCTCTCAAAAACAAACAAACAAAAAGGCATCCAAATCAATCTAAATCAATATGAAAGAAGTAAAATTTTCTCTGTTGCAATGACATGATTTTACATACAGGAAATCTAAAGACTCCACCAAAAAAAAAAAAAAAAAAAAAAAACAACTGTTAGAACTAATTAGTGGAATCCGTAAAGTTGCAAGATACAAAATCAATATATAAAAATTAGTTGCGGGGCACCTGGGTGGCTCAGTAGGTTAAAGCCTCTGCCTTCGGCTCAGGTCATGATCCCAGGGTCCTGGGATCGAGCCCCACATCAGGCTCTCTGCTAGGCAGGGAGCCTGTTTCCCTTCCTCTCTCTGCCTCTCTCTGCCTACTTGTGATCTTTCTCTCTGTCAAATAAATAAATAAAATCTTTAAAAAAATTAGTTGCATTTCTATACACTAACAACAAAATACCTGTAAAATAAATATAGAAAACAATCTAATTTAGAATAGCATCAAAAACAGTAAAACGGGAATAAATTTAACCAAGGAAGTAAGAGACTTACACAACAAAAACTAAATAACATTGATGAAAGAAATTGAACATGACACAAATAAATGGAAAGATCATGCTTGTGGATTGGAAGAATTAATATTGTTAAATATCCACATACCCAAAGCCATCTATAGATTATATCTATAGATATAGCGAGCCCTATCAAAATTTTCAACAGCATTTTTTACAGAAATTGAAAAAAATGCATATGGAAACACAAACTCCAAATAACAATAGCAATCCTGAGAGAGAACAAAGCTGGAGGCATTATACTCCTTGATTTCAAGCTATACTACAAAGCTAGAGTAATGAAAACAGTATGATACTGACACAAAAACAGACACATAAGCCAGTGGAACAGAATTGAGAGCCCAGAAATAAATCCTCACATATACGGTAAACAGTATGATACTGGCACAAAAATAGACACACAAACTAATGGAACAGAATTGAGAGCCCAGAAATAAACCCTCACATATACAGTAAACTCACATTTGACAGAGGAGCCAAGAATATTTGATGGACAAGGAATAGTCTCTTAAAATACTGAGGTTAGGAAAACTGGATAATCACATGCATAAAATTGGACCCCCTATTAAACCACCTGGAAAAATTAACTCAAAAAGGATTAAAAACTTAAACAGAAGATCTGAACCTGTAAAACTCCTTAAAGAAAACAAGGAAAAACTCCTTTACATGGGTCTTGGCAATGACCTTTTGGATATGACACCAAGAGCATAAGTAGCAAAAGCAAAAAGCTTTTTGTAAGCATCCAACTCTTGATTTCAGCTCAGGTAATGGTCTCAGGGTGATGAGTCAGAGCCCCAAATCAGGCTCCACACTGAGCATGGAGCCTGCTTAAGGTTCTCTCTCTCCCTCTACCCTACACCACTCCCTCCCTTGCTTTCTCACTCTCTAAAAAGAAAGCAAAAGCAAAAATTAATAAGTGGGTCTACATCAAACCTAAAGGCTTCTACACAATAAAAGAAATAATAAGCAACATGAAAAAGGCAACCTACAGAATAGCAGAAAATACCTACAAATAATATATCTGATTTGGGGTTAATATCCAAAATATATAAGGGTCTCATACAACTCAATAACAAAACAAACAAACAAAACCAATCTAATGAAAAAATGGCAAAACAACAAAACAGTTCTCAAAAAAATAAAAAACATACAAATGGACAACATGTATGTGAAAAGATGGTCCACATCACTAATGACAGGAAAATGCAAATCAAAATAACAATGATATTAACTCCTGTTAGAATGGCTACTACCTACAAAACAAGAGATAACAAGTGTTGGTAAGGATGGAGAGAGAAGGGCAGGAATACTTTTGCATTGTTGGTGGGAATTAAGCCACTATGGAAATTAGTATGAGGTTCCTCAGAATATTAAAAACAAAATTGTCATATGATCCAGAAATTCCACTTCTTGGTAAACCCAAAGGAAATAAAATCAGGATCTCAGGGGCACCTGGGTAACTCAGTTGGTTAAGCATCTGACTCTTGGTTTCTGCTCAAGTTGTGATCTTAGGGTCCTGGGATCAAGCCCAAAGCCAGGCTCCCTCCACATCATGGAATCTGCTTGTTTCCTTCTCCCTCTGCCCCTCCCCCTGCTCACATAAGTGTTCTCTCTCTCTTTCTCATTCTCTCTCTTGAATAAATAAAGCATTAAAAAAAAAGAAATCGGGATCTCAAAAAGGTATCTGTACCTCCATGTACACTGCAGCATTATTCACAAAAAACAAGTTATGGAAACAACCTAAGTGTCTACCTATAGATGAATAAGCACTATATATACATAATGGATTATTATTCAGCCATTAGAAAGAAGAAAATCCTGCTATTTGTAACAATGTGGATGGACCATAAGGGCATTATGCTAAATGAAATAAATCCAACAGAGAAAGACAAATACTGTATGGTATCACTTATATATGGAATCTATAAGCCAAATTCGTAGAAACAGAGTATAATGGTAGTTGCCAAGAGCTGGGAAATGAGGGAAGTGGGACGATGTTGGTCTAAAAACAAAAACCTCTGGTTATGAGGTGATTAAGTTCTGGGGATCTAATGTAAAGCATGGTGATTACAGTTAGTAATGTATTATATACCTGAAAGTTGCTAAGAGTAAATCTTAATTGTTCTCACCACACCAAAGAAATGGTAAGTATATGAGGGTTATGGAGGGAAACGTGACAATCATTTCACAATACATAAGTGTATCGAATATGTTGTACACCTTAACTTATACAATGTTGGGTCAATTCTAGCTCAACAAATCTCCAAAAAACCGACAAAGATAAAAATAGACATTTTGTAGAAAAGAACATGTGAATCTCTACTACTTCTATGAAGACATGTTAGAAATGCACCTTAAGACAAGATACCACTCTACACCCAACAGAATGGAAAATATTAGAAAATTGGATAATACCAAACAATATTCATGCTTTGCTGGTGGGAATGTAAGCTAGTGTAGAAAGTCATTTGGGAAATAACATGGCTATCTTTCATAGAATTAAGACTGGATAACCTCTGTAAAATTTGCAAATGCATATTCCTTTTGACTCAGAAATCCAGGTAAAATTTTCTAAGGTACAAAAGAGGAAAGCTTTTTGTTTTTGTTTTTGTTTTTGTTTTTTTGGATGAAGCTGTAGAAGATTTAGATGTCTATTACTAGGGAAGTGGATAAAGATGTGTTAAATGCATACTATGTAGTGGTTAGAAGCAATAAACTAGATGAACGCATAACAACAAGGACAATCTTAAAATCGTAACACCGAGTGAACAAAGTAAGAAATCAGTTGTGGCCTTTACCACAATACCACCTATGTAAATTAAACACACACACATGAAACACTACATGATTCCTAAGAATATATACATATCTAAGACACAGACTACACATAATAGAATAAGCGCCTATCATAATAAGTAATATTTATTGAAGCCATATATTACCTGCCCAGCCCTTTTCTAAATACACTAGCTAATGTACTAATTTAATTCTCAAAACTCTTACCATTATTATCTCCAGTATATAATTGAGAAAACTGAGGCACAGAGGGGGGTATTTTTTAATATTTTATTTTTTTAGTGTTCCGAGACTCATTGTTTATGCACCACACCCAGTGCTTCATGTAATATGTGCTCTCCTTAGTACCCACCACCAGGCTATGTAGCTAGTGGTTGGCAGAAGGGAAATTCAGCCCTAGGCATCTGACTCTGAAGCTTATGCTTATTGTCCTCCCCTATACTGTCTATGAAGAGGAGGATGCAAATATTATGCCATGAATAAATGATTAATGTAACCCCCTGCATCAAGAACTAAAAAAGAAAAACAAGTTTTTGATTATAAAACCTCATTTGTTTCGCATGTCTCTGAGTCAAGTGCTTACGTAAAAAGAGCAGGTAGACTATATATTTGATCCTTTCTGATTCTGAAATTTTGAATCTTAACATTTGGCTTTACATTTCCCATGACAGAGAGCTGAGTATATCATCTCTGATATACTCTGTGAAAAAAGAAAATTATATTATTTTTCCACTTTCCTAGGACAGTTAACTATGTCAGAGCAACTTATTCTCAACACAGAGTAGGCCCTAGTAGATGAGTATCTACTTTAAGTTCTAGGTTTTAGTAAACAAAGGAATTGTAGTAGCTATGTTTGTACATATACTAACACTCCTTACTCAATTAGTAGGACATCATAAGGAGAGAATATTGTTATGTTAGCTACTGAGGTTGGAAGTATTATAGAGGTTATGTAATCATAATAACAGCCATGACATTCATGGCAAAATAAAAATAGAGTAAAATACAAAGCAATCTTACAGTAGAATTCTTCCAGAAATGAGCAATTTCATCAATACTTTTTGCAGGATGAAGTAAAAAGTAGTACTTCCATTTATCCCATTCTACTGTCGTTGTTCCATCACTATCTATGCTGAAATTCAGAACAAAAATAGAGCTTATGACATTTATAACAAATATTCTAAGAGTAAGTACTAAGAATATTCTATTGAATATTTTAAAAGTTGCTAAGACAATAGATCTTATGTTAATTGTTCTTGCATGGAGACAACCTAAGTGACTATCAATGGATGAATGGATAAAGAAAATGTGGTGTGTGTTTCTGCACACTTGTGTGTATGTGCAATGGAATATTATTCAGCCATAACAAAAGGAAATCTAGCCATTTGAGACAACATAGATGGACCATGAGGGCGTTTTGCTAAATGAAATAAGTCAGACAGAGAAAGACATATACCATATGATCTCATCTATGAATGAAAAATTGAAAAAAACAAAGAACTCATACAGAGAACAGATTGTTGGGTGGTTGCTAGAGGTGAAGGTTTAGGGGATGAGTGAAATGGATGAAAGAGGCTGAAAGGTATAAACTTCAGTTATAAAATAAATCATGGAAATGTAATGTACAGCATGGTAACTATAGTTAGTAATACTATGCTGCATATTTTTAAAAGTTGCTGAGACTAAATCTTAGAAGTTCTCATCACAAGAAAAGAATTTTAATTACAATTACATATGTGACAGATGTTAAGTAGACTTACTGTGATAATCATTTCATAATATGTACAAATAACAGAACATTACATTGTACACCTGAAACTGATGTTGTTATATGTCAATTATACCTAAATAAAATAAAGCTTTAACTACAAAAAAGTATTCTTATTACAAAAATAATAGTTATAAATAAGAGAGTGAGAAGAAACTTTTGGGAGGAATGGATGGATATGTTTATGGCATCGATCATGGTAATGGTTTCCTAAGTGAACCCTTACCTCCAAACTCATCAAATTGCATATATTAGTTATGTACAGCTTTTCATATGTCAAAAAAATTAAAAATTTTAAAATTTTTAAGTCAGTTGCTTAAGAGAATTACACCTATTCTTTAAGCTAAAGCAGGCAGAATTTTATTCTAGGGATTTTTTAATGTGTGAACAGTTCATGATTTAGTCAATAGCATTCTCACAATTCAACCAATTTCTTAGGGATCTTTCTTATAACACTGTCAAAAAAAGCTAATATTATAAAACCTAAAAAGAAAGGAGGGCAAGCTGTAAAGGAGGGAGACAGGCAGGGAGGAAGGAGCTACACTTACAGCAATTAGTTTCTAACATGGAATATTAAATCAAAATAAAAACTATCAAAAATATGGATAAGGGCTGACCTTTGTAGAATTTTTTCTGCCTGAGCTTCAGAAATATTTACACCCAGTGATTTCAAAGCAGCAATTATTTCTGAAGTCTCTATTATTCCTTTAAAAAGTGAAAAAAAATCAAATTAAATTATCTGAAAAGATAACAAGGCAAAATATACTTACAATGCAATAGTCTTTAAAAAGCCCATGTTTTATCATTTTAAAAATTTTTTTATTTTATTTTATTTTTTTATTTCTTTTCAGTGTTCCAAAATTCATGGTTTAAGCACCACACCCAGTGAGGCTCACCCAACCTCTCACCCCCCCTCCCCTCCAAAACTCTGTTTGTTTCTCAGAGTCCACAGTCTCTCATTGTTCGTCTCCCCCTCCAATTTTCCCCAACTCACTTCTCCTCTCCATCTCCCCATCTCCTCCGTGTCATTCCTCATGCTCCACAAAGAAGCGAAACCATATAATTGACTCTCTCTGCCTGACTTATTTCACATAGCATAATCTCTTCCAGTCCCATCCATGTTGATATAAAAGGAGGCGTAATATTCCGTTGTATATATGGACCATATCTTCTTTATCCATTCATCCATTGAAGGGCATCTTGGTTCTTTCCACAGTTTGGCGACCATGGCCATTGCTGCTATGAACATTGGGGTAGAGATGGCCCTTCTTTTCACTACATCTGTATCTTTGGGGTAAATACCCAGTAGTGCAATTGCAGGGTCATAGGGAAGCTCTATTTTTAATTTCTTAAGGAATCTCCACACTGTTTTCCAAAGTGGCTGCACCAACTTGCATTCCCACCAAGAATATAAGAGGGTTCCCCTTTCTCCACATCCTCTCCAAAACTTGTTGTTTCAAGTCTTGTTAATTTTGGCCATTCTAACTGGTGAATCTCATTGATTGCTAATGATGATGAACATTTTTTCATGTCTGTTAGCCACTTGTATGTCTTCTTTGGTGAAGTGTCTATTCATATCTTCTGCCCATTTTTTGACGTGATTATCTGTTTTGTGTGTGTTGAGTTTGAGGAGTTCTTTATAGATCTTGGATATTAGCCCTTTGTCTGTAGTGTCATTTGCGAATATCTTCTCCCATTCCGTGGGTTGCCTCTTTGTTTTGTTGACTGTTTTCTTTGCTGTGCAGAAGCTTTTGATCTTGATGAAGTCCCAAAAGTTCATTTTTGCTTTTGTTTCCTTTGCCTTTGAAGACATATCTTAAAAGAAGTTGCTGTAGCCGATGTCGAAGAGGTTACTGCCTATGTTCTCCTCCAGGATTTTGATAGATTCTTGCCTCACATTGAGGTCTTTTATCCATTTTAAGTTTACCTTTGTGTATACTGTAAGAGAATGGTTGAGTTCCATTCTTCTGTATATAGCTGTCCAATTTTCCCAGCACCATTTATTGAAGAGACTCCTTTTTCCATTGGATATTTTTTCCTGCTTTGTCGAAGATTATTTGACCATAGAGTTGAGGGTCCATATCTGGGCTCTCTACTCTGTTTCACTGGTCTATGTGTCTGTTTTTGTGCCAATACCATGCTGTCTTGGTGATCACAATTTTGTAGTAAATCTTGAAATCAGGCAACATGATGCCCCCAGTTTTGTTCTTCTTTTTCAACATTTCCTTAGCAATTCGGGGTCTCTTCTGGTTCCATACAAATTTTAGGAGAAAAGCCCATGTGTTTTAGAACTATAATCCCATATTCACAATACAAAGGGTAAAAGTTCTGAAAGCTAAAACACTTTTTATAAATTTGGTACCAAAATTCATTTGGTAGTCAATTATTTATCTGATTTCGTGTGATTATTCATTTGTTTCACTGAAGAAATATTCACGTATATAATTGCATGGTGATGGCCCAAACCCCACTTGGAGTATTGTACACACACTGTGCTTCTTTTCTAAAACTCAAATTCCAAATTTTTAAACACATTTACTCTAAGGATTTCCAATAAGAGACTATAGATCTACAACAAATCTAGATTATTGTACCTAGTTGGAAAAAATTAAAAAGCTAACTCTGAAGATCTGATTCATGAAAATAAGGCCACTCAACGTTTTTTAAGTTGTTTTTAAAGAAATAACATACCAAAAATATAATACAACACAAACTCTTTTTAACACAACCATATCCTATGTTAAATAACTTGAGTCAACTGATATATTTAATATAAGCCTACTATGCATCTCAATCTCAAATTGCTAGATGTTGTAAAGGAGAAATTAAGTATTCCATATGTTCCTCAAACTCTAAAACACTTCACTCACATGCCACTTGCCAAATCCAAAAAAAATTTTTGATCCCTCCCTTGTGTAAAACCAAGAGTTGAGACTATTCAATCTTTTAAAATATGAGGACAATGAATCTTGGAAAACTGAAAAAATGAATTAATTTAAAAAAAGAAATTACAGAAAAATAAAAAAATGAGGACATTTTTGTGTTAAAAAAATCAACTTAATGTCACTTAGATGTAAAATCTATAACATTAAAAAACTACTATAACTTCAGTCACATCTTTATTTCATATTTTATGAGCCATAGCTGCATATGCATACATTTATAAATAGCATACATATGTATGAGACATATTTATTTATCCTATAGACAAAGCCTGGTATTCATATACAGAATTGCAGATTTCATATACAGAAATTCAGATCCTTTGTGATCCCTCCAAGGCCCCTAGTATTCCAAGCTCCACAAGGCGGAATTTAATTGTCTATTCCTTAGCCTAAAAATCAAACTTTTCTTAGGGAAACTAAATCCTCTGCTTTATATGCCATTACTATCCTCAAACACTATACTCATTAATTTAATAACTTAAATTTTTTATACTATATATATTATTAGTATATATATTATATATTATATATATTATATATTATATATATAATAGTATACTATTAAAATCACTATGTTAAATGTAAGAGAAGCCAGAAATTAATAAAAGAACAACCCCCAAAGAGCTTACTAGCTTGTATCAATGAACTACTTATTTTAAAAATACATCACACTGTGCTAAAGTATATGTTATAGAAGAGTTATGAATAAAAAGAAATGCAGGGATAAATAAGAATTAAAAACAAAAGTCACAAATTAAGTATAATAAAGGATAAACAAGTGACCACCAAAGAAACAAAAAAGCATTTCAGCAAAAGGCACAGTATGAGCAAGGTACACTTACTTGTTAAAGACTGAGAACGTACATACAGTACTAGAAAGCAGGATAGTAGCTACATTGGAGAGTGGTGGTGATTTGGATGGGACATGAAAGGGACACTCCTGAGATGCTAATAATATTCTGCTTCTTAATTTGGATGTTGTTTCCATGTTGTATGTCTGCCTCAGGAAAATTTGTGGAGCTTTTACTTAGAATTTATGCATATTGCTATATATGTTGTATGTCAATGAAATCTTCCCCCCAAAATACCAAGTTAGGGCTAACCTGAAATGCTATATAAACCAGTTCTGACCTTGACTGACAATTTCCTAATTCTGCCTTTGTCCAGACTATGATCTCTCTGCTCAAGAAACCTCTTTTTTTTTTTTAAGGTTTATTCATTTATTTTTTTGAGAGAAAGAGAGAGAGAGAATGGCCATGCAAGCTGGGGGAGGGACAGAGAGAGAGAAACTCAAGCAGACTCCCTGCTGAGCACAGAGCCCAACACAGGGCTTGATCCCATGACCCTAAGATCATGACCTGAGCTAAAACCAAGAGTCAGGTGCTCAACTCACTGAGCCATCCAGGCACCCCTCAAGAAATCCTTTCTTTTCAGTTCTGTTTATGTATTGATCCAGTACAAATCTAAATTGTCCCTGGGCACAATTAAGCTCTCCCTATATCACTTCTACAGCAACTATCACAGTCTGTCTTGTGTATGTTTGTTTATTCCTAATTCACCAAAAATTGTTACTTCTGAAGACCTTTGTTAACACAGTTCCCAGTGCAATAGTTCACATACAGTGCTCAAAAAGTTTGCTTCATTGAACTAAAGTACATCAGGTAATTTTTACCTGAAAGGAGCCAAAAATCCAAACTAAGATGTAGGGAAAAAAATAGGTAATGAGATCCAGAACATTATCAAGGTCTAAGAACTGAAAAAGAGATTCAAAATTGTCTTTAATTATATGCAGCAGGCTTTCACTGAGAATATAGACTTGAAATGAATTCGACAGAGTAACAGTTGTTCGATGGATGGAGAGGAGGACCACAACCATTCCAGCGTTGCAGTTCCGGGGAGAAATGCAAAGTATTCCATCCCTGTACCAGCAATTGAATGCTAAGTAACAAACTATCCCAAAATTTAGTGGTTTAAAAAGGATATATTTGATTATGGGTATGCAATCTGAGCTTGATTCAACTCTTTGGTTCTTCTGCCTGTCTTGCCTGAGCCACTTGTGTGAGTTCATTCATTTGAAGGTTTGTTCAACTACCGTTAGAAATCCAAGATGTCTTCACACATGTCTGTTACTTCAGGTGGAAATGTAGAACAACTAAGAACTAAATGAGTGATCTCTCCTGCTGGGTAGATAGATCTCTTTTCTGGTGGCTCAGGATGTTAAGAAAGAGTATTCGAAGAGGACAAGCTCCAATATACAAGTACTTATTAAGCCTTGCTAATGCCCTAATGACTGAAGTTAAGTAAAAATGGCCAAGCCCAGGCCTGTGTGGTTCACAAGCCCACACAAAGGCATACATCCTGGGAGATGTGGCTCACTGGGAGAGCCAATGGAATGCAAAGTATTTAACCTTCCTTAAACTCAGTGTTCTCATCTGTAAAATGCAGCTGCTATAATGACTTGTACAGGACAAAAATAAGATATAGAAAATAAAGTACAATAAATGTCAGTTCCTTTCATAGCATTTCTTCAATCTCCAAGAAACTCCATCTAAAAAAGAATTCAATAATTTCTTCATTCACATCATTATAACCACAAGCCACGGACACTTTGGCTGAATAGGAGCAGGAGCTCAGATACTACTTAGTGAGAGAAGTTAAACAGATCAGATCACATGGGGGCTTGAGCACCTCCTGCCAGTGATTTTGATAATACACCAGCCCACATGCATCCTCTTGCTTCCACTGATTGGCATAAGGCCTGGAAACCCTGCTGGGGGACAGAAAGCAGGTGATAAAAATTGAATCCTGCATACTATTAATTTTTAATAAATATAATATGTGATGGGCTGGGAGAGTCCCAACAGGAATAATGATGTCAGGAAGGAAAAGCAGGGGAAGTGAGCCAGATCCAGTGAGTCAGATCCAGTAATAGCATTCAAAAGGCAATGTTGGCTCCAGGGTCAATGACACACAGCAGATACCAGAAACTACACTAGCCCAGCCAATCTGGAAGCACTTGGACACTCTGGAAGAAAGTGACTACATGTTTGTATGAATTGAGAAAGCTTGTGAGACCCCAAATATTCTGGTATTATCAGACACTTGATTAAGCATAACAGCAGGGAGGAGTTTCCTATGGCTGCTGTAATGAAGTATCACATGTGAGTACCTAGAAAAACAGTAATTTATGGTCTCACAGTTCTGGAGGCCAGAAGTCTGAAACCAAGGTGTCAGCAGGGCCATGTTCCTTCTGAAGATGCCAGGGAAAGATCTGTTCTATGCTTCTCTCCAAGCTTCTGGTAGCCACAGGTGTTTCTTGGCTTGTTGATATATCACCCCATTCCTAACCCCATCACACCAAAAGGCCATTTCACATCATCTTCCTCTGTGCATAGCTGCTTCTGTGTCCAAATTTCCCCTTTATATGACATTAGTCATATTAGATATTGGGCATTACGCTAATGGCATCATTTTAACTTAATTACTTCTGTAAATACCTATTTTAAAATAAGGCCACAGTCTGAGGTATGGGAGGCTCAACGTATCTTTTTTTTAGGGTGCACACAGTTCAACCCATACCAGAGGACATATTCCCTTTTGCACCCACAAAAAGCATGCTGGCCAAAGTGGCTGAGCTCTACGCAGAGGTGGCCACTGAAGCAGCAACAATGATGACACAGAAAGCAGGCAGCTCAATCAGACCTCACAGCTCAGCTAGATCTTAGATCTAGCCTAAGAGCCTAAGATCTGTAGTCTAGGTGCCAACAGTGGAGCTTCATACCAACTGTCATGACTCAAAACAAATGAAGTCCATGGGAATTTGGATGGCAACTCTGCCAGAATGGCACCTCCTCAAGACTTTGGGGACTGAGCTGTGATATTCCAGTTTGACCGGTCAAGGCAGAAATGAAGAGATCTATATTGCTAATCACTGTATTACTTTTGGATTTCCACCTTGCCTCAGAAAAAGAGTTCTCTTTTATTAGAGTTCTCTTTATTACCAAGAGCTACAAGCACTGATTTGCAGCTTTACCAGAGACAATAGTAGCATTATGTTTTTACTAATGACAATCTGATTTCACTGATTATCTGACACAGTGGATTTTCAGCTTACAAATGATGATCATGGTGGTAACCACCAATAACAGGTGAAATTCTAGAATAGCATAAGAGCAGAACTACTGGGACAAGAAAGCAGCAACTGATTACCAGTTCTAATTGAAAGACATTAGTAAGTAGTACCTCTAAAACTTCAGGGTAGTATTTCAATAGCAGGACCCAGAAAGGCCTACAATTCTTTCTAAAAAGTGAATGGAAGCTTGAAGCACTGCAATTTGGGTATCAGAGGTCACTAAAGCCTGTGACATTCAGGATACATCTTGTTTTACCTAAGAAACCATCAACATAATCCTTTAAATAGCTTTTCTGCTACACTTAGAATTTTTCAACTAACAAAAACTAGATTTCTGAAAACTTAAAAACTAATACATATGTTTTTAGATTGGGTGTAATTAGGCTCTAATTACCCATTAGCCACATATGGATAAGGAAATGGTATTTTACTTTTACCTACAGTCTTTATGATTTAAGGGTTTGTGATAAAATACACCTTTTCTCTGTAAATCAGCATAGATATTGATCACAACAATATGTATTAAAGTGCAAGTTTGGAAACATCCCAAATGTCTTATAATACAGGAATGATTGGATAAGTCTACTCATAAATGGAATATTTCAGAGTCATTAAAAACCATGTTTGTGAAGAATATTAAATGAAATATAAATGCAGGGGCCTCAAGGTGGCTCAGTTGTTAAGCATCTGCCTTTGGCCCAGATCATGACCCCAGGGTCCTGGGATCAAGCCCCACATCGGGCTCCTTGCTCAGAGGGAAGCCGGATTCTCCCTCTCTCACTCCCCCTGCTTGTGTTCCCGCTCTCAGTGTGTCTCTCTGCCAAATAAATAAATAAAATCCTTTAAAAAAAAGAAAGGATAATGCTTACATTATAACATTAAAAGAAAAAAGTAGGACATCAAACTATATGTAGTGTGACTACAATTTTATTTAAAGAGAGAGAGAGAGATGCCTGGGTGACTCAGTCAGTTGAGCGTCTGCCTTCTGCTGAGGTCATGATCCCAGGGTTCTGGGATGGAGCCCCACAAGTGACACCTTGCTCGGTGGGGACCCTGCTTCTCCCTTTCCCCCTGCCTCCTGCTCCCCCTGCTTGTGCTCTCTCTATCCTCTGTCCCTGACAAATAAATAAAATCTTAAAAAAAAAAAGGTATGCTTAAAAAAAGAGAAAGAGAAACCAAGCAAGAAACAAAAAGTCTAGAAGAAATTATAAAAATATATTAAAATGTTAAACCTTATCTCCAGACAGCAGGGTTACAAGTAACTTTTACTTTCTCTTATCATCTTTGTGTTATCTAACTTCCCTGCAACCAAAATATTTTCAAAATCAGCAAGCAAACAATGGCATTTTTTAAAATTACCATGATACTTTTAGCTCATACATTGCTAAAGAGTGGAGAGGTCTACTCCTTAAGTACAGAAGCTTTAAATTCAGAGGACAAATTCATTTATTGAGAAAATAGTAACCAGGGGCATCTCGGTGACTCAGTCAGTTAAACATCTGCCTTCAGCTCAGGTCATGATCCCAGGGTCCTGGGATTGAGCTCCACATGGGGCTCCCTGCTAAGTGGGGATTCGGCTTCTCCCTCTCCCTCTGTCCCTTCCCCCTGCTTATGTTCTCTCCCTCAAATAAATAAGTTAAATATTTAAAAATATAGTAACCACACAAAAATTATAACACTATTGGGGCACCTGGGTGGCTCAGTGGGTTAAAGCCTCTGTCTTGATCCTGGAGTCCTGGGATCAAGCCCTGCATCGGGCTCTCTGCTCGGTGGGAAACCTGCTTCTCCCTCTCTCTCTCTGCCTGCCTCTATGCCTACTTGTGATCTCTGTCTGTCAAGGAAATAAATAAAATCTTTTAAAAAAACTTATAACACTAGTCAATGATATTTATATATTATTCTCAGAAAGAAAAAATTACTGCTAGACATGCAATAGAAATAACTGAATCTCTGATGGTAAGAGAAAGTTAAAGCCTGCTAAAACAATGTCCTTTAGTACTGACAATTATTATTCATGTCAAGTTAATTACGAATAAGATACAAACACACACCATCATTATTGTCATCTAGACTATTAAATGCTAGCCTCATTTTTTTTCTCATGGTCTTTAAGGTACCACAAAAATTCTCCAAAGTCCAATCCTAAATCCTCATTGGTATTTCCAGCTTTAAAAATGTCCTACAAGAAAGAAGAAATTGATTGCGGAAACATATTGCAAGTAAACCCACTGTAGCATGCTAATATTGGCACATTTCACTCATATTAATTACTGTCTTAGTTTTTCAGTCGTAGGTGAAAGGCTTCTAAGAACATTTGTGATTTTTTTTAACTTGTGCAATACTAGAGAATAGCCACCATGTCATTCCAAATAATTCTGAATTTATAAGTAGGTATTTCACAGAGGTAAACAATGAATGCCAAGTGCCTTGAGAGAGGAAAGATACTAAGATACATAATCTTTGCCATCACGCTCTATTAACTAAATGAGAGAAAATACTTAAATTTCTAAGAGAACTTAAGATGGTGGAGTACTAGGGTAACCCTGGGCTTCTTCCTCCCTCAAACACAGCTAGCTAAACATCAAATCATTTTGAACACTTAGGAAATCAATCTGAAGATTAAGAAAACAATTTGCACAATTAGAGGGAGAAAATATGGCAGATAGGAGGTTCGGAGCCATGAATTGGGGGAGAGAAAAGCTGCGGTGCCACAGAGGAGAGGGAGTACTTTTTGTGGAACAAAGCTGGGGAAGGCGAGAGAGAGTAGTGGAAGGGTCTGTGAAAGACGTCATGGTGTGGGGAATCCCTTGGTGGCACTAGGAGAGAAAGGTCCCTTTCCCAGAGTACATTTGGAAGAGGGTTTTGATTTTTCTTGCTTTTTATAAAATATTTTATTTATTCATTTGAGAAAGAGATTGCAACAGTAACAGAGAGCATGAGTGGGGAGAAGAGAAACAGGCTCCCCACAGAGCAGGGAGTCCAACATGGGGCTCGATCCCAGGACCCCGGGATTATGACCAGGGCCAAGGCAGATCCCAATTGACTGAACCACCCAGGTGCCCCCTGGAAGAGGGTTTTTACCTCTCCAAGGACAAAAGACCCACCAGGCATCACTGAGCAACAACTCAGCAGCAGGGGTCAGAGGCGTGGGCGGGCGGAGGGCAGATAACCTGGTCGCAGCTTTTCCCTGTACATCACCATAGACTCCAGACTCTGATACAGTCCAGGCAACTGCTTTTCTGGGACAGAACAGTGCCAGGCACAATGCTCTAAGGGTCTTCACCAGCGGAAGGGAGCAGGTCCACACTGTGCTCTGCCCATTAAGATCTGGAGTTTTGAAACCCAGCCACGGGCCAGAGATAAAACATAGATGAACTCTGGCGCCAGGCATGCCCATGGCTGGGCAAAGACAGACTGAGGGAAGGGATTTGATGAAAGCGTGGGGCAGAGGAGAAGACACGGTTCTCTTTTCTGTGAGGTCCACCTATATAGGGAGGCCATGAGCATCCGTCCCTGGAGATGAGAGGGCAAGGTGATGCCATCTTCCACCCCACCCCCACCAATACCAGCACTGTCAGACTTCAGAGAGAAACACAGCATGTCCAGTAGAGGTTGGAGTCACTTACAACAAACCCAGGGCCCCTGTGCCTGGCAGGGGCATTTTTATAAGGACAGTCTGACAGTGAGACAGAGCAGTGGGCCTCTCCCTCAGAAGACCAACACAGGTCACCATCATGTACCAGGTCTACTGATCATAGAGTGTCCCAAAGTGTCAGCCTCAGTTCTAGTGGAACTGGTTTTTTCTTTTTTCTTTCTTTCTTTGGAATCAGGCTCATAGTTTTTTGTTCTTTTGTTGATCTGTTTGTTTCCTTTTCTCATTTTTTTTTTTTTTTTGGCTCAGGCTTCTTTCTTTTCTTTTTTTCTTCCTTCTTTTTCTTTGGACTCAGGCTTATACTTTTGTTTTTCTGTTTGTTTTTGCTCCTTCTCCTTTTCTTTTTTCTTCGATCAGGCATTTCCCTCCCCCCCTTTTAGGCATATATAACAAACAAATCAAAGCATACCTAATTAAAAGTCCAAGCACTCCCCACTGCAAAGAAGGATGACCTCTGCAGAGGACTGACCTGTGAAAATGAGCAGCCAAAACACAAAAGCATACACCAGAGACACTTCCCGAAATGCCAGGCCCTGGACAGTGTATGGCCCTTTCATAACATGTGAAAGACAGAAACCTAGACATAATGACAAAATGGAGGAATTCTCCCCAAAAGAAAGATCAAGAAGAAAGCACAGCCAGGGATTTATTCAAACAGATATAAGCAATATATCTGGATAAGAATTTAGAACAACAGTCAAAAATACTAGCTGGACTTAAAAGAAGCATAGAAGACACCACAGCAACACTGGCTGCAGAGCTAAAAGACCTAAAAAATAGGTCGTAATAAAAAACTGTATCTATAACTGAGATGCAAAACTGACTGGATGTAATTACAATGATGATGGAAGAGGCAGACTATTCAATAGGTGACACAGAAAATAAAATTATGGAAAATAATGAGGCTAAAAAGAAGAGGGAAAGATAATTATTAGATCATGATTACAGACTTAGGGAATTCAGCAATTTCACAAAATGCAGTAATATCTGTATCATAGGGGTCCCAGAAGAAAAAGAGCAGGAAAAAGGGGCAGAAAGTTTATTTGAACAAATTATAGTTGAGAACTTCCCTAATCTGGGGTAGGCAACAGGCATTCAAGTCCAAGAGGCACAGAGAACTCCCTCAAAATCATCAACAACAAAAAAAGTCAACACCAAGACATATAGTAGTGAAACTTGCAAAATACAAAGATAAAGAGAGAATTCTGAAAGCAGCTAGGGACAAAAAGTCCTTAAACTATAAGGGTAGCCATATAAGGTTAACAGCAGATCTGACCACAGAAATTTGGTAGGCCAGAAGAAAGTAGCATGATATATTCAACATGCTGAATGGGAAAAATATGCAGCCAAAAATACTATATCCAGCAAGACTGTCAATCAGAATAGAAGGAAAGATAAAGGGTTTCCAAAACAAGCAAAGACTAAACAAGTTTGTAGACACAAAACCAGCTCTGCAAGAAATATTAAAGGGGACACTTTGAGCAGGAAAGAGACACCAAAAACAACAAAGACTAGAAAGGAATAATCTACAGGATCAGTGACTTCACAGGTAATACAATGGCACAAAATTAATATCTACCAATAATCACTCTGAATGTAAATGGACTAAATAATCCAATCAAAAGACATAGGATAAAGACCCATCAATATGCTTCTTACAAGAGACTCATTTTAAGGGCACCTGGGTGACTCAGTTGGTTAAGCATCTGCCTTCAGCTCAGGTCATGATCCTGGGGTCCTGAGATCAAGTCCTGAGACAGGCTCCCTGCTCAGCAGGAAGTCTGCTTCTCCCTCTCCCTTTGTCCTTGCCCTCTGTTCATGTTCCCTCTCTTACTTTCTAATAAATAAATAAAAAAATTTTTTAAAAAAAGGCTTAGAGGGGCACCTGGGTGGTTCAGTGGGTTAAAGCCTCTGCCTTCGGCTCAGGTCATGATTCTAGGGTCAAAGAGCATTGGGCTCTCTGCTCAGCAGAAGCCTGCTTTCCCCTCTCTCTCTCCACCTACTTGTGATCTCTGTCTGTCAAATAAATAAATAAAATATTTTTTAAAAGGCTTAGACACAAAGATACCTCCAGATTGAAAACAAGGGGGTGGAGAATAATCATGCTAATGAACATCGAAAGAAAGCTGGAGTAGCCATACTTATATCAAATTAGATTTTAAACCAAAGTCTATAATAAGAGATGAAGAATAGCACAATATCATAATAAAGGGGTCTATCCAACAAGAGGATCTAACAATTATAAATATTTATGCTCTAATTTGGGAGCAGCCAAATATATAAATCAATTACTAACAGACTTAAAGAAACTTATTGATAATGATACAATATAATAATAGGGGACTTTAACATCCCACTCACAACAATGGAGAGATCTTCTAAGCAGAAGATCAACAAGGGAACAATGGTTTTGAATGACACACTGAACCAGATTTTACAGATTTTACAGACACATTCAAACCATTTCATCCCGGGGTGCCTGGGTGGCTCAGTGGGTTAAAGCTTCTGCCTTCAGCTCAGGTCATGATCCCAGGGTCCTGGGATCGAGCCCCGCATCAGGGTCTCTGCTCAGCAGGGAGCCTGCTTCCACCTCTCTCTCTCTCCGCCTGCCTCTCTGCCTACTTGTGATCTCTGCCTGTCAAATAAATAAATAAATAATCTTTAAAAAAAAAAACAAAAAACAAAACAACAACAAAAAAAAACCCATTTCATCCCAAAGCAGCAGAATACACATTCTTGTCAAGTGCACATGGAACACCCTCCAGAAAAGATAACATACTGGTTCACAAGTCAGGCCTCAACCAGTAGAAAAAATTAAGATAATACTATGCATATTTTCAAACCACAATGCTATGAAATGTGACGAACACAATTTAGAAAGAATAAAGAACATAAGGACAAGAAAACACAAGAACAAATTTGGAAAGACCACAAATACTTAGGGGTTAAAGAGCATCCTCACTAAGGAATGAACGAGTTAACCAGGAATTTAAAGAAGAAATTTAAAAATACACGAAAACAAATGAAAATGAAAATACAACAGTCCAAATTTCTGGAACAAAGAAAAGGCAGTAATAAGAGGGAAGTATATAGCAACACAGGCATTCCTCAAAAAGCAAGAAAAGTCTCAAATCACAATCTAACCTTACACCCAAAGGAGTTGGAAAAAAAATAACAGCAAATAAGGCCTAGAACCAGCAGAATAAGGGAAATAATTAAGATTAGAGCAGAAATAAAAGATACAGAAATCAAAAAACCAGTAGAACACATCAATGATACCAAGAGCTAGTTCTTTGAAAGAATAAACCAACTTGATAAACCCCTAGCCAGACTTATCAAAAAGTAAAGAGAAAGGATCCAAGTAAATAAAATCATGAATAAGAGAGGTGAGATCACAACCAACACCACAGAAATACAAACAATATAAGAGAATATTTTTACACTAACAAATTGGGCAATCTGGAAGAAATGGACAAATTCCTAGAAACATATAAACTACCAAAACTGAAACAGAAATAAATAGAAAATTTGAATGGACCCATAACCAGCAAAGAAGTTGAATCAGTAATCAAAAATCTCCCAACAAACAAGAGTCCAGAGCCAGATGGCTCCCATGGGAATTCTACCAAACACCTAAAGAAGAATTAATACCTATTCTTCTGAGGCTGTTACAAAAAAAATAGAAATAGAAGGAAAACTTCCAAACTCATTCTACGAGGCCAGCCTTACCTTGATTCCAAAACCAAGGACCTCACTAAAAAGGAGAATTACAGACCAATATCCCTGATGAACATGGATGCAAAAATTCTCAATAAGACATTAGCTAATCAAATTCAACAGTTGATTAAAAGGATTATTCACCATGATCAAATGGAATTTATTCCTGGGCTGTAGGAATGGTTCAATATCTGCAAATCAATCAATGTGATACTCCACATTAATAAAAGATAAGAACCATATGATCCTCTCAATACATGCAGAAAAAGCATTTGACAAAATACATCATCCTTTCTTGAAAGAAACCCTTAAGAGAGTAGGGATAGAAGGAACATACCTCAAACCTCAACATCATAAAGGCCATATATGAAAGGTCCACAGCTAATATCATTCTCAATGGGCAAAAACTGAGAGCTTTTCCTCTAAAGTTAAGAGCATACACAGATGTCCACAGTCACCACTACTGTTCAACATAGTGCTAGAAGTCCTAGTCTTAGGAATCAGACAACAAAAAGAAATTAAAGACATCCAAAGCAGCAAGGAAGAAGTTTACTCTTTGCAGACGATACGATATTCTATGTAGAAAATCTGTAAGACTCCACCAAAAAATTGCTAGAACTGATGAATTCAGCAAAGTGGCAGGATATAAAATCAATGTACAGAAATCTGTTGCCTAGCTATACACTAATAATGAAGTAGCAGAAGGAGAAATCAAGGAGTTAATCCCATTTATGACTGCATCAAAAACCATAAGATACCTAGAAATAAACCTAACCAAAGAGGCCAAGTATCTCTACTTAGAAAACTATAGAACACTTATGAAAGAAACTGAAGAAGACACAAAGAAACGGAAAAACATTCCATGCTCATGGATTGGAAGAACAAATATTGTTAAAATGTTAAATTGGATAGAAACATGCAGAAGAATGAAACTGGACCACTTTCTTACACCATATACAAAGTAAGTGCAAAATGGATGAAAGACATAAATATAAGACAGGAAACTCAAAATCCTAGAGGAGAAAATATGCAGCAACGTCTTTGACCTCAACCAAAGCAATTTCTTACTAGACATGTCTCCAGAGGCAAGGGAAACAAAAGCAAACATGAACTATTAGGACTTCATAAAAATAAAAGGCTTCTGTAGAGTGAAGGAAACAATCAACAAAACTAAAAGGCAACTGACAGAATGGGAGAAGATATCTGCAAATGACATCATATAAAGGGTTAATGTCTAGAATCTATAATGAACTCATCAAAAGCAAAACACACAAAATACAGAATCCAGTTAAGAAATGGGTGGGAGACATGAACAGACATTTCTCCAAAGAAGACATGCAAATGGCTACCAAACTCATGAAAAAATGCTCAGCATGACTAGGGATCAGGGAAATACAAAGCAAAACCACAATGAGATATCACCACACACCTGTCAGAATGGCCAAAATTAACAACTCAGGAAACAACAGATGTTGGTGAGGATGTGGAAAAAGAGGAACCTTTTGCACTGTTGGTGGGAATGCAAACTGGTGCAGCCACTTTGGGAAACAGTATGGAAGTTCCTCAAAAAGTTAAAATGAGAACTGCCTTACAATCCAGGAATCACACCACTGGACATTTACCCAAAGAACACCAAAATACTAATTCAAAGGGATACATGCATCCTTATATTTATTGCAGCATTACTTAAAATATCCAAATTATGGAAGCAGTCCAAGTGTCTGTCAATAGATGAAAGGACAAAGATGTGTTATATACCTACAATGGAATATTATTCAGCCATCAAAAAGAATGCAAGCTTATTATTTGCAACAACATGGATGGAGCTAGAAAGTATTATGCTAAGTGAAAATAAGTCAGAGGAAGACAAACACCATATGATTTCACTCATATGTGGAATTCAAGGAAAAAACAAATGAGCAAGGGAAAAAAGAGAAAGAGAGAAAGAAGTAAGCCAAGAAACAGACTCTTAACTCTAGAGAACAAACTGATAGGTGTGTGAAGGGGTGTCTGTGGGGAGTGGGGTGATAGGATTTTCTTGCACACTTGTTATGATAACAGCAGCAGATAACGTATGGAATTGTTGATTCACTATATTATATACCTGAAACTAATATTACACTGCATGTTAACTAACGGGAACTTAAATAAAAACTTAAAAAAAAAAAACCAGTGGCACCTGGGTGGATCAGTTGGTTAAGCATCCAACTCTTGATTTCAGCTCAGGTTATGATCTTAAGGTCTTGAGATCAGCCCTACATATGGCTCTCCACTCAGCAGAGAGTCTGCTTGAGATTCTTTCCCTCTCCCTCTGCCCCTCCTCTCTAAGTAAAACCTTTAAAAAGTAAAAAAAGAAACCAGAAAACAAAAAGTTAAAGAATAAAGATGGGGTCCTTCTATAGTTACAGTCACTTGGGTAATTTGAAATGTGACATTGGGTAATCAATTAAAATTCTTTTAAAAGCCTTCTTTTTTAAAAAAATATTTTATTTATTTGACAGAGAGAGGGAGTACACAAGAAGGGGGAGTGTCAGGCAGAGGGAGAAGTAAGCTCCCCACTGAGCAGGGAGCCCAACACAGGGCTTGATCCCAGGATTCAGGGATCATGACCTGAGGTGAAGGTAGATGCTTAACCAACTGAGCCACACACATGCCCCTAAAAAGGTTTCTTTATAAAAGAGGGGGAAAAAACTCTATGAGTGAGTAGGGATTATTCCCTTCTTCAGGATCACCACTGCACTGGACAAAGCCCCTTACAAGTGAATGTTGTCACTTTATGAAGAAACTTTTCCAGTACTCTAAGTGTCTTTCAAAGTATGATTTATTACCTCCAATAATGCTTAAATATAGGATGAAATTATCCAGTCACTTTTCAAATAAACTTGTCAGGAAAGTATAAATCATAGCTCAGTGAAAGACAAGGAAACTCATAATATCCTGCTCTGTATCCATTCAGAACATGAATTAATCAGTCATGCTCAGAATGAAGTGAACTTAGATGCCTCATGCAAGTGAACAACTATGTGCCTTAAACTCTTAAAAATAACTTTAGTTTGTGGGGAAAAAAATGAAGCCTTGCCATTTGCAATGACATGGATGGAGCTAGAAAGTGTAATGCTAAGCAAAATAAGTCAGTCAAGGACAAATACCATATGATCTCTCCCATATGTGGAATTTAATAAATAAATGAGAGAAAGCCGAACCAAGAAACAGACTCTTAACTATTGAGAACAAACTGATGGTTACCAGAAAGGAGGTGGGGAGGTGGGGATGAGGATTAAAAAGTACACTTATCATGATGAAAATAAAACAAACTGAAATGAAGTTAAAGTAAAGTAAGATAAAATAGAAAAAAAAAGAAGAAAAGAAAACACAGCTAACACTTTCAGGAACAGAAATGGACAAGTTATTCAGTGTGTCTGTGTTCAATAACCCAAACATCAAAGGAATGTATGGCTGTGTAAAGGGCTTTAATAACTGACTTCCTGGACTACTCTGGCTGTAAGCTCCAGAGAAGTTTGTGGAAATCTTGGGCTTACTGAAGAAATCATGTGACTATCACATGCTTAAGGTTGACAATTTATGGCAGCATTTGAGGAAAATAAAATGATTCATTTTGAAAATGAAACCAATGTGTTAAATTCCAAAAGAGGTGATATGTGTATTCTTTTTGTGGTACAAAAAATGAAAAGCTACTGGCCTTTCAGTCATTTTTCTGTTTTGTAAAGAAAAAGTAGAATCCCACCCTGCACTTAACTGTCTCGCATCCTTTCTCTCAGAACCAGTTCCATTCACATTGATTTCCTGGGAAGATTTCAGAAAACTGATTCTTTCCAATTTCAGTATATGTGCTGCTGCAGCAAGCACCTGGAAACATATTCTTAATCAGCGTGCACTCACTTGATCTTGCTGAATGGCCTGAAAGTGCATCTCCTGACCAGGCTGACGGCTGTTAAAATTCAGAGGCAGGAAGTCCTGACTGCTGGTGTGACATGTGGTGCGTTGTTTTTCTACCCAAACTTGGCAGGGCCTCTATTTTATAAAAAAATCTTTGCCAGATACTTTGATCTGTTGGCTGATACTGCTAACAGGTAAGCAAATGAAGCATCAGACAAAGAAATTTTTTTAAGATTTACTTTTTTATTTGAGAGAGAGGGTAAGAGAGAGGCAAAGGGAGATAGCATCTCGAGCAGGCCCCATGCCCAGCAGAGACCAACACAGGGCTGGACCTTACAACCCTGAGATCATGACCTGAGCTGAAATCAGTAGTCAGATGCTTAACTGACTGAGCCACCCAGGAGCCCCACCTCACCCACCATATTTAATCCATTTCTTTCGCCACCCTAAATGTCTGCTCAGAAATGGGGATTTCGAGCTGACCTAGATCCTTTTAGTTGAAAGATCTCTTACAAGCCATCTAGCATGCTCCCCTCAATTCTACAACTGAGGAAACAAATCCCAGGAAAGCTGAGGGCTTTTGTCCACCCTCACACTATAAGGTAGGTGGAGGTAGAGCCAGGATTCTGCTCGCATCTCCCCTTCCTTGTACATGACATGCCAGTTCTGCACTCTGAGGCAGCCAGTGAGGGTTAACAGGGTGGTTTGGCTTCTTTATCTGGTCAAAATTCTGATAAGATTTCTTTCTAATTTGATGTAAGTCATATTTTACTTTATTTTATTTTGAGTAAGAAGAAACTTATAAACCCCATCCATTTATGTGAATTACCATCTAATTTCTTTAGAATTATGAAACAATGGTTTATATTAGCAGGGAATACACTGTAACAATACAGAATTATTCTTTTGGGATGCAGTAGTAATTGTGAAGAACATGGGGGTCTTTTCATAGAATTCCCAATATGCATACACTTTTTGGATCCTAAGTCAAACTGCTAAAATGTTTAAACCTAATATTTTTATCACCAACATTTCTTTAATGGTATTTTTTTTGGTCATTTACTGATTTTCCTGGGTGTGATAATGTTCTATGAGAGGATATACATGTGTTTTTTTAGAATATGAGTCTCATGAGTTGAAGGAGCTGAGGTCCTTCATGTTTGTCATATTTGCTAAAGTAGTTGGTACAAAATGCATCAAAACCTAGAGGAGTAGCTTTATGTAAATGCTTTGAGAGCTTGCCTAGTATGTGTTTGGAAACATCAAGAACACCAACGTTGCTGAAATGATTACAGCTCACTGTAATACAGTGAGTGAAGGAGAGAGGGAGTGAGAAATGGAAGAAAACAGGAGATGAGACCAGAGAGGGGAATGTAATTAGGGAGTATTATAAATTATCTTGTTTGTTTATCTGTTTAATGCCTGCCACTCCTACTAAAACATATCCCCCAAGAAATAAGGACTTTGTCAGTCTAGTTCATCACTACATCCCAAGCACATAGAACAGTTTCTGACATACAATGAGTAGTCAATAATTGCTGAATAAAGCCTAAAAATGTGGATAAATAATATAAAGAAAACATATTTGTGGAGTTTATTTAATGATTCTTTGGCTTACTTAAGAATGGTTTGGGGGGTGGGGAGGAGGTGGGTGCCTGGGTGGCTCAGTGGGTTGAGCCTCTGCCTTTGGCACAGGTCATGATCTCAGGGTCCTGGGATTGAGCCCCATAATGGGCTCTCTGCTTAGCAGGGACCCTGCTTCCCCCTCTCTCTCTGCCTGCCTCTCTGTCTACTTGCGATCTCTGTCTGTCAAATAAATAAAGAAAAAAAAAAAAAGAAGAATGGTTCAGGAGCGCCTGGGTGGCTCAGTCGTTAAGCGGCTGCCTTCAGCTAGGTTTATGATCTCAGGGTCCTGGGATGGAGCCCCGCATCGGGCTCCCTGCTCAGCAGGAAGCCTGCTTCTCCCTCTCCCACTCCCTCTGCTTCTGTTCACTGTGTCTCTCTCTGTCAAATAAATAAAAAAAAATCTTAAAAAAAATTGTTCACCACTTATGTTGTTCCCAAATTTTCACTATTATTATAAGACATGCTACAATGAATATTATTGTGAGATTATAATCTTTGAATTGCAATTGTTTATAACATAGATTCCTGGAAACAGAATTGCCAAGTTATCATCCAAAAAGGGAATGTCAAAAAAATATGATTATAAAAAAAGGAGGAGGGAGGGAAAGTAATGTCAAAAAGCTGATTGTTTTTCTTCTAAGATGAAGAACAAGACAAGGATGTCCACTCTTGCCACTTTTATTCGACATAGTACTGGAAAGTCCTAGCCATGGCAATCACCAAGGAAAAGAAATAAAAGGCATACATATTGGCAAGGAAGAAATTAAACTGTCATTATTTACAGATGACATGATACTATACATAGAAAATTCCAAAGGCTCCACACCAAAACAAAACAAAAAAAACAAAAAAAACACTATTATAAGTAATAAACAAATTCAGTAAAATTGCTGGATATCAAATTAACACCCAGAAATTGGTTGTTTTTCTATCACTAATAATGAAGTAGCAGAAAGAGAAATTAAGAAAACAATCCCATTTACCCATTTATAGTTGCACCAAAAAGAATAAAATACTTAGGAATAAACTTAACTAAAGAGATACAAGACTTGTACTCTGAAAACTAGAAAACAGATGGGATCTGGAGGGAGACAAACCATAAGAGAGTCTTAGTCTCACAAAACAAACTGAGGGTTGCTGGGAGGTGGGGAGAGGGATAGGGTGGTTAGGTTATGGACACTGGGGAGGATATATGCTGTGGTGAGTGCTGTGAATTGTGTAAGACTGATCAATCACAGACCTGTACCCCTGGGGCAGATAATACATTATGTGTTAGAAAAACAAACAAATAACAACAAAACTAGAAAACAACAATAAAAGAAAAAAAAAACAGTGATGAATGAGATTTAGGACATCACAAATGAAAAGATACTCCATGTTCATGGATTGTTAAAATTAATGTTGTTAAAATATCCATACTACCCAAAGCAATCTATAGACTCAATGCAATCCCTATCAAAATAACACTATTTTTCACAGAATTAGAACAAATAATTCTAAAGAGTCTGTGGAACCACAAGAGACCCTGAATAGCCAAAGCAATCCTGAGAAAGAAGAGCAAAGTTGGAGGTATCACAATTCCAGATTTCAAGATATACTAGAAAACTGTAGTAATCAAAATAGTATGGTAGTGGCACAAAAAATAGCCACATAGATCAATGGAACATAGAATCCAGAAATAAACCCACAAGATTGAAAAATCTCTTCCAGGGGCACCTGGGTGGCTCAGCTGGTTGAGCAATGGATTCTTGATTTCCACTCAGGTCGTAAGACTAAATCCCGCCTTGGGCTCTATGCTAAGTGTGGAGCCTGCTTAAGATTCTCTCTATCCCTTTAGGGTGCCTGGGTGGCAGAGTGGGTTAAGCATTTTGGTTTCGGATCAGGTCATCATCTCAGGGTTGTGAGATGAAACCCCTCAATGGGCTCACACTTAGCACAGAGTCTGCTTGGGACGACCTCTCCTTCTCCCTCTGCTCCTCCTGCTCATGCTTGCATGCGCTCTCTCTCTCTCTCTCTTTCTATGTGTCTCTAAAAATAAATAAATCTGAAAAAAAAGATCTATCTTTACCCCTTCCCCACCCTCATTCCACATGCATGTGCTTTCTCTCTCTCAAATAAAAAAAAAAAAGAAAAGAAAAATCTCCTCCACTCATTTGTTCATTTTCCTTAAATAGTTAGTCCTTCTCTACCAATTTCACTTATTCCTCTTCCATTCCCTTCACTGGACAAGTCTTCCAAAGCAATTCATAAGGAGTAAAATATAGTAAGATACAGCGTAGAGGTTACTAGGAGTAAGATAGATAGATCAGAACATGTTTTCTTCTCCTTGGAACATTTTAGACACTTTTATGTCAGAATCGTTAAGTAGCATTTTCTACTAACTGGCTTGAATGGCTCATTTTTCCTCCTTTGCCAATAAATACATTTTTATTCTCTACAGTTAAATTTCTAGAAATCATTCTAACAATGGAGTAATTTTTTTTTGCCATAGTTCATTTACATCCCATCATTAATCACACCTGCTCATTCAATACACTTTTTCTGTAGATTAAATTTGACTTAAAGTCATATACCAATTCTAACAATACATGTAGGAACCACATGCTTTCCTATGCATTATATTTGCCAGTAAGTCACAAAACGATTAGAGGCTAAAATGAAAAAAGCTTTTTGAAGTAGTACAAGCAAATTTTACAGTGAAGGACAACAGTTTTATTTTTATAACTCATATAAAAATGTAGAAATGTAAGTTGTTTTCAGAAATAAGAGCTTAAGCGAAGCAAGTCAATCAGAGAAAGACAATTATCATATGATCTCTCTGATATGAGGAATTTGAGAGGCAGAGCAGGAGGTTGTGGGGGTTAGGGAGGGAAAAAATGAAACAAGATGGGATCAGAAGGGAGACAAACCATTAGAGACTCTTAATCTCACAAAACAAACTGAGGGTTGCTGGGGTTGGGGAGGAGAGGAATAGGGTGGCTAGGTTATGGACATTGGCGAGGGTATGTGCTATGGTGAGTGCTGTGAATTGTGTAAGACTGATGAATCATAGACCCGTATCCCTGATGCAAATAATACATTATATGTTACTAAAAAAAAATTAGAGCTTGCATAGGGTACCTGGGTGGCTTAGTCGGTCAAGCATTCAACTCCTGATTTCAGCTCAGGTCATGATCTCAGTGTTGTGGGTTCAAGCCCCATGTCAGGCTCCCAGCTCAGTGGGGAGTCTGCTTCTCTCCCTCTCCCTCTGCCCTTGTACTTGCTCACACACATACACACTTTCTCGCTTTCTATCTCTCTAAAATAAATAAATACATCTTTAAAAAAAAGAACTTGCTCATTTTCCTAAAGGTCAATGAGGTTCATTTCTCCAGGTGATTTACATTATTTTGAGAGTTCAAATTAGAATTTTGAAACTTAGAACTCTTGTTTTTTATACATGAGAAAACATAAATTTAAAATGAAATGGATGGTGACTAACATAATAAATAAAATGAAATGGAAAATGTAAACTACCTAAGACAGGACCTAACACATGGTAAATGATCAATAAATGTTAGTTCTATCACTCTTCTGCTTGCCTTGTCAATGGTCAAATGAGTAGCCAGAGGCTTAGCTGTATGGTTTGTAACATTATTAGACAAGAGACAGGCCTAATTTGAAGTTTTATATTGTGTATGCCATTTCATAAAGTTATGGGTGAACTTTTCAACTCATCTATTTTTAATTAAAGTTAGTGTGTTTATATAAGCTCACCTGTGGGTTTAGCTGAGACTCCTGTCAGGGAGGGAGCTGCTCACACCACTGGGCCTTCTCAGACCCTCCCCAACCATGTTCCCACTCTAGTGTTTCAGAATTTCCCACGTTCCCAGTAAAATCTATAGAAATGGAAATCTTACTCTCCTATTTCCACCAACCTCCAACCCTGTGGATATAAATTAGAGCAATAATAACAGCTAACATTTACTAAGTGACGACTATTATGTGTCCTCACTGTGCTAAGAAGAAAGCCTTGTTTAAGCCAGTTTTATTAGGGAAATATACATAAGTGGAGCCATGAAAGTGAGGCGCTGAAACGGACTGGAGGTGAAGGTCAATGGACATACACGTTCAAGGAATTAGGAAGCCTGGAATAGATGTTTCACGGTTCATATGCAGAAGTAGATGTGGAAGTCACCCAGGATGATGGAAGTATCTGGAATGGAGATGAGGACTGTGAGCAGGTGCCAAGTCTTCAGTGACCAAGAGGTTTATATAGAAGGTCCGGGAGTAGCAAAGAATAAAATGGTTAGGTCAGATGGCAGATGGCACGGGCTTCAGTGAAGCAGATGCTTCAAAAGGAGAAAGGGGAGGAGGGACTCCAGCCCGGAGAGGGCTGCAAGAGGGCTTTTCAGAGAAGAACTGCTTCAGTAGAACTTCAGGGGAAAGCAAGGCTCTGTAAAGAGGTTTAAGTGCTGAGAGGTTGTTAAAACAAAAGTTCCAGGGGTCACAGAAAGTTTTGGGTAGAAATGAGGGAAGGAAAGCTTTCTTCCTGATACTTCCCTATTCTTCTTTAAGAAATTAGAGCACTGATAATAGATCAAAAACAATTAGGCTCACTGTTAAAACAGGAGAGTTTTACTGGGAGGAATCAAAAGATTATAAATAGAACTCCAACAAGCACACATTTGCTTTTGCTTAGTAAGCTCTAAACTGGTTTTCTAGGCTCCGTCCCCCACCCCTCTCCTACAGAAGGTCCTGTAGGAAACAGGGTAGAGCAGAGGAAAAGAGGGCACTGGCAGCTTAAATCTGTCCATAATCTGGGTGTTTCTCAGCCTGAAATCTACAACCCCCTCCTGGTGTTTTCTACGGAAATTTTCTAATTTTGTGTTTTCTTTCTGAAGATAATCTGAAGGCAAATACCATAAGCAACCAGATAGTCACCTCGTAACTAAGACCTATTTATTTCATGGCCCCTGTGTATTTGTGTTCACACACCAGCTACCTTGAAATAATACCACTTTCTTGAGGGCTAATGAAAAAAAGAACAGGGGTTCAACTCAGAGGCAATAATGCGTTTTTTGCCAAGTAAAATCCAGTGACATCAGAGTCAACTCTATGAATGCATTCTCACAGTATTCAAACAAAAAAAGAAAGTGGAAGAGAACTGAGCAAACATAATTTCAGAATGCTTAATTCAAATTTACCAATCAATAAAATATTCATAATAAAGTAGAAATTTAGTTTTAGCCAAATGCTATTAGTGTCCCATTAAATAAATGTTATTAATTGGAATTTCAGTGGTTTTTATGGACTTCTGTTTAATTTGTATATCTGTTAGGATTTATGGTTATATAAGAGCTATAAGCATGATTTTATGATTTTTTTGTTTATAGATATATCTAAGTAACATGATAAAAATCATTTAACTCGGAGTGTCTGGGTGGCTCTGTTGGTTGAGCATCAACCTTGAGCTCAGTTCATGATCTCAGGATCCTGGGATAACTCTGGGCTCCTGCTCAGTCGGGCATCTGCTTCTCCCTCTCTTTGTCCTTCCCCTGTACCTGTGCTCTCTCTCATGCTCTCTTTCTCTCAAATCAATAAATAAAGTCTTTTTAAAAAATGACTTAACTCGATTCTTGGTAGTACAAGAATAGTTTTTCTTTTTTTTTTCTATTTTTAACTTTTTAAAAAAATTTCTTTTCAGTGTTTCAGAATTCATTGTTTATGCACCACACCCAGTGTTCCATGCAATACGTGCCCTCCTTAATACCCACCACCAGGCTCACTCAACCCCCTGCCCCCCTCCCCTCCAAAACACTCAGTTTGATTCTCAGAGTCCACAGTCTCTCATGGTTCGTCTCCCCCTCCAATTTCCTCCAACTCCCTTCTCCTCTCCATCTCCCATGTACTCCATGTTATTCCTTATGCTCCACAAGTAAGCGAAACCATATGATAATTGACTTTCTCTGTTTGACTTATTTCACTTAGCATAATCTCTTCCAGTCCCAACTGTGTTGATACAAAAGTTGGATACTCATCCATTCTGATGGAGGCATAATACTCCATAGTATATATGGACAATCCATTTGTCTGTTGAAGGGCATCTTGGTTCTTTCCAACTCACAGAATGGGAGAAGATATTCACAAATGACACTACAGACAAAGGGCTGATATCCAAGATCTATAAAGAACTCCTCGAACTCAACACACAAAAAACAGATAATCACATCAAAAAATGGGCAGAAGACATGAATAGACACTTCTCCAAAGAAGATATACAAATGGCTAACAGACATGAAAAAATGTTCATCATCATTAGCCACCAGGGAGATTCAAATCAAAACCACATTGAGATACCACCTTACACCAGTTAGAATGGCCAAAATTAACAAGACTTGAAACAACAAGTTTTGGAGAGGATGTGGAGAAGGGGGAACCCTCTTAAACTGTTGGTGGGAATGCAAGTTGGTGCAGCCACTTTGGAAAACAGTGTGGAGATTCATTAAGAAATTAAAAATAGAGCTTCCCTATGATCCTGCAATTGCACTATTGGGTATTTACCCCAAAGATACAGATGTAGTGAAAAGAATAGTTTTTCTTTAGAAGTTAATATGTAGGCATATATATTCAAGTTTGGAGACCCACCGGCCTGGATTGTGTTCAGACGTCAAGAACTTCCAGTAATCTGGCACAACTTCCCTCCTCACAGATGGGAATAACATGGAGATCTGGGACCAAAGCCCCAGCTGAGAGTGTCTTCTGTGTTGTACATCCCCCATGACTTTAACCCATATCACTAACATAGGAAGGTGGTCAGGCAACCAGCAATTCAGAATCCTAGCCTTCTCATTTTCCACAGAGAAACAACCAACAACAAGGTACACACATGCATGGAATTACTCAATGTTAGACACCCTCCATCCTGACAAACCCCACCTTTAAATTCAGTCTTCATTTTATAAGACCTCTCAGCACACTTCTCAGTTTTATATAATAACTCCCTCTTTGAAATACTTGACTTGCATGGTCTCCCAAGAGACCATACTCTCCTGATTCCCACCACCCACTTGATTATCTGCTTCTTTTCAGTCTCTTATGTTGGGTCTTCCTGTTCCTGAAGTCAAAATGTTGCAGTGACCCAGGACTCAGTCTTCCGAACAGCTTTACATACCTTCTACCTAGGTAATCTCACCCAATAAAAAGCTTTAAATGTATAATGCTGATGATATACATCTCTACCCTGACATCTCCTCAAGATACACAAAACTCCTACTTGCTATATCCACCTGGTTGTTTAAGAAGAGACCTCAAATGTCCAAACCAAGAACTGTTGATTAATCGCTCACCCCACCTCACTACTCTCCAAGTCTGCCTGATCTTGGCAAATGATAAAACCATCCAACTGGTTGCTCAAACCAAAATTCCTGGAGTCTTTCTTGAATTCTTCCTTTATCTCACACTCCGAATACAATTAATCAACTAGTCCCATCAGCACTATTTTCCAAATGTATCTCTGTAGTAGATTCTGTGGTACACTGCTCACATCCCCCTCAGGACTGAGAGTAGCTGGGAGTACTGGTGACTGACAGCTCTTAATTGAGCTCTTCCCTTTGTGTAGCCCTAGGCTGAAAAGACTCACCTTGCCTGAAGTCACTCCCTCGAGGGAGCAGAAGAGGGGATGGAGCAGAAGAGGCAAGGGCAGGTAATAAAGGCCTGACCGGTTGCCTCAAAGAGGGACAATTCTAAAGAACTATCCCAGATCCACAGTTCCTTGAAGTGAAGCCTCTGTTGCAACTCCATCAACAGCTCAACTTCCTGCTCTGTCCAATCCTACTTCCTCCAACTCTCACAGGTATTGTCCCCATGAGTCCTCCCCAGTAAACTTTCTGCATACGAATCAGAGTATTAGAGGCAGCTTTCATGGAACACAACTTATGACAGCTGGTACCAGAAATGGTCTTAGGAAGCAGACCCCACATGATACACAGTCACAATAGATGGTGAACTGCAATGGGAAGAAAATGCATTGGCTTATGCAATACCTTAGGTTTTTTTTTTTTTTTTTTTTTAGAAATTTAGGAGAAATACCAACTATAAGTACTGTGGAATTGGATGGATGTTACTACAGGCCATCAGTGCACTGGAAAAAAGCCTGAGAATAATACAGCACCAAAAATGTGGTATAAATATACAATGGAATATTATTCAGTCTTAAAAAGGAAAGGTTCTGATATCTGCTACAACAGGGGAAAACTCTGAGGATAATTATGCTAAGTGAAATGAACCAGTGACAAAAAGACAGATACTACATGATTTCACTTACATGAAGTACTTAGGGTAGTCAAAATCATAGAGACAGAAAGCAGAAAGATGGTTGCCAGGAGCTAGGGGGAGGGAGGAATGGGGAGTTATTTTTTAATGGGCATAAAGTTTTCATTTCACCAGATGAAAAGAGTTAAGGTGACAAATGGTTGCATAACATTATGAATCTTCTTAATACCAATGAACTCTATACTTAAAAATGGTTAAAAGAATAAGTATTATGTTATGTGTACTTTACCACAGTAAAATAATTGGGAAAAAAATCACAGCCCTAAATAAATATCACAGATTAGGACTTATAGACTTACTAAGGAATTCAAAGGTGGCAGTGTCCATCATTTAATTCACAATTTCTCAGTCCTACAAAAGCTACATGGATCACAGTGGAGGATGACAGTGGACTGCTTCAAACTCAACCAAGCAGCAGAGGAGTCAATTGCAGTTATGGCTCCAGATGTGGTATACTAACATAGCCTCAGGGACACAGAATGCGGCCCTTGATCTGGTGAATGTATTGTTTTCCATTTACCAAGAAACAGAACCAGAAGCAGTTGGCATTCCCATGATATAGGCAATAACATACATTTAAATCTCCTGCCCTCTGTCACAGAGGGACCTGGTCCATCTATAATATACATTCACTATATTGATAACATCATGTTAGTTAGACTCGATGAACAAGAAGTGGCAATGAAGGGGGTGCATGGGGGCTGCAATCAGTTAAGTGTCCGACTCTTGGTTTTGGCTCAGGTTGTTATCTCAAGATCCTGAGATTGAGTCCTGCTTTGCGCTTGTGCTCAGCAGAGGGACTACTTGGGACAATCTCACCCTCTCCCTCTGCTCCTCACCCCTCTCTAAAAATAAATAAATAAATATTTAAAGAATAATTATTCTCTTATTAAAAAAAGAAAAAGAAGTAGCAATAGGTTGGAGGCCTTGGTAAGGTACATGCACACCAGAAGGTGGGAAATAATAGTCAACGAAGATTCAGGGATCTATCACACCAATAAAGTATTTCAGGACCTATAGTCTGGAGCATGTCAGGACATATCCCAACCACCACCAAAATAAAGGGCAAATGACCGCATCTTATACCCGCCTAAGAAGGAAACACACACCTGAGGCCTCTTTGAGTTCTGGAGGTAATATATCTCAAAATTAAGAAAATCTCTGTGACCTGATTCTGAGGAACAAGAAAGGTTAACAGCTTTCAATGGGGACCATAGCTGGAAAGAGCTCTTCAACAGATCCAAGTTGTGCTGCAAACAGCCCTGCCTCTTGGGCCACCTGACCAAGTAGGCTCTGCGGTTTTACAAGTATCAGGGGTAGGAAAGGATGTTGTGTGGGGTTTACAGCAATCCCCAAAAGGAGAATCTATAGCAGAAAACTGTAACGGTTCCTGGTATGCTATGGGACCCTGGTGGAAGCAGAGTGCTTAAATATGGGACATCAAATGACATATAGCCAGAGTTGCCTATCTTGATTTGTATTCTGTCAGACTCACCAAGTGATAAGTTTGGGGACTCCAGCAACAAACCATATGATGGAACAGTATATCTGAGATCAAGTACAAGCAGAATCAGAGCACAAGCAAGCCCCACACAAAAAGCGCAATCCAGGTTTTCACACCCCATCTCTGTTATACCATTACTTCTCCCTGAACTCACACCTATAACTACATGGAGATTCAGTATGACCAGCTGACACGGGACTGAAAAGGATGAGCTTGATTCACAGAGCTTTTCTTAGTATGTGAGTGCCAACTGAAAAAAGCCAGTTTGCACCACTCAGCACTAGTCAGGAATAATCCTGAAAGACACCAATGGGAGAAAATCTGCCCAGTGAAAAGAACTTCAAGTAGTGTATCTGATCACTCACTTTATGTAAAAAGAGAAGTGGCCAGAGAACAATAAATCAGACTCGTGGACAGTGGTAAATAGCTTGGTTAGATGGTCAGTGGCCTGGAAGAAAAAAGATTGGAAAATCAGAGACAAAGAGGTCTGGGGAATATGTACAAAGATGGAAGTGGACACAAAGTAAAAATTTGTTTACATTGTAGGGTCACTCCCATGGAAGAGGTAGGAAACAAGCAAGCAGACAAAATGACCCAGCCAGATAGTCAACCAGACTCTGTCAGCTGACGCAATGAATAGCAGTGCCAACACAGTGGTATTGTAGTGGCGTGGTCATGGTAGTGGAGATAGACAGATGGGCCAAACAGCATGGGCTCCCACTCACCAAGCCTAATATAGCTACTGCTGCTGCCAAATGCCCAACCCACTAGCAACAGAGACTAATACTGAACCACTTGACATAACATCAACCTTCAGGAAACCCACCATCCATTGAGCAGCAAGCTGATTACTCGAAACTATTCCACCCTGAAAGGTGCAGTGTTTAATCGGGACATATATTTTAGGTACATATTTGTCTTACTTGCCTGAGGAGCCTCAGCCAGTAGGCCAATCCAATGATCAAAGTGTGTGATCTTTTGACATTAAATTACACATTACATTGCATTTGGGCTGAAGGTCTTATTATACAGCAAAGGGGCTGTATAATGACTATAAGTTCCAGTAGTCCTATCACATACAGGAATCTCCAAACCACGGAAATATTTTGGGCTTCTAGCACACGCATCTCACCAGTAGAGAGCGGAAACAAGTGGGGTGACATCTGAGGATGGTTTAGCACTGATAGAGGGGAAATAGAGTAATTGTTTTCTCTTGAGATCCTGAAACTTTCACCTGACAGTTTTTAAATAATCAAGTCAAGACTGGTCCAGAGAAGGAAGGCATCCCTAATTTAGGCAAAGCATTAAATCTATCAGCTGAAGTGTTGACCCATGAATCAAGGTAGACCTTTGGTGTCGATGCCAGGAAGAGAGAGCAGCTCTGGGGACCTATCTGTGCCCGTCTTTCGTACAAGACCCTGAAGCGTGAACCTAGGCCGTGAACATCCTAAGAAAAGAGAAGGTCTCTTCCTCGTGAATTCACAAAGACTAACACAGCCCTTGAAATGCTGAACGGGTTCATAAATTCTGAATCACCAGAAACCCACTCAGCATCTCCCAAAAATCCCAGGAGAAGGCTCTGGTCATTGTGGGAAGTGTTCTAAGAAGGCTGAGAACACGTTTCGCTGGGCTACATTATTCTGCGCTGCAAGGGCTCACGGAAGAGAATCCCACCCTCACCACACGGGTCTTTGAAAGAAGCTCTGCAGAAAGCAAGTATGGCTTCCCTTCGCCCTCTACCCAGCATCTTCCCCACGCTCCCGGTGCCACATTCCCTTGGTCACTCACATTCTCAGAGTTCAGACCAAATGAAGAGCCCCTGTTTTTCAGCCCCTCCTGGAACTCGACGATGTCCACTAACCCGTTCCCGTAGCGGTCCAGGTCGTGGAAGAGGATCTCGTAGCCGCTATGGTCATCGTCCTCCTGGCAGGTCACCGCGGGCAGCACGAAGCCCCGTAGCCAGCTCAGCATGGCCTGGCCTGCCCCGCCCGCGGCGGCGTGGCAGCTCGGCCGCCTGCTCTCCGGGTCCTGGCGAGAGCGTCCCGCCCCGCGGCTGCGCCACCTGCCGCCGCCTAGACGAAGCCCGTGCTGCTTGAGGCTGCCGCGCGCGCCGTCACGTGGCCCCGGCAACTCCCAGACGGAGCCTCGGGGGCGGGGCGGGGAGCTGACCCGCGCAGCTGGCCTATGAGGCGCCGCTGAGAGGAACTCCGGAGGCCCGCCACGTGGGAAGCCGGGCGCACGCCCCTCGCGAGATGCGGCGCACCTCGGAAGTTGGAAGCTGAGCCACCAAAGGCCGCGCCAACCTGCATCCAGGAGCCTGCTGGGCTTACCTGCGCAAGGGCGATGGGCGTTCGGGCGGCGTCGGAAGAGCATACGGGTGTTTCCAGGTCAAACTGAGCGCCCGCAACAGGTGAATTGCTCTGATCTGCGCCTCAGACAGGAGCATCCCGCACCCCGGTGCTATCTCTTCTCCCAGGGAGTGGGGAGGTGGGGGGAGGGGGCGTCTGAAAAAGGCAGTCTTCCCAGAGGGACCTCGTCCTCCGCTCTGGTCTCTCCCCTCCTGGCCCTCTCCCAGGGACCTTGTGGGCTGTTTCCAGGAGCCCCCCTCTTCTTCATCTCCCACTTTCTCCTAGACCACTGTCACCACTAGCCACCTTACAGAACTCCTTTGTCACAAAACCCAAAGGACACTTTAAAATCCTCATCTTGTTTAGTGCTGGTCCTGTTTAGACACTGCTGACCACACCCTTTCCTTAGTCTTTGGGGCACCTGGACGTGGCTGCCAGTCCTTAACCTCTTTACAAAGGAGCCTGAGACCTTCTAAAATTGAGGGCAGACAGGGTTAAGGGATTATGTAAAAATGTAGTTCTGCAATTTGTTGCACTGGAACTTTGGTCTTCAATCTCTGGTCACATATTTTTAAAGTCAGAGACACAGTCTAATGACAGACCCAGACCAGTGTCTTAAAAAAATATCTTTTCTTGGAAAATCCCAAGTCTTGGACCACAGAATGAAATTAGCTTGTTTCTTAAAATAATGCTATTAGATATACTTTAAGATGTTATTTATTTCTTATAAATTTTGTACATTATTTTTGCTAAATGCTAGATAAATATATGAAGCAAAAATGGATAGACTGCAAAGAGAAATAAATAGATCTACAATTGGAGTCAGAGATGTCAATATCTTCCTCACAGCAATTGATAAAATAAGGAAACAAAGTAAGGGCATAAAGACTAACATGATCAACTAACTGATATTAATAGAACTGTGTACTGGTCAACTGCAGAATGCCTCTTATTTTTACCTGCACATTTAAAGTTTGCTAACAAAGATCATATCCTGGGCCACAGAGCAAGTCAATAAACTTTAAATGACTGAAGTCAGACAGACTATGTTCTCTGACCACAGGACAATTAAGTTGGAAATCAATCACAAAAATATGGTGGGAAGTACCCAAATACTTGGAAATTAAACAATATATATTTTAAATAACACATGAATCAAAGAAGAAATCACAGGGAAATTGGAAAATGTAGAATGCAGCTAAAATGTGCCTAGAATTAACATTATAGCTTTAGATGTTTGTATCAGAAAAACTTTAAAATCCATGATCTAAGGTTTTACCTTAAGAAACTAGAAAAAGAAGAGAAAATTAATCCCAAGTAAGTAAAAAGGATTTCAGGTAGGCTTGAAATCAAAGAAATAAAAGACAATAAAGAAAATTAGTAAAATCAAAAGATATTTTCTCTGAAAAACTTACTTAAATTGATAAACCTGTAACTAGACCAGTCAAGAAAAAAAGAGAAAACACAAACTACCAATATCAAGGAGACGTAACTACAAATTCTACACGTATTAAAATAATATTGAGAGAACACTTTGGACACCTTTATGTCAATAGATTTGACAACTTAGATAAAATGGAAACATTCCTTGAAAGACTTACTATCAAAGCTGACAGAAGAATAAATAGTAAATCTGAATAGCCATCTCTGTAAAGCTAACATGAATATTCATACTTAGTGGTGAAAGACTAAAGGTTTTATCCCACTAAGATGGGAAATAAGGCAGGAATGTCTCTTCTCACTCCTTCTATTCAGTATTGTACCTGATGTCCTAGCCAGGGCAATAAGATAAGAAAAAGGGAAAGGCATACATACTGGCAAGAGGCAAGTTCAACTTTATTTGTTCTTAGATGACATGATCATTTACATAGAAAATCCTAAGCAATCTACAAAAAAGCTATTTGAATTGATAAGTGAATTTAGCAAGGTTGCCAGAGATAAGTTCAATATAAAAAATTAATTTATTTCTATATACTACCAATAATTGTAAAATAAAATTTAATACCATTTATAATAACATCAAAAACTGAAATATCTAGTGATAATCATATATATGCAATATCTGACACTAAAAAGTGAAAATGTTGAAGGAAATTAAACTTGATAAATGGAGAGATACGTCATCTTCATAGATTGGAACTTAATATTGTTAAGAGTCCATTCTCTCCAATTTGATCTAGAGATGTAATGTAATCCCAACCAAAGCCCTGAAAGATTTTTTTCATACAAACTGACAAGCTGATTCTAAAATTTACATGGAGGCGTGCCTGGGTGTCTTAGTCAGTTAAGCATCTAACTCTTGATTTTGGCTCAGGTCATGATCTCAGGGTTGTGAGATTGAGCCCCAGGCTCCATGCCTAAGATTCTCTCTCCCTCTCTGTCTGCCCCTCGCTGCCCCCACTCACATGCACATGCACTCTCGCTCGCTCTCTCTAAAAATAAACAAACAAATAAATAAATAAATTTATATGGAAATGCAAAAGATGTTGAGTAGCTAAAACCATTTTGAAAAATAGTAAGTTTCAGAGTCTAGATAAATAAACCTACACATATGTGATCAATTGGTTTTCAACAATAATGTTGGTATAATTCAATGGGGAAAAGATAGGCTTTTCAACAAACGATTATGGAACAATAGGATATCCATAAGAAAAAAAATGTGAAACTTTGTGTCTCGAAAAGATAATGTTAAGAAAATAGGCAGGAAGCAAAAAAAAAAAAAAAGAAAGAAAGAAAATAGGCAGGAAGGGGTACCTGGATGGCTCAGTTGTTAAGTGTCTGCTTTCAGTTCAGGTCATGATCTCCAGCTCCTGGGTTTGAGCCCTGCATGCCCCTCCCCCCACCCTTGCTCAGTGGGGAGTCAACTTTTCTCTCTCACTCTGCCCCTCCCCTCTGCTCATTCTCTCTCTCTTTCTTTCTTTCAAACAAATAAATAAAATCTTTTTTTTTTTTAAAGAAAAAAGGCAAGACAAAGTCTGAGAGAAAAATGTTTTAGTACATATCTCTGATAAAGGACTTGTATCCACAGTTCTAAAGAACACTTAAAATGTCACAAACACAACCCAATTTTTAAAAAATGAACAAAAGATCCGAACAGACATTTCACAAAAGAAAATATCTGAGTAACCAATAAGCCCATTTAAAGTTGCTAAAAATCTTTACTTGTTACAGAATTGTGCATTAAAACCATGACAAGATACCACTGTATAGCCTCTAGAATGGATAAAATTTAAAATACAAACAATGTCAGGTGATGCAGAGGGTGTAGTACACTAAAACTAATATATTGCTAATGTAGGAAGGTAGAGTAGTATAATCAGAAAACAGTTTAGTAGTTTCTCATAAATGTGACATAAACCTGCAATTCTATCTGTAGGTTTTTACTTTAAAGAAATGAAAATATGTATCCAAAAAAAGAACAATATTGTAGCAATTTTATTTTTTAATAGCCAAAAACTAGGAGCAAGAATTCTTCAACAGGTAAGTGAATAACCAAATTATGGTATATCCATGCAATGGAATAGTACTGAGCAATTAAAAGGAATGAAGTCCTGATGCACACAACATGGATAAAACTCAAAAAACATTACGGGAAAGAACAGAAGTCAGAATATGATAATAGTTACATTAATGTATACTTTCATAAAAATTCATTACACTGAACACTTAAAATGAGTGTATTTTATTAAATATAAATATGCCTCAATAAAACTGAATTTTAAAAATTAAGCAACTAGCTGGTACTATCTAAATATTGTGTGATATTTACCCATACATACAGTATTCCTTTTTGGGGAAGGGGTTCTTTTTTTTAAATTTAAATTCAGTTAATTAACATATAGTGTGTTATTAGTTTCAGAGGTAGAGTTCAGTGATTCATCAGTTTTATATAACAGCCAGGGCTCATTACGTCATGTGCCCCCTTTAATGCCCATCACCCCATCCCCTCACTCCCCTCCTCTCCAGCAACACTCAGCTTGTTCCCTATGATTAATAGATTCTTATGGTTTGTCTCCCTCTCTGATTTTGTCTTGTTTTATTTTTCCCCGGGTTTGTTTCTTTATAACCAGGATCATGCTGTATATATTGTTCTTTGATGTGCTTATTGGAGATGTTCTCAGCCTACCACACTCCTTTTATCCATTATATATTCCACAGAATTAGTGTCACTATTTGGGTTGCTTCATTCTGCTGTTGTAATTATGCTCACTTTTGTGCACAAACTTGATCACAGGGTCTAGAATTTGAGGGGAAGGGTGACAGTTTGAGCCCTTGCCTATCTGACGTGAGGACATGTTGACTTGGCATTGAGCAGGTGACAGGCCATGCATGTTGACTCAGGCAGGAGGGTGGCTGGACTGTCAATTTGGGACCCACAGGCTGATAGCATCATGTGTGTGGGGATGTGTCTGGTTTTGCTCCTGATCATGAATTCCTTTAACTTTTGTTTGGGAAACTCTACCTCTCCTTCCATTCTGAATGAAAGCCTTGCTGGATAGAGTATTCTTGGCTGTAGATTTTCTCTGTTTTAGCACTTTGAGTATATCATGGTGCTCTCTTCTGGCCTGCAAAATTTCTTCTGAAAAACCCACTGATAGCCTTATGGGGCTTCCCTTGTATGTAATTGCTTTCCATTTTCCTGCTGCTTTTAAAATTCTCTCTTTATCACTACTTTTAGCCATCTTATTTACTTTGTGTCTTGGTGTAGACCCCTTTGGGTTGGTTTTGTTGGGGGCTTTCTCTGCCTCTGGACCTAGATTTCTCTTTCCTTTGCCAGATTCAGGAAGTCTTCAGCTATTATTTCTTCAAATAAATCTTCTGCCCCCCTTCCTCATTCTTTTCCTTCTAGGATCCCTATCATGAGACTGGTATGCTTGGTAGTGTCGCTGAGTTCCCTGAGTCTATTCTCTTTTTTGCATATTTTTTCCCCTTTCATCTGCTCAGCTTGATTATTTTCCATTACTCTGTCCTCCAGGTTGTTGATCTATTCTTCTGCTTCCTCTTGTTTGCTATATATTCCAAGTGGTCTATTTTTATTTTCATTTAGTGAGTTCACTATCTCTAATTGGTTCTTTTTTAGGTCCCTATCTTGGTGGAGGGTCTCATGGAGGTCCTGCACTCCTTTCTCAATTCTAATGAGTATCTATGAGTATTTATGAGTATTACTTTAAATTTGCTATCAGACATATATTATTTCTCTCCATTTGGTTTAGGTCTCTTGTTATGATTTTGTTTGGCTCTTTCATTTGGGACATATTCCTCTGTCTCTTCATTTTATCTACTACTGTGTCTGTTTCTACATGTTAGGAAAGTAAGCTACATCTCCCTCACTTGAAGTAGTGGCTTTATGAAGAAGAGGTCCTGCAGTGCAGTGTCTCTCTTTCACCAGAAAATGGTGCTTCACGGTATCTCTTATGTGTGTTGCTAAAGGGGTGTCCTACCATCATGGCAGAGCTGTGTTTGCCTTCAGTCCAGTCTGTGATGGCTCTTTGCCTGTTGTGGGTAGAGTCTGGTGTCTGTGTTGTTAGTGGGCTGGTCCAGGGCTGCCTTGGGTTTGAGTTGAGTCAGACCAGGTATTTGCCTGAGATAAAGTAGCACCAAACTGCAGGGCGCTTTACCTGTGTTGTCCTGAGAAGCTTTTGTTGGTGGGTAGAGCTTTCAGTCAGACCAGCTGCCTGCCCCCAGCCCACTGCTGGGGTCACAGTCAGACTGGCGTGTGTGGTTATCTTCCCCTCCCTGGAGCAGGACTCACTTTGGAGTGGTGCTGGCCCTTGTCTGGGCTGCTTGCACAGGGTCAGCCTTGTGGCACTGCTTTGATGGGATCTTGCCAAGAGCCATTGGAGAGGGTGGATCTGCTTCACTGTGGCCTCTTGTCTACATCCAGCTATGGAGAGTCTGTTCTGCCAGACTTTGCATCACTTTCTGGGTTATTTATGCTGATGGGGGTGTTCTCTAGGTGGCCATGTGGCAAGAGGTGAGCCCTGGGTCCTCCAACTCTGCCATTTTCTCAGAAGCCTCTGTTCTATATACAGTATTCTTTATAATTTGGGTTCATTATGGATATAAAGGGAAAGTATAGTCAGAATGTGATCAAATTACTCACCAGAAAAAAAATTGCATTTATCATATTTTGGCCATTTATGTTTCTGTCTCACTACTTGATGCCAAGAACAGATTATTCAATTTCCCCAGAATCTAGCTGTGTTGCAGGAAGAAGAAAAAAATTAAGTGCTTATTTAAAGTGTGGAATTATTAAACCTGAACAAGATTACACTCTCCAGAGAGATCTTAATCCCATTGATCCATAAACCTAACTTCTAGGATTTAGGGTGTGTTTGGTAAGGGGAGAAACTTAGAATTTCTCCATACTTTTGTTTTGTTTTGTATTTTTCATCTGTCTATCCCATTCTTCACCAAACCATAAGATTAAGCATAGAATTAAAAGTAGTAGAAGGTGTTTACTCAAACACACTTGATCTTGAATTGCAGCTCTACCACATACTAATTATGCAACCTTAGACAAATTCTTTTCTAAAATTCAGTTTTCTCATTTGTAAAATGAGTTTAATAATTATACCTACCTTGTAGGATCATTATTAAAGTTAAAGAAAAAAGATGTAAAGTGCTTACGACTGGCCCATTATAAGCATTTAAAAGTTTGCTATTACTACTTTCTTTATTAGAAGTCACATCCTTATGCTACTGAGTGGGCCCCTTGGGCTCACCAAGCAATAGAATTGACAAGAAGGCTGACAGCTGTTCCAGGCAAAACTTTATTGGGGCTTATACTTCCAGCACAAGGGAGACAGCATAAAGGAAAGTGTCCTCAGGCTGGCTCTTCAAGGAGAGGACAGGGACAGTTTTAAAGAGATTGGGGGGAGAGGGAAAGGGTGACATTTAAGCAGTAGAGATGGGGACTTACCAGTGCCAGCTCACTTAGAGACCATGTTTTGTCATACATCACATGTCTGATTAGCATGTTAAATCTCTACCCTGGGCACAATTTTTTTTTTCAAGATTTTATTTACTCATTTTTTAAGAGAGATCACAGAGGAAGAGGGAGAAGCAGCTCTCTGAGGGGAGAGCCTGACTTGGGGCTCCACCCCAGGATCCCAAGATCATGACCTGAGCTGAAGGCAGATGCTTAACCGACTGAGCCTCCCATGCACCCCACCTGGCATGATTTTTAACATTATAATGAGGGGGAAAGTCAGTGAAAGTTCAGTGTTGCGGTCCATCATGGCTCAGACGGGCCTGATCTGGTTCTTGTTGTTGTTGCAACACAAACTGGTTGTAAGCTGGGCCATGGGGCTTGTTTGGCACTTGTGGCTTCTGCTTCCTGATGGCAAGAAGCACCTGTAAACTGGGCTAGAGAACTGGGCTATTGTGGTTTTTTATGAGAGTTTCTGGGTGAGGAGCTTGAGTCTGGTCCCTGCTCTGAATCAAAACAAGCAATATGGAAAATTTCTTAGTGGGCTGTTTTGGTATAATAGTATTTGTTGTTTAAAAAAAACCACTTGGGAGCTGTGGCAGATACTTTGGATTGGTACTTCCAACCTTCATTCTGCATTTGTGTTTGGAGGCCATAGAGTTCTCAAAACTGTATTTCTAAACTTCTTTGAAGCTAGCGTTCTGTAAAAGAATTAGATTCCCTCCAAAACCTTACATAGAATTTGGAAAGAGGAAGTAAGACAGCTTCCTTTTGCTGTTTCAGTTGGCATGCAGGGTCATGAATATTAGGGTTTAGACCAGTTTTTGTGCCTAAACTCAGCATTCCAATGTTTATTCACCAACGTCATGCATATCTTGAAGCAAATTTGACAGTGGTGGTGATGGTAGCTGTAGCAACTTCCTGATCTCCAAATTGCAGCTATGTTCAACTCATCAGTCTAGTTCAAGAACCATCTTTATTTTTTCTACAAAGGACTAGACAGTAAATATTTTAGGCTTTGTAGACCACATATGGTCTCTGTTATTTTTTGTTTTTACTCCTCTAACCATGAAAGGAAAATTGAGAAATTGGACCTCATCAACATTTAAAAATCTGTTCATCAAAAAAACACAATTAAGGTAGTTGATATTCATGTCACAGACTGAAAAAGAGATATTCATAATACATATAGCTAACAAATGACAGAATTTTTAAGAACTCCTACAAATCAATAAGAAAAAGGCAAACAACCCAATTAAAAATTTGGCAACTAGGAGAAAGACTTGAACAGGAACTTTATAAGAAAGACTATCTAATGGCTTCTTAATTTATGTGTAACAAAGATGTTTTTTAAGTTAACTGGATTCCAGAGGCTGTTGCTATGTTTTTAACTCTTGAAAATCTGCAGTTATGATAATCTTAAATAGTACTTTATTGCTTTAATAATAATAGTTAAATTGACATCTCTGTTTTCTGAGATGTAAACGTACTTGTTTAAGCTTCTTTGTTCCAGTAACAATTCAGAAGAAAGCTTTGGAATTTCTTCCATCCTCTGCTCACAAATGTATAAAATCTCTAACATGGTTGAATATTTATTAAAATAGTTTAGGACATCAAGCCACAGGAAAAAAAATTAAAAAATGAAATAGTTTAAGAATCTATTTCTCATTTAAATTAACAAAATTGCCCATCCGAAGATTAGATAAATCTGTGTATGTATATGGTGGGATACCACAGAGGAGTAGACCAGAATGAAATAAAGTTATGTAGATAAATTTAATAATGTTGAGTGAAAAAGCAAGTTTTACCAGATAAATATAGTATATGATTATGAAAAATATTTATGGATACAACCATACATAAACAAAATTTTAAATGTGCATATGAATGAAACACAACAGAAAATTTAATTTCTAATTGTTCTTAATAATAAAGTATGGTACCATACTAATTTCACTTGAGGCATTTGCTTTTCAGGAGGGGAGAGAAGGAAAGTTAGTATTTGAAGCAAAAAGATAGTGTTTGAAGTCAAATAGTATTGTGAATGAGTACATGACTGATACATCATTTCCTTTGTGAAATACTATGTATTTAATTTTAAAATATATATATTTAATGATATATATAATGACAGAACAAATTTACTCTTTTAGACAGACTGGCAAAAATTGATCATGGAAGCATTTAATAAATAACAGAGATTAATTCAATAATAATTGTTCCCATCTCAAATATCAATGTTTTGATGATATTACTTTCAGAAATAATCTACAATTTATTTTTTAAGATTTTATTTACTTATTTATTTGAGAGAGTGACAGCAAGCATGAGCAGGGTGAGAGGTAGGGAGAGGGATAAGGAGGCTCAGCACTGAGTGTGGAGCCCAATATGGGGCTTGATCTCATGACCCCGAGATCATGAACTGAGCTGAAATGAAAAGTCAGCCACTTAACTGATTAAGCCACCCAGAAGCCCCAAGAAATAATCCATAATTCAAAATGATGTTTGAATATATGTATCCAGGACAACAAAAGTAAGCCAAAATTCTATTTAACATAGCCTTAGTCCTAAAAATTAAGGAGATCCATAGACAAGTCAAGATTTCTGAGGAATTTATGGCTGTGGTATTCTTTAATTAAACGACAGGTTTGGAAATGTTTCTAATTTATCTTATTAATAAGAGAAAGAGGAATACTTTGTCTCCTATATATTAAATAGGAAGGCAGCATATGTGTTATATAACACCTATCACATGGTGGGTACTTAAATATTTAACTACAATCAACATTTTACATCTGTACCCCTCTCTATCAACTTTGACGCTTAAAAAAATTGTGATTATACATGTGCATGTATATATGTGTGTGTATCATGTTTATGCATGTGTGTGTATATATAGCATGTTGATATATATGTGCACATATACACATAAATATTTATTATCTTACTTAATGGTTAACTGGAATAAAACACATGACTGCCTGTAAGCATTTATTGTGCATAGAGGAGAGTTTGAATTTTATTTCCCTTACTCCCTTAGCTTATTAGAAACCAATTCAAAGATTTGTTGAATCCTTACGAAGGTAAATCCACACATCTAATTCACAGGTACTCTTCTTCATTACTGTTTCTTCCCTCCACAGACAACTTGGTGGGATCAAACCTATTTGGGCTACCCTGGGATTAGACTTTTCATGTCCATATATAATCTACTATATATTAATTGAATTGTATGCAGAAATACTTCTGTCTTTATTAACAAACAAAATAATGGGAAAATATATAAACTCACAGGTTAGAGTCAGAACATCCCTCCAAATCTAAGAGTATGGAAAGGACATAACAACAATTCCAATTCATATGGCACATTGCTATTCACAAATTGTATTCTAAAAAAATAGAGAAAAAAATAAATGGCAAAATACTTTAAATGAGTTGAGTGGATCTGATCCACTGGCAAAATGTTTCAGATCCACTGAAGCATTTAAAGTACTTCACCAGTATATAGTTATTTTAAGTCAATACCTGATCTTTATAATCTGTAGTTATTGAGGGGTCCAGCTTGCTATTTATTTCCTTCTCTATTATAGAATAAAATTTTGCATAAAAAATTTAATTTATAATTTTTTAAAAAGATTTTATTTATCTGACAGAGAGAGAGAGCAATCACAAGTAGGCAGAGAGGCAGGCAGAGAGAGAGGGGGAAGCAGGCTCCCAGCCGAGCAGAGAGCCCTATACAGGGCTTGATCCCAGGACCCTGAGATCTTGACCTGAGCTGAAGGCAGAGGTTTAACCCACTGAGCCACCCAAGTACCCTCTAACTGTTTTTAATAATAAGGTATGGTAACATACTAATTCACTTGAGGCATTTGCTTTATTTTAATCTTTTTATGTGAATTTTAGAAGCTGAGTTATAAATATATTAGAATCCTTCTATTAATAAATCCTACTAAGAAAAAAGGGAATCCAACTAAAAATTTAGCTTGGTTTTTTCACTCAAACTTATGCTAGTTGTATATTCATATTAATTTTAATTTTTAGGAAATTTACCTTAAAATTTAATTCCATTATTAAGTACCCTATCCCAAGGATCCTCTCCTTATCCTATCCTAAGGAAATTAAGTTCATCTAATTTCACAGCAAATTAAATCATACCATTTAACAAGAGAGAAAAAGACTATACAAATTATTCTTTTGAGTTTCAGTACTCTTTATAGGGAGAGCAGATTTTAACTAAATTTTAATAACCTTGATAAGACCTAACTCCAAATATTAGAGGAACTGAAAAATCCATAATCTATAAAATGGCAGAAATATATTCTAAAAAAACACTTGAAAAGAGAGTTGGTCCTATCCAGTTACTAGTTGTTGGCTATAATATAAATTGTATAATGTATTTTTTTTACATTTCCAAACTGGTTTATCATCTCATATCTCCATTTTTAATTAAATAATTCATAATATTTTATTGAGATATAATTTACATATAACATCATGTAAGTTAAAGGTATACACTTGGTTTGATGCATTTATATATCACAGTATGATTACCACTGTAGCATTAGTTAACACCTCTATGTCATCATATAATCATCATTTCTTTTTTGTAATGAGTACCAGTAAGATCTAGTCTTAGTAACTTTGAAGTCTATAATACAATATTGTTGACTATAATCTCTGTGCTGTGAATTAAATCTTCAGGATAAATTATATAATTTATATTTGTATCTCATTAAATCACAATTTTAGAGCCAATACAATTTTTAAAATGTAGCTATATATACATACAATCTTAAATATCTTTGGCCTATTCTCTCTCAACATAGATTGAAAAGATAGAGGCATTTTTGCAACAACATGGTTGGACCTAGAGGGTATTATAAGTAAAATAAATCAGACAGAGAAAGACAAATACCATCTGATTTCTCTATATGTGGAATCTAATAAACAGACGAATAAGCAATGAAAAGCAGAAACAGACCATAAATACAGAGAATAAACTGATGGCTGCTAGAGGGGAGTTGGTGGAGGGATGGGCAAAATGGGTGAAGGGGTGTGGGAGATACATGAGAAAAAAAGATACAGTGTAGAGAATATTGTTAATGATATTATAGTAACATTGTATGATGACAGATGGTAGCCACACTTGTGGCAAGCATAACATAACAGTGTATGTCAACTCTACTTCAATAAAAAATAAATTAATTCATTTTTTTAAAATAGAGGCAAAATACATAACAAAACAACCTCCAAAGGACAAAGAATACTATTTATCCTTCATACAAGTTTAGGATTTCAAAGGGGGAATTCTAGCCAGTCTTTATTCTTAAAAAATAGAGTTTAAAAGCACATATGAAAGATAGAAAAAAATATATGAATTCATTAATATAAAAGAAAAAGCACGTGAAGCTTTTAACACAGGTTTAAGAACAAGAGTTCTCAATTTTTTCTAATTTACTTTGTTCACATTGGTGACTTTCTTGTAATTTTTAGCAATGTTAAGAACCAAGAGTAAGTTAAAAATGTCTGTATCCACAAATAAGAGTGTTCTGGAAGTGAGCAATAAATCACCAGTATTCTATTAACACCAGTAGGAGACTGAGGTGTTCTGATGTCATGTAATTCTAAGACAGAACTATTTTGTTTTGTTTAGTTTACAGAAAGAAAAGGGGTTCAAAACCACCACTATTTCCCTCTTAATTATAATTTTAAAGCATAGGTTTTCTTTTAATGCTTTCAAACAGATCTAAAATAAGGATACAAAACAATGTTAGGTTTTTAAAATAGGAAACAGAAAATGCTGAAAAACTTTCAAATGTTCCAATTTTCTCTAACATAAAAAATATATTAAGTTAAAATATAATTAGGTAATATTAGGTAATATAAATTGCATCTTATTCCATTTAAATGCAAATTTCTGGTGAGTATTCATTAAAATTCAGATAGGCTAAAATAGACTTTCTGAATATTAAAGATTTCAATTCATAAAGAACTTAATAAACATAATTCTGGTTTACTGAAGGTTAAAATTCAGTGTTTAATTTTGATTCATATGTTTATCTTTTTGGAGGATGGATATAACATCTTTTCATGCTACCCTCTAGAAATTTAAGAAGAAAGCCAAGACATTTCTATGCCTATAAATAAATGTATATAAAATAGCAGTTCACAATTTCATTTCTACGCTATTTCCAAGAGTGGTTTTATTGACTCATAAACCATACAATTTATGCATTCTGAAAGAAGTGACTTTAAGAATTTTGGAGTCATGCCTCTGAAAAACCTTATCACTCCTCTGCATTTATAAATTTTGATGAAAGACGTTGATCATACTTAGCTGTGGGACTCCCATTATGTCTAGAAAATGAAAGGGAAGGAAAGCCTAATTAATTTTGTATTTAGCTTTTTTCAAACACTAACTAAGGTAAAACACATGTTAAAGCAGGAAAAAAGTATGATTACTTGAATTCTTTCACAAGCAGTTCCAAGGGAACCTTTCTGGTTCATCATATTATATAATCAGGGATCCTAATGGAACTATTTGATACTCATATCAATTTAATTTTCTTTCCTTTAGGAACAAATTCTGTCCACTGGTGGTGAAGTTTACTTATAATTATCATAGACATAATTTTTAAAACTAGCTAGATGTACAGAGCTAACTTTATTCTACATCTGATTTCTTAGAAACAACTAAAACTATGAAAAAAACTCAAATATGTTTCTCATTCATTATTTCTTTTCTCGGGGAGTGGCTCCACCACTCATTTAGCTGTTGAAACTGGAAACCTGAAAGGCATCCATAATGTTTCCCTCATCTTACATATCCAAACTGTTAACCTTACTTTCCAAATAGCTCTCAAATCTATGCATTTACCTACAAGTCCAATGCCATGATTCCGAACTATCATCATCTCTTGCCTATCCTCATACCATAATCACCTCTTTCATTTTTTTCTCCATACTTTAATCAAAGAGAACTTTTAGTCAACTCTGATTACATCACTCTGCTGCTTCAGCAATTCCCCGTTATACTCACAGTATGGTCTACCCTCTGTTTCTTCCTCCCACCTCACTTATACCAAACCCTTGCTTTCTGCACACTAGCCATACAGGCCACTTACAGTTTCTCAAATGTCCCAAAATCTTCCCTCTTAAGGCTAGTTGGACATGCTTTTCCCTTTGCCTGAAAGTCATTCCCCTAACCTTTGGCTATTAACCCCATCTCAGCCTTCAGTTCTCAGTCTAAACAACACTTCCCCAAGAAAGTCTTCCAGAACTGCCTCAGCTCTCCCCACAGTAGTATTTAGAAAACTCCACTTTTTCTTTTTAGCTCTCATCACAGTTTATGCATTTTATGTCCATATTTAATTAATAACTATATTCCCTGCTAGATTATCAATTCCCTGAGAGCAGGGATCAAAGTCTTTTTGCTGACTCAAACCCCACATGCCTGGCACATTGCATAGTTCCTGGCAATATTCTCAGATTCTTTAGCTATCCTTTTTCTCCTTAATCATTATACCATGTTCCCAAAATTGACAGAACTAAGTAAAAAGCAATAGAGAACTGAGAAGTTTGTCTGTTGCTATTTGTTTTAATCTAAACATTTCCTTCCTCCATTCTTCCCCACCCAAAATAAAATAATTCCCTTGAAATCTAGAGACAGTCCCTTGAAATTTTAGAATATACTTATATGAAATTTCTTGGAGAATGTTCTATTACTACATACATTTTTGGCCTTTTATTTTTTAGTAGAAGCTAATAACATTGCTTTCAATTTCTATAATTTTGTAAAAGAGTATGGAGCAGGCTTACTTTCTTTCTAACATTGAACCTACATACCCCTTGACTTACCCCATCTCATTATTATGAAAACTATAAACTATAGAAAAAATAATACAATGAACATTTGTATACTCACCACCTAGTTTCAGAATTTGACATTTTGCTGTACTTATTGTCTCTTTCTCTTTTCTCTATATACACGTACTTATATGTGTGTGTGTGTGTGTGTGTGTGTGTGTGTGAATGTATGCCCTCAAGATAGTTACAAACACCATGACCTTACAACCTTAAAAATGTCAGCATTTCCTAAAAAGAAAGACATTAATCTATATAACCCAAATCATAACTATGCCTTAGAAAATTAAAAATAATTCTCTATCTCACCAAATACCTCCTTATTAAAATGTTCCCAGTTGTCCCAAAAATGTCACTTAGAGCTGAATTTGTTTTTTCCAACCTAAAATCTAAACAAAATTCACTCATTGCACTGGTTATGTTTCCTTAATTTCCTAATTAAGACTAGTACAGTCATTTCCCCACAACCACCACTTTTTCTGTGACAATGGTTGTTTAAATAACCCAGGCCCATTGTCTTATAGAATATCCTACATTCTATATTTGTCTAATTGATTCTTACTAGTAACATTTAACTTATCCCTTGATCCCTGCATTTCCTTTAGGTCTAAAAGCATTTCCACATGCCAGTAAAACATTTTGGGCAAGAGTACTTCATCGCAGATGCTACCCTATGTAATATGCACTTCATATTACATTACATCAAGAGGTGCATTATGTTAGAGTTTTTTTTTTTTACTGTTGCCAATGCTGGTTGCCAAGTTGGTCAGTTGGTTATAATGATGACCACCCATTCTCTCCATTATAAAGGTATGTTTTTCTCTTTGCAGTTAGCAATAACTCTGATAGATGATACTGTGGCATCATTATGTGAATATACTATTCCCCAACTCCCTTTAACTTAATAGCTTCAATACCAACTAATGATCCTAGGACTCAGATATTGATTTTGAAATACCACTACCCTGTGCACTAAAAGGAAAAATAGCTGATTATATATTTGAGGGCAGGTACAAATGACCAAGAAACATCATTAAAAAAAATAAAGAAACAGAAGAGCTCAGAAATAAATATGGAGATGTCAAGAGAACAAAGGAGGTTCTAGTTATGACAGAGTAGTTTGTTTGTTTCAGACTAGCCCTACAAATAAAAATAAATATTAAAGTATGAACAAAGTACATGAAATCATTGTTTGAGATTAATCAATGCAAACAAGACTAGGATCCCTGAGAGGAGGTAAGGACTACATTTCACTCTGGTGTTTATTTGTTTTACCTTAGGCCATTTGACAGTTTTCAGCATGAGAGAATAGGGTCCAAGCAGAAAAGACGAATGTAACTGAACAGAGGACAAAAGCTGGAATTCAAGGATGCCAGTGTCCCAGATACTTGAGGAAAAGAATCTGATATGGAGGTAATACTAAGTGAAGTGGGTCCAAAAGTCTCTGTGTAGTTCTCCCTTGGAGCATTGCCAACTCCACAGAAAAGAACAGGTGGAAGGCTAACGGCTCTGAAAAGATTTTAGCAGCAGCACCTTGCTGGATCATAAATGTTGGAGTTCAGGCCCAGCAAGGTGAGGTGAGGCACTTTGACACCCATGCTAGGCTTTCAAATAAGACCCACAAAAGGTTACTGTCTAGGGATAAGGACCGTACTCTAAGAGTAAGTACCTTGGAGAAAGACCAGAGCTGAAAATAAATCATCCCTAACAAATCTAAAACCAACCTTCAATAAATTTAGGTTGATCTGCCTATACAGTAGCTACCTACCAGAAGAAAGGTTAGCCCTAGCTGGAGAAAAATAACACCAGCCAGAGTTTACAATTTTTCTTACAAAATCTCATCATTCAATCTAAAATAATGAGGCATCATTAAAACAAACAAACAACAAAAAAAACAGGATCAAATAACTGAAGGCCTAGAGAGAAAAACAGACAACAAAACAAGCATTAATATGTTACATTTTAAATAACTGTGATTAATATGTTTAAAAAATTAGAGAAAAAGATGGAGACTTTCACACAACACCTACTATATACTTTTTTAAGAATAAAAGTGTAGAGTCGCCTGGGTGGCTCTGCCAGTGAAGCATCTGCCTTTGGCTCGGGTCATGATCCCGAGGTCCTGGGATCACCCTGCATTGGGGTCCTGGCTGGGTGGGGAACCTGCTTCTCCCTCTCCCTCTGCTGTCCTTCCCCACACCCCCGCTTGTGTTCTCTGGCTCTCTCTACCTCTATCTCTCTGTCAAATAAATAAATAAAATCTTTAAAAAAAAGAATAAAAATGTAAAGTCAAACTGAAAAATATACTAAAGTTAAGACATCAATGTATTGGGTTCAACAGCAAATTAGACAAAGCAAAGCATAAGGTTAGTGAACTTTAGAAGATAGGTGCAGTAAGAAAAAAAAATCCTGATTGAAGCACAGAGAGGGGTGAAAAAGTAATATAAAATACAGAAAAGAACATAATAGGTAAATAGGACATCAAGAAAAGATCTAACATACATTTAATTGGCATGTCCGAAAAAGAGAGAGAGAAGGGGATAGAGCAATATTTGAAGAAATTTTGACTGGGAATTTTCACAAAACTGACAAGTCATTAAACCACAGATTTTAAGAATAGGAGAAGGAAAAGCAGAAAGCAAACCACATTTTAGGCGCATTCTATTCAAACTGCTGAAAACCAGAGACAGAAGGAAAAATCTTAAAAAGCATGGGGGTAGGAGGAGAGAGTACCTTAAAACAGCAACAATAAAACTGTTGGCTAACTTTTGAACAAAAATTATGGAACTCATAAGACATTGGAATAATAAATTTACTGTGCCATAAAAAACAAACAAACAAAAGCTAAGAAAATCTGTTGCTAGTAGACCTTCCACTGAAGAAAGAATTCTAAAGGGGATCCCTTAACTAGAGGAATAATGATTCCAGGTGAAAGGAAGGAAATTCTGGAAGTAAAACAGTCAAAAGAGAATAAAATATAAATTAACATTGATTTTTAAAACAATGTATGGTGGGGTTTAAAATATATACTAAAGTAAAATATATGGCAATAGTAGCCCAAAGGGTGTGAGGTGTGAATGAAATATAACTATTGTATTAGAAATTGTTAAAAGGGAAGGAAAGAAGGAAGGGAAAGAAAAGGAAAGAAAAGAAAAAAGAAAGATATTGGTAGAAAGTACTAATTTAAGGTAGGCTGTAATTAACAAAATATTCACCTTGGAATCTCCAGGGTAAAAAAATAAAATATATATATATATTATTTTTTATATAATTATAAATTAGTTATATATAATTATAATAAATATAATTATAAATTATATAAATGTATTTTATTTATTTATTTATATATAATTGTAAATTATATAAAATATAATTATAAATTAGTTTTATATAAACTATAAACTATATTTAAACTATATTTAAACTATTATATAAACTATAATTATAGTTTTATATAATTATAAATTAGTTATATATATATATATATAACTAACAAGCTAATAGAGAAGAAATATTGAAATAATGAATATACCTAAATAATTCAAATGGAGACTCCAAAAAAAGAGAGATAAAGGAAAATGAAAAATGGAATCAACAAGAAGTAGCAATTTAACATGTGGTCTCCACTTAAATGCAACTGTAACACTACTTTAAAATATAAATGTACTAAATGTTAATTATTTTTTTAAAAGTTTTATTTATTTGCCAGAGAGAGAGAGAGAGAGAGAGAGCATAAGCAGGGGAAAAAGCAGGCTCCCTGTGAAGCAGGGATCCTGATGTGGGACTTGATCCCAGGACCCTCGGATTGTGACCCAAGCTAAAGGTAGACACTTAACCGACTGAGCCACCCATTACATTTAATTAACCCTAAATGTTAATTAAAAGACAAAATAATCACACTGGATTTTTTTAGCACTCTAACTGCATGTGTTTCAGAATGGATACACTATATATAAGGGCACAAAAAGACTGAAAGTGAAAGATGCTCTAAAAATTATACTAAGCAAAGATTAACCAAAGGAAAGCTATTGTAACTACATTCATCTCAGACTAAGTAGACTTTTTAAGGCAAAAACAATTATTACTAGCAATAAAAAGGATACATTTTATAATAAGGAAAGGGTTAATACTAAATTTTAATATATATAATAACATAGCTTCAAATATAGAAAGCAAAAGTAGACCAAATTAAAGGAAAGATGAAGAAATCCACAATCCTGGTTAGAGATTTAAACACACTTCTGTCAGTAACCAATAGAAAAAGCAGATTAAAAAAATCACTAAGGATATAAAACATTTGATTAACATTTAAACTAATTTACTTTATAGAACACAAAATACAACTTCAAAATTCTCTTTCTTTTCAAATATACAATGAACATTTACCAAAATCTACCATATCTAGGCCAGTAAGACAGTTCTCAATTTCAAAGAATAGAAATCATATAGAGTACATTCTCTTTCTGCAGTGCAATTAAACTACAAGTTCAATATCAGAAAGTTCATTGGAAAAATCCCCAAATGTTTATAAATTAAGCAGTATATTTCTAAATAACCAATGAGTTAAAAGGAAGTCACAATGGAAATTTGGATGATATTTTGAAATGAATAATAATGAAAATAGTATCAGTTTATAGGATATAGGTAAAGCAGTACTTAGAGAAATATTCAGAAACTGGAACTGGTATAGTAAAGGAGAAAAAAAAAAGGTTTAACATCGATTATCTTACCCAGGGGTCAGCAAACTTTTGCTGTTAACAGGCATTTAGCGAATGTTTTAGGCTTTGTGGGCCACATGATCTCTAGCAACTACTCAAGTCTCTGATTGTAGCACAGAAGTAGCCATAGACAGCACATAAATAAATAGCAGTGACTATGTTCCAGTTACATTTTACTTACGCATATGGGTGGTGGGTAAGATCTGGCCTGCAAACCATAGTTTGTCAACCCCTGATCTAAACTTCAAACCTAAGAAACTAAACAAAAAACAAACAAGCAAAAAAGAGGATAAAAATAATACAAGTAGAACAGAAAACAATGAAATAGAACACAAATGTACAATAGAGAAAAATCAACAAAATCAAAAGATGATTAAAATTTATAAAACCCAAATAAATTGATTAAGAAAAAGAAAAATAACAAATTGCTAATATCAGAAAATTAAAAGGAGACGTCACTGTAGAACATACAGTAATCTTTAAAGGTCATTATTAAAGGCATATTAAAAGGATACTATTAATGACCTTATGCTATTAATTTTAAACATTTAGATGAAATGGACAATTCTTTGTAAAACACAATACCTCAGAACTGATGGGATTAAAAATAGGGAACCTGAATAATCCATACCTTTTAAAGAACTCAGATCTGTTATTAAAATATAGAAAGAAAGAAAAAAGCCTTCCACCAGAAATATCCAGACAAAATTGGGTTCACTGGTGAATTCTCCCAAATATTTAAGGAAAAATTCTAGCTGTACACAAGTTCTTCTGAAGACTAGAAAAAGAGGGAATATTTTCTAATGATCTTTATGGAGCCAATGTAACAATAATACAAAAACCTGAAAAGAACATTACAGGAAGGAAAATTACAACCCCAAATTCTGATGAATATAATATAAAAATCCTATTCAAAATTTATCAATCAAATCCAATATTATATAAAATGGTAATGCAACATAACCAAGGAAGTTTATTCCATGATTTCAAGGTGGTTTTAACATTTGAAAGTCATTCATTCATAGAAAAAGAAGGAGAAAATAATAGTATTATTATGATGTAGAAAAAGCTTTTAATAAAATTCAACACCTAGGCGCCTGGGTGGCTCAGTGGGTTAAAGCCTCTGCCTTCAGCTCAGGCCATGATCCCAGGGTCCTGGGATCGAGCCCTACATCGGGCTCTCTGCTCAGCAGGGGGGCTGCTTCCTCCTCTCTCTCTACCTGCCTCTCTGCCTACTTGTGATCTGTCAAATAAATAAATAAAATCTTTAAAAAAAATTCAACACCTATTCATGATTTAAAAAGCACTTTCCACAAACTAGGAATAGAAGAGAATTTCCTTACTCTCACAAAGGGTACATTCCAAAAACCTACAGCAACATCATACTCAATGGTAAAATATTGGAATAGTTTTCTTCTGAGTAGGGATGAGATAAATATGTCCACTCTTTCCACTATCATTATAGTACTGTACTGGAGCTCCTAATGAGTGACCTGAGGCAAGAAAAGGAGATAAGAAGTATAAAAGCTGGAAAGGAAGAAACCAAACTTTTGTTATTCACAGAAGCCATGGCTGTGTACATAACAAAAAAAGGGGGGGGCACCTGGGTAGCTCATCGGTTGAGCATCCAACTCTTGATTTTAGCTCTGGTCATCATCTCAGGGTCATGAGATTGAGCCCGATGTTGGGCTCCACACTCAGCACTGGAGTCTGCTTGGGATTCTTTCTCCAACTCTCCTTCTGTTCCTCCCACCAACTCATGCTCTCTTTTTCTCTCTAAAATAAGTAAATCAAATCTTTAAAATAAGTGTTAAGGAACTTCTTGCTAGACATGTCTCCAAAGGCAAGGGATACAAAGGGAAAAATGAACTATTGGGACTTCATCAAGATAAAAAGCTTTTGCACAGCAGAGGAAACAGGCAACAAAACAAAAGACCAAAAAAAATTGACAGAATGGGCGAAGATATTTGCAAATGACATATCAGATAAAGGGCTGGTATCCAAAATCTATAAAGAACTTATGAAACTCAACATCCAAAGAATAAGCCAATGAAGAAATGGGCAAAAGACATGAATAGATATTTCTCCAAAGAAGACACCCAAATGGCCAACAGACACATGAAAAAGTGCACAACATCACTCAGCATCAGGGAAATCCAAATCAAAACCACAATGAGATACCACCTCACACCAGTCTGATTGGCTAAAATTAACAAGTCAGGAAATGACAGATATTTACAAGGATATGGAGAAGGGGGAACCTTCCCATACTGTCGGTATAGGAAGTGGTACAGCCACTCTGGAAGACAGTATGGAGGTTCCTCAAAAAGTTGAAAATAGAGCTACCCTATGACCCACCAATTGCACTACTGGGTATTTGCCCCAAAGATACAAACATAGTGATCCAAAATGGCATGTGCACCCCAATGTTTTTAGCAGCAATGTCCACAATACCCAAACTATGGAAAGAGACCAGATGTCCATTGACAGATGAATGGATAAAGAAGATGTGAGGGTGTGTGTGTGTGTGTGTGTGTGTGTGTGTGATGGAATATTATGCAGCCATCAAAAGTGAAATCTTGCTATTTGCAACAACATGGGTGGAACTAGAGGGTATTATGCCAAGTGAAATAAGTCAGAGAAAGACAATTATCATATGATCTCACCGATACATGAAATTTAAGAAACAAGGCAAAGGATCATAGGGGAAGAGAGGAAAAAGTGAAACAAGTGAAACCAGAGAGGGAGACAAAGCATAAGAGACTCTCAGTCTCAGGAAACAAACTGAGGGTTGCTGGAGGAGAGGAGGGTAGAGGGATGGAGTGGCTGGGTGATGGACATTGGGGAGGGTGTGTTTTATAATGAGCACTGGGTATTATGATGAATCACAGACCTGTACCCCTGAAACAAATAACCCATTATGTTAATTAATTAAATCTAAATTTTTAAAAAAGAATAACAGAAGTTTGTAACATCAGATCTTTAGTAGCAGGGCGCCTGGGTGGCTCAGTGGGTTAAAGCCTCTGCCTTCGGCTCAGGTCATGATCCAAGGGTCCTGGGATCGAGCCACGCATTGGGCTATCCACTCAGTGGGGAGTTGCTTCCTCCTGTCTCTCTCTCTGACTGCCTCTCCACCTACTTGTGATCTCTCTCTCTCTGTCAAATAAATAAACAAAATCTTAAAAAAAAAAATTGAGAAACTAAAAAAAAAAATCTTTAGTAGCGATATTTGTTAGATCTTGAAATAAATGTGTCATTTAAAAAATAAAAATAAAATGGTAAGATACAAAAAATAATAAAACTAAGTGTTAAATAAAAGTATTCAATATTATTAGTCATTAAAAATGTAAATTAAAGTGACAGTGAGATTTTATTGCACAACTATCAGAATGTCTAAATTAAAAGATTGACAATAACAAGTGTTAACAAAGATGAAGATCAACTGAAACTCATACATTACTGTTATAGTATAAACTGAAATAAACACTATGGAAAACCAATTTGGCAGTATCTACTAAAACTGAGTATGTGTTGGGTGCCTGGGTGGCTCAGTGTGTTAAGCCTCTGCCTTCGGTTCAGGTCATGATCCCAGGGTCCTGAGATCGAGGCCCACATCAGGCTCTCTGCTCAGCAGGGCGCCTGCTTCCCTCTCTCTCTGCCTGCCTCTCTGCCTACTTGTGCTCTCTCTCTCTGTCAAATAAATAAATAAAATCTTTAAAAACAAGAACAATAAAAAAAACAAGAACTGAATATGTATTTACCCTATTACCCAAAAATTCTTCTTCTGGTATGTGTATAAGAAATAATATGTGCTGGGGCACCTGGGTGGCTCAGTAGGTTAAACCTCTGCCTTCGGCTCAGGTCATGATCTCAGGGTCCTAGGATTGAGCCCCGCATAAGGCTCTCTGTTCAGCGGGGAGCCTGCTTCTCCCTCTCCCTCTGCCTGCCTCTCTGCCTACTTGTGATCTTTCTCTCTGTCAAGTAAATAAATAAAATCTTAAAAAAAAAAGAAATAATATGTGCATATGAGAGAAATAAGTGAGGAGAAATGTGTGAGAAATGAGAGAAATAAGTGCTTATGTTTCCCTTAGTATAATAGATCACTATACTTATTGTGGTGAGCATTTTATAATAGATATAAATGTCAAATCACTATGTTGTACACCTGAAACTAATATAATAATGTATGTCAACTATACTCCAATTTAAAAAATAAATTTTAAAATATTACAATGGATTGAGTATAGTACTCATGTAATAAAATACTGTACAGCAAAGAAAATAATTACATGCAGTCAACAAAGATGACTTTCCAAGACAGTACATAGTTTTCAAGACCAGGCAAACTAGGGACATCTGGGTGGCTAAGTCAGTTAAGTGTCAAAATCTTGATTTCAGTTCAGGTCATGATCTCAATGTTGTGACATAGAGCCCCACCTCGGGGTCTGCATTGAGAGTTAAGCCTGCTTAAGATTCTCTCTCTTTCTCTCTGTCTTCCTCTGACCCTCCCCGCTGCTCATGTGCTCTATCTTTCTCTTCCTCTCTTAAAAAAAAAAAAAAGCAAACTAATAAATGGTGATTAAATTCAGAATAACAGTTACCTTGCGTGTGGGTGTTTATTGATTGGGAAGGGTATGAAGGAGCCTTCTGGGGTGCTAGAAAAGTACTCTCTTGATATAGTTGGTAGTTTCATAGGGGTATATATGTGAAAATAAATCGAAAGAATCTTTCTGAATTTAATATATAATTTTTCCTAATAATCAGCAGGTACTTTATTGAGTTATTTTTAAGTGAAACAGAATCACTACATCTCAGCTTGCAATAGACTTTTAACAGTCATTTAGGTAGGTATCTAGATTTTTAATCCTTTGTTACCACAGTCTTGTGAACGAACTCTAGTTCACAAAAAGACTGGACCTCTCTGGTGTGAAAGCATTCGTTCTACCACCCAAGGCAGTGAATAAATAGCACCATTCCCATTCACATAAGAAGAATTTCCTAATTTTGTCTTTTTAAAAGAGACAGCACTGAATGATGGAAATGAGGAGGATTCTTAGACATTATTCAGGAGAGAAAGTTAAAAAAAAGAAAAAAAGAAAGAAAGTTCCTAAATTACATAGAGCTTTTTACACTGTCATCCTTCTCACAAAAACTCACCTTGAACCTGCATGTGAGTTCTCACCAGGTGCAGGGTCTAGCTGCAAAACTGAAAGTTAGAGAAGGCATTACATCCGATCAAAGTCAGCAACCCAGGGTCTTCTATATCAGTGTTGAGCCAATGAGTCTTCAAAAGCTGGCTGAGAAAAAAGTAATAATATATTTTAATAACTATTAAGGAAGAACCATAATAAAATGTTAATATCTTTTCTCACCATAGCATATACTCCTTTTTATCTTTTGTGTTAAATTATAGCAAAGAATATAAAATGCAGGATGCAGTAATCCAGGACAAAGTAATAAGAGCCATTGGACATTTTTGAACTGCCAATTTTTAATGTAATTTAATACAGTTAAAGTTAATAAAGCCCTCCCCCCAATATTTCCAGGACTCAAATTATCTAAATATTATATCTTTACCTTAGCACCATCCTAGTAATTAGAATTATTCAGAGGTGTACTAATAATCAGAGATCAGAGAACCTTAGTGATGGTACTCATTATCCACTTAACTATCAGAGTCCTGACAGCCTAATCTTTAGGGAAGCTTATTGTGTCAAACTGCATTTCTTCTAACAGCAATATCTTTGTTTTAGGACTCCTTTAAATTTTTTTTTTAAAGATTCTATTCATTTATCTGACAGAGAGAGAGAGAGAGAGAGATCACAAGTAGGCAGAGAGGAAGGCAGAGAGAGAGGGGGAAGCAGGCTCCCCGCCGAGCAGGGAGCCTGATGTGGGGCTCCATCCCAGGACCCTGAGACCATGACAGGAGCCTAAGGCGGAGGCCCACCCACTGAGCCACCCAGATGCCCCTCCTTTGTATTCTTAAAAGTTATTGAGAACACCAAAAAGTTTTTGTTTCTATGGGTTATATCTATCAATATTTCTATTGTGGTAGATATTAAAACAGAAAAAATATAAACATAAGAATACATCAAATATCCATAAGAACAATGATGTCATCAAAAATCATATAGCCTTTGGAAAACTTTCTACTCATAAGAGAATAAGAGTGATAAGATAAATGGTGATTTCATGTTATGAAAATAGTTCAGAATATAGCTAAACACGGCTGAGAAAACACACACCTATGCTGATTGGTCTCATTTTAAATTCATGGCCATAAAATCTTAAATGGACCTTTAATTTTTCTCTGGAATGATACAATATTTTCCTTGATCATTTACTCTCCAAACATACCAACATCATTATTTCAAGGGAACAACTACATTCTCCATTGTCCTAAAACTTCCGACACTAGCTGATCTTAAAATCCGTATGAAAATGTAAGGGGACCCAGATAGCCTAAATAATGCTTAGAAAAGAACAAAGTTAGATAATTAACACTTTCTGATTTTAAAACTTAGTATAGAGCTCCAACAACCAAGCCAGTGTGGTACATAAGGATAGATATACAGATCAATAGAGTAAAATTCAGGATTCCAGAAAACCAAAACACTTTCATTTATAGGTAATTGATTCAACAAGAGTGCCAAGACAGTCCAGTGGGGAAAACAGTTTTTTCAACAAGTTAAAAGTTTTCAGTTGGCTCTCTTCCAGTTGAAACAACTGGATATCTACCTCCAAAAAGAATGCAGTTGGACCCCTGCCTAATATAGCATATAAAAATTAAAAATAGATCATAGACCTAAATATAAGAACTAAAACTACAAAACTCTTAGAAGAAAACATAATAGTAAATTTTCCATGATCTTGCATCAGATAATGGTTTCTTAGATGGGACAACAAATGCAAATGAATGACAAAAGAAATAATAACTAAGTTTTAATCAAAATTAAAAGCTTTTGTGTTTCAATGGACACCATAAAGAAAATAAAAGACAACCTATGGAATGGAAGAAAATATTTGCAAACTATATATCTGATAAAGGACTTATATCCAATACATAAAAAGAACTCCTACAAGTCAACAATAAAAAAGACAAACCAATTAACAATGGACAATACTACCACTTCATATCTGGTAAGATGTCTATAATAAAAATGGTGTGTACAAGGATGTAGAGAACTTGAAATCCTCATTCACTGTTGGTGGAAATATAAAATTGTTTTACCACTTTGGAAATTAGTTTGGTAGTTCTTCAAAAGGGTAAACAGTTAAATGATACAGCAGTTCTACTCCTATAGTATATATCCAAGAGAATGAAAACATTTGTCCACACGTAAACTTCTACTCAATTTCATACCACCATTATTCATAATAACCTTCTAAAAGGTAGAAACAACCCAAATATCCATCAACTAATGAAGGGACAAATAAAAGGTGGTACATCCATATAATGGAATAATGTTCAATAAAAAAGAAAGAAATACTGATACACACTACAAGTACATGGATGAATTTTGAAAATATTATGGTGAGTGAAAAAAGACAGTTACGAAAGACATTATGATAAGATCCCATTTATAAGAAATATACTGGCAAGACAAATCTGTAGAGACAGAAAGGTTAGTGGTTGCCAGGGAGTAGGGGAAATGGGAAAGGGAAGTGAGTGCTGTCCTTTAAAATGGTGAAATAATGGTATGTGAATTATATCTCAATAAAGCTGTTGAAATAATGAAAAAAAAAAAACTTACTGGATATGGCATTCCTCTGCTCAAAACCCTCCAGTGTTTTCCTATTTCATCTAGAATAAAAGTTAAGTACTTTTGATGATCTGCAAGGTTTTGCTAAATCTGGCCCCTACTCATTCTCTGACCTCATTTACTAACCTCTTCAGTTTATTCCACTCCAGCAACACAGGCAGACCACAACGCTAATGCTCTCCCTGTAGATTTATGCATGGCTCACCCTCTCGACTTCTTCAGATCTTTGCTCAAAAGTCTCCTTCTCAGAAAGACCTTCCCAGACCTTGATATGGAAAATTTCAGTCCCTAACACTACCTACTCTCCTTTCCTGTTTTGTTTTTCTCTCATCAAAGGCATTATCTGTTTAGTTTATTGTCTTCCAGTGAAAGAATGCTGAGCTCCCCAAGGACAGACTCCCTGTCTCTCTTGTTTAGTGCACCTAGAACAGAGTCTGATACATGCAACTCAATAATTATTCATTTAATAAATAAATCCTCATTTTTAAGATGAGAGAATCCACAGGATTAACAGGAGAGGTTAAGTAAATTCTGGAGTCAGAATTTGAACTCAAGCAGTCTGACTCCGCAATCCTAATTGTTATCCAAACCACTGATAAGAATTCAGAAGTCTGGGGGAGCTTGGGTGGCTCAGTCATTTAGCATTTGCCTTCAGCTCAGGTCATGGTCCCGGGGTCCTGGGATCCAAACCTGCATTGGGCTCCCAGCTCAATGGGAAAGCCTTCCTCTCCCACTCCCCCTGCTTGTGTTCCCTCTCTCACTGGCTCGCTCTCTCTCTCTCTCTCTCTCTCTCTGTCAAATAAATAAGTAAAATCTTTAAAAACAAAAACTCTTATTCAAAAAAAAAATTAAGAAGTCTGCTGGGGTGGAATGTTCTCAGAATTACCAAATAGAGAGGGAGTTGGGTATGGAAGTTCATGCTTGATGATCTGACAGAATCAGCTATAGTGAATGGTCAAAGCAAAACTGGAGAATACTAACATAGGAAAAAAGTCATTATTTTTCATATTCCCCCCCAAAAACCTTACATTCTCCCCTTACTTTTTAAAAACCATATCGGTTAATTTTATTTATATTTTTTATTTAAATTCAAGTTAGTTCACATACAGTATAGTATTAATTTTGAGGAGTAGAATTTAATTATTCATCACTTACATATAAACCCAGTGTTCGTCCCAACAAATGCCATTCTTATTGTCCATCACCCATTTAGCCCATCCACCCTCCCACCTCCCCTCCAGCAACCTTCAGTTTGTTCTCTATAGTTAAGAATCTCTTATGGCTTGCCTCCCTCTCTGTTTTTATCCTGTTTTATTTTTCCTTCCCTTACCCTATGTTCATCTGTTTTGTTTCTTAAATTCTAAATATGAGTAAAATCATATGGTATTTGTCTTTCTTGGACTGATTTATTTTGCTTAGCATAATACACTCTAGTTCTGGGGCACCTGAATGGCTCAGTCGTTAAGCATCTGCCTTCGGCTCAGGTCATGATCCTGGGGTCCTGGGATGGAGCCCCACATCCGGCTCCCTGCTCATCAGGGAGCCTGCTTCTCCCTCTCCCACTCCCCCTGCTTGTGTTCCCTCTCCTTCTGTGTCTCTCTCTGTTTAATAAATAAATAAAATCTTTAAAAAAAAAAAAAAAACTTTAGTTCTATCCACATTGTTGCAAATGGCAAAATTTCATTCTTTTTGATCACTGAGTAATAGTACATTGTGCATATAGATAGATACTATATATGTGTGTGTGTGTGTGTGTGTGTAGTGTGTGTGTGTGTGTGTGTGTATATATATATATATGTAAAACATCTTTTTAAAATATTTTACGTATGTATTGAGAGAGAGAGAAAGAGCACTGGGGGGGAGGCAGAAGGAGAGGGAGATGCAGACTCCCCACTAAGCAAGGAACAAGACACAGGGCTCCATCCCAGGACCCTGAGATGATGACCTGAGCTGAAGGCAGATGTTTAAATGACTGAGCCACACAGGCACCCCTATACCACATCTTTTTTTAAAGGTTTTATTTATTTATTTGAAACAGAGAGTGAGTGAGAAAGAAAGCATGAGCAGGGTGGAGGGGCAGAGGGAGAGAGAGAAACAGACTACCCACTGAGTAGAGAGCGTGACTCAGGGCTCAGTCTCAGGACCCTGGGACCATGACCCAAACTGAAAGCAGATGCCTAACTGACTGAGTCACCCAGGCGCCCCATACCACTTCTTCTTTATCATCAGGTAATGGACATTTGGGCTCCCTCATAATTTGGCTATTGTTGATAGTGCTATTTTACCCCATTGGGGTGCATGTGCTCCTTCAAATCAGCATTTTTATACCCTTTGGATAGATACCTAGTAGTGCAATTGCTGGGTCATAGGGTAGTTCTATTTTTAACTTTTTGAGGAAACTTCCTACTGTTTTCCAGAGTAGCTGCACAAGTTTGCATTCCCAAAAACAATTCAAAAGGTTTTTGAACCTTGAGCCAACATCTCTTGTTTCCTGAGTTGTTAATTTTAACCATTCCAACAGGTGTGAGGTGATTTCTTACTGTGGTTTTGATTTGTATTTCCCTGGTGATCAGGGATGTTGAGCATTTTTTTCATATGTCTGTTAGCCATCTGGAAGTCTTCTTTGGAGAACTGTCTATTCATGTCTTCTGCCCATGTCTTAACTGGATTATTTGTTTTTTGGAGGTGTTGAGTTTGGGGAGTTGAGTTCTTTATAGATTCTGGATACTAGCCCTTTACCCAATATATCATTTGCGGATATCTTCTCCCATTCTGTCAGTTGCTTCTTAGTTTTGTTGATTGTTTCTCTCACTGTACAGAAGGCTTTTATCTTGATGAGGTCTCAGTAGTTCACCTTTGCTTTTGTTTCCCTTGCCTCCAGAGATGTGTCTGGTAAGAATTTGCTCTGGCTGAGGTCAAAGAGGTTGAATTTTGATGGTTTCAGGTCTTACATTAGGTCTTTCTTCCATTTTGAATTTATTTTTGTGTATGGTATAAGAAATTGGCCCAGTTTCATTCTTCTGCATGTCACTGTCCTGTTTTCCCAGCACCATTTATTGAAGAGACTGTCTTTTTTCCATTAGATCTTCTTCTTCTTCTTCTTCTTCTTCTTCTTCTTCTTCTTCTTCTTCTTCTTCTTCTTCTTCTTCCCCCTCCTCCCTCTCCCCTCCCCCCTCCCCCTCCCCCCCTTCTTCTTCTTCTCCTATCATGCTTTAATTTTATCATTGGATATTCTTATCTGGGTTTTTTTTAAGATTAGTTGACCATAGAGTTAAGGGGCCATTTCTGGGCTCTCTATTCTGTTCCATTAATCCATATGTCTGTCTTTGTGCCAGTACCATACTTTATTAATAATTAGAGATTTGTAATAGAGCTTGAAGTCTGGAATTGTGATGCCTCCTGCTTTGTTTTTCTTTTTCTTTTTCTTTTTTTTTTTAAAGTATATATTTATTTATTTGACAGACAGAGATCACAGGTAGGCAGAGAGGCAGAGGAGGAAGCACGCTCCCTGCTGAGCAGAGAGCCCGATGCAGGGCTTGATCCCAGGACCCTGGAATCATGACCTGAGCCGAAGGCAGAGGCTTTAACCCACTGAGCTACCCAGGCACCCCTGTTTTCCTTTTTCAACATTACTTTGGTTATTTGGGGTCTTTTCTTGTTTCATACAAATTTTAGAATTGTTTGTTCTAGCTCTGTGAAAAATGTTCCTATTATATTGAGAGGGACTGCATTGAATGTGTAGAATGTGTACTTTGGGTAGTACAGACATTTTAAGAATATTTGTTCTTCTGATCCATGAACATGGAATGTTTTTCCATTTCTTTGTGTCTTCTTCAGTTTCTTTCATAAATGTTCTGTAGTATTCAGCTTAGAGATCTTTTACCTCTTTGGTCAGGTTTATTCCTATGTATCTGATGGTTTTTGATGCAGTTGTATGTGGGATTGGCTCCTTGATTTCTCTTTCTTCTGCTTCATTATTACTCTATAGATATGCAACAGATTTCTGTACATTGGTTTTATATCCTGCAATTTTGCTGAATTCACATATCATGCTGAATTCTAGTAATTTTTTGGTGGAGTCTTTCAAGTTTTATACATACAGTATCATGTCATCTGTGAAGAGTGAAAATTTGACTTCTTCCTTGCTACTTTGGATGCATTTTATTTCTTTTTGTTTTCTGATTTCTGAGGCTAGGACTTCTAGTACAATGTGGAACAACAGTGGTGAGAGTGGACATCCTTATTCCTGACCTTAGGGAAAGAAAGCTCTCAGTTTTTCCCCATTGAAAATGATATTAGCTATGGGCCTTTCATATATGGTCTTTATGATGCTGATCTATGTTCTTCTAACCCTACTTTCTTGAGGTTTTTATCAAGAAACGATGCAGTATTATGTCTAATGATTTTTCTACATCTAACAAGAGGATCATATGGTTCTCATCCTTTCTTTTATTAATGTGATGTATCACATTGATTGATTTGTGGATGTTGAACCATCCCTGTAGCCCAGGAATAAATCCTACTTGATCATGGTGAGTAATCCTTTTATTGTACTGTTGGATTCAATTACCTTATTGAGAATTTTTGCATCCTTGTTCATCAGGGATATTGGTCTGTAATTCTCCTTTTTAGTGGGGTCTTTGGTTCTGGAATCATGGTAATGCTGGCCTCATAGAATGAGTTTGGAAGTTTTCCTTCCATTTCTACTTTTTTGAATAGCCTCTGAAGAATAGGTATTATTCCTTCTTTAACTGTTTGGTAGAACTCCCCGGTACACCATCTGGCCCTAGACTCTTATGTGTTGGGAAATTTTTGATTACTGATTCAATTTCTTTGCTGGTTATGGGTCTGCTCATATTTTCTATTTCTTCCTGTGTCAGTTTTGGTAGTTCACATGTTCTAGAAATTTATCCATTTCTTCCAGATTGCCCAATTTACTGGCATATAATTGCTCATAATATTCTTTTAATTGAATTTTTGTGGTGTTGGTTGTGATCTCTCCTCTTTCATTTGTGATTTTATTTATTTGGGTCCTTTTCTTTTCTTTTTGATAAGTCTGGCTAGGTGGTTATCAATATTGTTATATCTTTCGAAGAACCAGCCCCTAGTTTCATTGATCTGTTCTACTGACTTTTTAAAATTTCTAATCATTTATTCCTGCTCTAATCTTAATTATTTCCCTTCTTCTGCTGGTTTTAGGCTTTATTTGCAGTCTTTTTTCCAGCTCCTTTAGGCTTAAGGTTAGCTTATGTATTTGAGACTTTTCTTGCTTCTTGAAGAATGCCTGTGTTGCTATATACTTCCCTCTTAGGACCACCTTTGCTACATCCCAAAGGTTTGGACTGTCATGTTTTCATTTTCATTTGCTTCCATGTATTTCTTTATTTCTTCTTTAATTCCCTGGTTGACCCATTCATTCTTTAGTAGGATGGTCTTTAACCTCCATGTATTTGTGGTCTTTCCAAATTTGTTCTTGTGGTTGACTTCAAGTTTCAGAGCATTATGGTCTGAAAATATGCATGGTCTGATCTCAGTATTTTATACTGGTTGAGGTCTGATTTGTGACCCAACATGTGATCTAAATTGGAGAATATTCCACATGCCCTCAAAAAGAATGTGTATTCTGCTGCTTTAGAATGTGTTTTGAATATATGTGAAGTCCAGTGTGTCATTCAAAGCCATTGTTCCTTATTGATTTTCTGCTTAGAGGACCTGTCCATTGTAGTGAGTGGAGTGTTAAAGTCCCCTACTATTATTGTATTATTATCAATGAGTTTATGTTTGTTAGTAAGTGATTTATATTATTTGGCTGCTCCCAAGTTGCATACATAAATATTTACAATTATTAGGTCTTCTTGTTGGATAGACCCCTTTTCTATGATATAGTGCCCTTCATCTCTTACTGTGGTCTTTGGTTTAAAATCTAGTTTGTCTGATACTAGTATGGCTACTCCAGCTTTCTTTTGATGTCCATTAGCATGGGATGATTCTCCATCCCCTCACTTTCAATCTGTAAGTGACTCTGGGTCTAAAAATGAGTCTGTTATAAGCAGTATATCAATGGGTCTTGTTTTTTTACCCATTCTGATACCCTACATGGTTTTTTAAAAAATTTTTTATTGGAGTGGGGAGTGTTTGGACATTTAACTAGGTGTACTTTGGTTTGTTTGTTAAGATAAGTCTGAATAAAAAAATAAAAAATAAAATGTATGATCCAAGAAAAGAGAAAAGGAAAAGGAACAAAAAAGTAAACAGACAAACAAAAAACTATAAGCCTGATTCCAAGAAATAAGAAAGTAAGAAGGAAAAAAAAAAAAAAAGAAAAAAAGCCTGATCCCAAAAATGAGAAAAGTAAACAAACAAACTAACAAATGAACAAAAAACCTTAAGCCTGATTACTAGGAAAAAAGAAGAGAAATGATAAAATAAATACATTAAAAATAAAAAAGAAAACCTGGTCCTATTTCCACCAGAACTGAAGCTGAGACTCTTGAACACTCTATGATCAGTAGACTGGGTGTATGGGGGGTGCCTATGGTGATCTTCTGAGGGAGAGGCCTGCTGTGTTTGTTCACAGTCAGACCTGCCCTTATAAAGATGCCCCTGCCAGTAGCAGGGGGCCTGGGTTTGGTGTAAGCGACTCCAGCCTCCACTGGAGGCACTGTGTTTCTCTCTGAAGTCCCAATGCGCTGGTGGGTGGGAGTGTGTGGAAGCTGGAGTCATCCTGCGCTCTCATCCCCAATGAGGGTTACTCAAAGCCTTCTAGTTTAGGAAGCCCTCGCAAAAAAGGGAACAGTCTCCTCTATTCTGCCCCAGGCTTTCATCAGATTCCTGTCCTGACCCTGCCTGCGCCAAGGCTGCTGGCATGCCTGGTGCCACAGATCTCCTGTTTTATCTCTGGCCAATAGCTGGAATTCAAAACTCCAAATCTTAAAGGGCCTGACAAGGCACAGACCCACTCTCCTCCCCTAGAGGAAAGCCTGGCATTGTGCCCAACACTGTTCTGTCCCAGAAAAGTAGTTGTACGGCATGCACGTGGTGGCTGGAGTCTATGGTGATGCAGAGCAAAAAACTGCTACCAGGTTATCCATCCTCTGCATGTGCCTCTGTCCCCTGCTGCTGGACAGTGCTCAAAGGCTCCTAGCAGCCCCTTTGTCCTTGGAGAGGCAAAAACCCTCTTCCAAATGTGTTCCAGAAAGGGAAGCTTTCTCTCCCTGTGCCACCCAGGGGATCCTCTCACTGCAATGTATTATGTGAACCCTAAGTGTTATTCTCTCACCTGTTCTTTTCCTCTCTCCCTGACTTAACTCTGGAAAAAGGGCTCCCACCCCCACATAGCACCACAGCTCTTCTCTCCCCCAATTCATGACTCTAAACTCACATCTACCATGTTCTCTCCCTCCAATAGTGCAGATTGTTTTCATACCCCTCAGATCGATTTCCTAGTTGTCCAAAATGATTTGATGTTGATCTAGTTCTGTTCAAGGGATGAGGCAAGCTCAGGATCCCCCTACTCCAGGATCTTAACTACTCCTACCCCCTTACTTTTTTTTTTTAAGAATATAGTAACTTTAATTGATTTAGAGTAGATAAATATCATTACCAGAAATTATGCACAGAAATCCAGATCCAGAAGGCACAGAGAGACCCAAATAAAACCAACCAAAGGGGGTCTACACCAAGACATATAGTAATTAAAATGGGAAAATGGTGATAAAGAAAGAATTTTAAAAGTGCCAAAAGAACAGAAAACAGTTACATACAAGGGAAACCCATAAGGCTATCAGCTGATTTGTTAACAGAATGTTTTCAAGCCAGAAGGGAGTGGTATTATATATTCAAAGTTCTGAAAGAAAAAAAAACTGTACATAAAAATACTCAATCCAACAAGGTTATAATTCAGAATAAAGGGAGAGATAGTTTCCCAGACAAACAAAGGTTAAAGAAATTCACCACCACTAAACCACCTTTACAAGGAATCTTAAAGGGAACTTTTTGACTAGAAAGGAAAGACTATAAGCAGGAGTTTGAAAAGCAGGAAAGACAAAAGCAGTAAAAGTAAGCATATCTATAACAATCAGTCAAGGGATTCACACACACACACACACACACACACACACACACAGGATATTAATTACACCATATACCTAAAGCATGAGGGGAAGAGGAGTAAAGAAAGAATGCAGACTTAAGGGAACATCAATTTAGTATGGACTGTTATATGCAGAAGGTGTTATATACAAACCTAATGGTAACCATAAATCAAAAACTGGTAATAGTTAAAAAATAAAGAGAAAGGAATCCAAATATATCACTAAAAAACAAAAACAAAAATAAACAAAACCAGAGACAAGAGACCAAGAGAAGAAACAGAGAACTACAAAAACAATCATAAAACAAGTAACAAAATGACAATAGGTTCTCACCTATCAGTAATTACTCTGAACATAAATGGACTAAATACTCCAATCCAAAACAAAACAAAACAAAACACCCCACAGGATATGGAATGGATTGAAAAGCAACCCATCTTTTTGCTGATTATTAAGAGACCCAATTCAGACCTAAAAACACATACAGACTGAAAGTGATGGAAAAACATTTATCATGCCAATGGAAGTGAAAAGAAACCCAGGGTAGCAATATTTGTATTGGACAAAATAGACCTTAAAACAAAGACTGGGGTGCCTGGGTGGCTCAATGGGTTAAGCTGCTGCCTTCGGCTCAGGTCATGATCTCAGGGTCCTGGGATCGAGTCCCACATCGGGCTCTCTGCTCAGCAGGGAGCCTGCTTCCCTCTCTCTCTGCCTGCCTCTCTGTCTACTTGTAATCTCTGTCTGTCAAATAAATAAATAAAATCTTAAAAAAAAAAACAAAAAAAAACACAAAGACTGTAACAAGGAACAAAGAAAGATGCCATATTATAATAATAAGGGGAATAATCCTACAAGAAGATATCACAATTGTACATATTTATGCACCCAAAATGGGAACACCCAGATACATAAAGCAGCTAGTAACAAACATAAAGAAAGTAATCAATAGTAATACAATAATGTAGGGAATTTTAGCACCCCACTTATATCAATGGATAGATCATCCAAATAGAAAATCAACCAGGAAACAGTGGCTTTGAATGACACATAGGACCAGAAGGATCTAACAGATACATTCAGAACATTCCAACCTAAAACAGCAAAGTATACATCCACTTCAAGTGCACATGAAACGTTCTCCAAAATAGATTAGGCCCCAAACAAGGCTCAACAAATTCAAAAAGATCAAAGATATACCCTACATCTTTTCTGACCACAGCACTAGTGGTCAGAAACTAGATCTAGTTTCAAACTAGAAATCAACCACAAGAAAAAACCTGGAAAGAACATGGTGGTTAAACAATATGCTACTAAATGGGTCAACCAAGAAATCAAGGAGGAGATTTAAAAAAATAAATGAAGACTAATGAAAATGAACATACATTGGTCCAAAATCTTTGGGATGCAGCAAAAGCTGTTCTAAGAGGGAATTTTATAAATATATAGGCCTACCTCAATAAATAAGAAAAATCTCAAATAAATAACCTAATCTTACACCTACAGGTGCTAGACAAGCAATAATAAACAAAACCTAAAACCAGTAGTAGGCAGGAAATAATAAAGATTAGAGCATAAATGAACAAAATAGAAACTAAAGAAATAATGGAACAGGTCAATGAAACCAGGAGCTGTTTTTTTTTTAAAGATCAATAGAATTGATAAACCTTTAGCTAGACTCATAAAACAAAAATGGAGAGATCAAATAAAAATATCAGAAAGAAAGAAGAGAAATAAGAACCATTACCATAGACATACAAGCCAGTATTAGAGAATACAATGAGCAATTATACGCCAATAAATTAGACAACCTAGAAGAAATGGATAAATTCCTAGAAACATAACCTCCCAAAACTGAGTCAAGAAGAAACAGAAAATTTGAACAGATCAATTACCAGCAATGAAATTGAATCAGTAATCAAAAAACTCCCCAGAAACAAAAGTCCAGGGCCACATAGCTTCACAAGTGAATTCTACCAAACATTTAAAGAAGAATTAATATCAGTTCTTCTCAAACTATTCCAAATAATAGAAGAGGAAGGTAAACTTCCAAATTAATTCTGTGAGGCCTACATTACCTTGTTACAAAAACTAGACAAGGATACTACAAAAAAGAGAACTACAGGCCAATATCTCTGATGAACACAGATGCAAAATCCTCAACCAAATATTAGCAAACTGAACCCAGCAATATGTAAAGAATCATTCACCATGATCAAGTGGAATTTATTCTGGGAATGCAAGCATGTTTCAATACTTGTAAATCAATCAATATGATACATCACATCAACAAGAGAAAGTATTAAAAAACCATATGATCATTTCAATAGATGCAGAAAAAGAATTTGACAAAGTACAACATCCATTCATGATAAAAACCCTCAACAAAGTAGGTTTAGAGGGAACATATGTCAACATAACAAAAGCCATATATGAAAAATTATACTAAAATTATACTCAATGGTAAAAAACTGAGGACTTTTCCCCTAAGTTCAGGAACAACACAAGGATGTCAACTCTCACCATTTTTATTCAACATAGTATTGGAAATCCTAGTCACAGAAATCAGATAAGAAAAAGAAATAAAAGGCATCCAAAGTGGTAAGGAAGAAATAAAACTTCCACTATTTTCAGATGACATGATACTATATACAAAAAACCCTAAGGACACCACCAAAAAGCTACTAGAACTGATAAATGAATCAATAAAATTGCAGGACACAAAATCAATATACAAAAATATGTTGCAAATCTATGCATTAATAATGAAGTAGCAGAAAGAGAAATGAAGAAAACAATCCCATTTACAACTGCACCAAAAATAATAAAATACCTAGGAATAAACTTAACAAAGGAGGTGAAAGACCTGTAGTGATAGAAAATTATAAAGTCTTGATGAAAGAAATTGAAGATGACATAAACAAATGGAAAGATATTCCATGCTCATGGATTAGGAGAAGAAAATATTATTAAATTGTCTATACTACACAAAGCAATCAACATATTTAGTGAAATCTCTGTCAGCATTTTTCACAGAACTAGAACAAATAATCTTAAAATTTGTATGAAACCACAAGAGACCCCAAATAGCTGAAGCAATCTTAAAAATGAAGAACAAGGGGCCCCTGGGTGGCTCAGTGGGTTAAAGCCTTTGCTTTCGGCTCAGGTCATGATCTCAGGGTCCTGGGGGATTGAGCCCCACATTGGGCTGTCTGCTCAGCAGGGAGCCTGCTTTCCTTCCTCTCTCTCTGCCTGCCTCTCTGCCTGCTTGTGATCTCTGCCAAATAAATAAATAAAAATCTTAAAAAAAAATGAAGAACAAAACTGGAGGTATCATAATCCCAGATTTCAAGATGTATTACAAAGCTGTAGTAATCAGAACAGTATAGTACTGACAAAAAAAATAGACACATAGATCAATGGAACAGAATAGAAAGCCCATAAATAAACCCAAAATTATGTGGTCCATTAATCTTCAACAAAGGAGGCAAGAAAATGCAATGGGAAAAAGACAGTCTCTTCAACTAAAGGTGTTGGGAGAACTGGACAGCTACATCCAAGAGAATGAAATTGGACCACCTTCTTAAACCACACACAAAAATAAACTCATGATAGATTAAGGATCTAAATATGAAACCTAAACCATAAAAATCCTAGAAGATTACACTGGCCACAATTTCTCTGACACTGACCATAGCAACGTTTTTCTAGATGTGCCTCCTGAGGCAGGGGAGATAAGAGCAAAAATAAACTACTGGGACTACATAAAAACAAAAAACTTTTGCACAGCAAAGGAAAAATCAACAAAACTAAAAGAACCTACTGCATGAGAGAAGATATTTACATGTGACAGATCCAATAAAGGGTAATTATCTAAGTATATAAAGAACATATACAAATCAACACCCAAAAAAAATCCAAACCAATAATCCAACTTCAAAATGGGCAGAAGACCTAAATGGACATTTCTCCAAAGAAGACACACAGATGGCCAAAAGACACGTGAAAGTTGCTCAACATCTCTAATCATAAAGGAAATGCAAGTCAAAACCACAATGAGATATCACCAAACATCTGTTAGAATGGCTAAAATCAAAATCAAAATTAAAAACACAGGAAACAACAAGTATTGGCGAGGATATGGAGAGAAAGGAGCAGTGTTGGTGGGAATGCAAACTGGTATAGTCATTGTGGAAAACAATATGGAGGTTCCTCAAAAAATTAAAAATAGAACTACCATATAATCCAGTAATTCCACTACCAGGTATTAACCCAAAGAATACAAAAACATAATTCAAAATGTATATTTATTGCAGCATTATTTACAGTAGCCAAATTACAGAAGCAGCCCAAATGTCCATAGATAGATGAATGGATAAAGAAGTGCTATAACTATATGTTCACTAACTAGAATTTAAATAAAAAGTTGAAAAAGGGAAAAAGAAGTTTTATATATATATACGTATACATATGTATGCATATATATATATATACACATATACATATACATATATATGTGATAGAATATTTCTCTGCCATAGAAAAGAATGAAATCTTGCCATTAGCAACAACATGGATGAATCTAGAGGGTATAATGGTAAGTGAAATAAATCAGCCAGAGAGAGACAAATACCATATTTCATTTATATATGGAATTTAAGAAACAAAGGAAAAAAAGACAAATTGAAAAAGTCTTCAATATAGAGAACAAACTGATGGTTATAAGAGGGAAAGTGGTTGGGGCAATGGGTGAAATAGGTAATTGGGATTAAGAGTACACTTATTATGATGAGCATTGTAATGTATAGAATTGTTGAATCTCTATATTGTGTACCTGAAAGTAATATAACACTGTATGTTAATTATACTGCAATAATTAATTAACTTAAAAAGAGTTACAGAAGGAGGGTACAGAAAGCTCTCCCTCCTTCTCTCTCTCTCTCTCTCTATATATATATATATATATTCATATTTCTTGGGTGCTTAGGTGGCTCAGTCGGTTAGGTGTCCAACTCTTGATCTCAGCTCAGGTCTTGATCTCAGAATCATGAGTTTGAGCCCCATTTTGGGCTCCTACTTAAAAAAAAGAAAAAATATAACCCAAAATTTAATAGTAAAAAATTTCCCAGGACCACAAAAAATGCCAACCTTTTCATTGAAAAAAAAATTAACTAATATGAAGAAAAGAATCCAAATCTGTACATGTCATGGTGAAATTTCCAAAAAACAATGATTAAGAGAAAACCTTAAAAGCTTCTAAATTATTAGAATTAATAAGAGTAATGTAGAGTGGTTGGATAGAAGTTAAAAATCCAAGAGTTTTCATATATACTAGCAACAAACATTAGCAAAATGTATTGGAATACATTAATAATAACAAATATCACAACCATACAGTAATATAAAAGCTTCATAATGTATAAGACCTCTATAAGAAAATTATAAAGCTTATCAAAAAATATATCAGAATATTTAAATAGAGAGAGAGAGATACCTCCTTCTTGTACAAAAATATTCAGTATTACAATTGCCATTTCTTCCCAAAATTCATTTAGTACAGTTAGAATAAAAAATCCCAACTGGTTTTATTTTTTGTTTTTAAGAAACTTGGCAAGTCAAAAAATGTTCATATGGAAGGGAAAATTTAAAAAAAAAATAGTAATAGAAATGCCAGCTAGATGTCACAGCTCTGTTGATATTGCCCTGGCAATAAGTTTTCCCTACTCTGTGTAATTACTACTAATTATAAGAGGATTCTGGCTCATTTGAAAAAAATAACCGTAATTTTCATTAAAATTAACAATTAAATAATCTTCTTTCAATAGCACTTACCTCCAAAGGGTAAATAAGAGATTGTGCAGTAGCACCAGCCAAAGAAGTAGAAGCAAATTTCTCAAAAGTTTCTAATTTTGGCTCCTTCAGAAGAAAGAAACTTCTTATACTATATCAATAAAAGGTCAAATGTATGTTAATACCCAGAAGTCCCAGAGGGCTCACAAACTTATTTAATATCAATGAACACCTGGGCAGTTAATCCATAGTTAAAAATCATAATGTACATTACCAAGGACCTAAATATAGTCATGCCCTTAAGATGGGAAGCCCTAACCTTAATGTAGAGACTTCAGTTTATATGCTCATCTAGCAGACATCCAACAAGTGTTGATTATAATAAAGAATTATAATGGAATGGAAACCACTGAGATGAAAACAACTAAGCATCCTATGCAATAAGTTCTGTTGGCAACTCTATCCAATCTTAACAAAGCAACATGACATCACAAACAGACCGAGGACTTGATCTTGGCTAGGTCACTTACTGAGTAATCCAGAACAAATGATCTAACTTCTCTATAATTCAGTTTTTTTTTCATCTGGAAAATGAAGTTAAGTGCCTTGTCCATACTGGTCACCATTATCTCTGCAGGCCCTACTTTGCAAGATTGTTGTAAAGATTAAACACAATAACACAGGTGTGTGACATGCTTGCGAGACAGAAACTAAGGGAGCTGTCATTATTACTGCATAATGACAATAAAATTTTCCTTAAGGAATGGATTTTCAGTAGAATATTTCCTTGGCCTTTATTTTGGTCTGTATTTTAGCTTCTTGTTCCAAGCCAGTCAGTACATTCTATCACTCTGCAATATTAATTAGTTCAAGGATTGATAAATGATACAACCTGGACCAGTGAGACCCAAGGAAATGTTTTAGGAAGACTTCCCGAAAGAAGCTTCCTTGCTCTTCTGTGAGAAATACAAGAAGAGTCAGCTCTCTTACACACAAAGAAACATAAACACCTGGAAGTCTCTGGCAGTCATCTTTCAATCACAAAAAGAGTAAGTTGTGGATAAAGAACTCAGTGGAAGTCTGAGAGAAGAGATGGGGGTGGGGTAAATTCATTGGTGACACTGTTGATCTGATAATAAAGCTTCACCAAAAGTCCACCCTATTTCTAAATTTGAGAAAATAAATTCCACTTATTATGGAAGCCAGCTTGAGTCACACTTCTGTGATTTATGACCTAAAGAATCCTAACTAATATGGACACCTGAAGCTCCACATGCCCAAAACTAAATACGCACACACACACTGCCCCCCAAAATATATTGCCAATGGTGCTCTCTAGGATTTGTGACATGGCAGTCCTGCCCAAGTGTTCCCCATCACAATAAATGGTCCCAGTTGAACAACTAATAATTTCAGTATCATCTGTGACATCCCCCTCTCTTTTACACTCCACAAACAATTATAACAAAATCTTAACCACTTCTTAAAACTGTCCACTTGTCTCCCCACTGACATCACTCTTGTTTCTCACCTGGGTTACTGTATACTGTCCCAACCATTCTCCCTGCATACGCTTCTGCCTCTCTTCCCTTTGCCTGTCTGCCTCTTCAGCCTCCTCTTTAACCACGATCACCACTCTAGCCTTAGGGAACTTCTTTTAACACTTCAAACATAGCTTGCTCTTTTGCTTCCAGGGCTTTAAACACATTGTTCACTATGGGTGGAATATTCTTTTCTCTGTCTTTCAACTGGAAATTTTCCACTTACCCTTTGGGTTTCAACCTAAATGTTACCTCTTTGAGGATGTCATCCCTCCTCAACCTAGTTTGAATCCCTCTATAGAACTTAGCCACAGTATGCTACATTATTATGCTTTATGTAATACTTGGGACCACTGTTTCTTGAATGCTTATCATGTACCAAGCTGCAAAATGCATTTTATTTTCCACATTTTACAGATGAGCCAACTGAACTTCAGAGATGTTATGGGAACTTATCCAAGCCCACACAGCTAGGATAGAGCAAATACAAGTTAGTGGTCTCTAAAGCCTGATTCTCCACTGTTTCATTTTTTCTCCTTTGATTCAACCATATTCCTGTTGGATTTCAGTGAACTTAGTATATTATTGTGAAGGTCCCATGTAGATGCCCAAACCAATTATCTAAACTAGCTTCTATTGAGGAAATATTAAAAGAAGGAATTTTCTTTTAAAAACACCATAATTTTAGAATAATAATAATGGGCTATCTGTGTGACTCAGTTGGTTAAGCATCCAGTTCTTGGTTTCAGCTCAAGTCATGATCTCAGAGTCATGGGATCCAGCCTCATGTCAGGCTCTGCAGTCAGCAAGGAGTCTGCTAGAGATTCTATCCCTCTCCTTCTGCCCCACCCCCTGCTCATACTTACTCGTGCGTGCTCACTCTCTCTCAAGCAAATAAATAAATAAATAAATACCCCCTCAAAATAAAATAATAAAACATTAAAATAATGCTCTGGTATAAGTAATTGTCTCCTTTTGTTTTGATAATCTGAAGCAATTTTAAAAATAAAATTGAATAACTTTTCCTTGTAAATAAATGTCATAGGCAGTATGGCTTTACCTGTTCATATGACCAGAACTGAACAGCTGTTTCAGGAGCAATCTTGAGAACATTCACACCATTTCCTCTCCACAGAGAAATGACTCACCCTCTTTGACCATCTCTCTTAAACGGGTTATTATCCTCACATTCTTTGCTTCTAAACTCCAAGCCTTGAAAAGGGAAGGGTGAAAATGGACAATATGATTTGAAGAACTTTGAGAACTGCATATTGTAATTTTCATGTGGCAGGCAGGAAAGAGTTAAAGTTCCCTGGATATTGAAAGTCTCTCTTACTGGGGAAGCAGCAGCTGTTCTGGTGATTAGAGAGCTTTGAAAGCATGTTTATTTTGATCCCTGCACTATAGCTTATGAAGGAGGCCACTTTACACATGGGACATGGATAAACATGCCATAGGCATGGTTGCTTTGTTTCCTATTCCTCAAGGGGATGGACAAATGACTCTCCCGTCACGAAAAGAGTGAATCAGATATAAATGTAAACAGAAGGCAAGAAAGGAAGGAGGATCTTAAAATAGGCAGGGCAAATAGCATAAAATAAGACAGTGGGTTTAAATGAAAATATCAATGAATATTTTAACTATAAATGGAATAGATATTCCAATTAAAAATAGAGCAAAACCCATATGCTGTTTTAAGTGGCTTATCTAAAACATACAAATACAGAAAGTTTAGAAGTAAAAGGATGACAATGAAAATACAAATTCCAAACAGGAGAAAGGAGTGTGGCTATGTTAATGTCAGACAAATTAGAACTAAAAACATTTAGAGATCAAGAAGGTCCTTCACAATGATAAAAGATTCAATTCACCAAGGGTATACAAACTTTTGACCTGAAGATAAATAAAGGAAAAAGAGGGCAAGGCTTGGGAGGTGCTCCTAGTGCCCCAGGCTCAATGAGAGAAGTCTGAGGAAGTGTGGTGCAATGTAGAAGCTTAAGCCTTCCACGCATCAAGGAAAGAGCAACTGGCAAAAGAAACAAGGCTGCAAAAAAAGTTGTGGAGTTTTCGAGAAATTGGTTTACAGGGGACTTACTTTTTGTGATCATTGCATGGTTTGCTTGGTGACAGACAAGACAATTGAAGAATTCCATCTACAGAGCCTTGGATTTGCTAAGGAATAAAGAGGGAGAGAACTCTTTGACCAGCCTCTGATTCTTGCTGTCACAACTTCTAACCCATGGAGAGAATCAGAGTATTGTCTATCCTTTTCCCCTACTCCACAGGAAAAGGAGACTTCCCGATTTTTGCCCTCCCTAGAATACTAGAGATAGATTATTAGATTGTATTTAGTTATTCATTTATGTATCTGCCTCCATCACTAAAGTCCAAAATGCATATGGTTGAGACGGGTGTACTATTTGTTTTTTGCACCCTCAAGCTGAGTTGAGTGCCTGGCAGCTTATTGAATAAAGTCTAGATTACTGGCAATGAAATAATTTGCACATGGGCATATCAAGGAATCATTCAGTTAAGACCTCTGAAACCCCTTTTTGAAAAGCATCAAGTATTGTTCACATTACTCAGAAATATGCACATGAACTATGTAACACACCTGCATTAGGGTTTTTAGACGCTCTAATTTTCTAATTTTCTAGCACAAGTACCAGCTATGCCTCCAGCCAACAGATATTTCCCTAACAGGCCAGAGCTTCTCTCTTCATCAGCTAAATCATGAAAAGTCCATCTTTCTCCCATATCAATTCCCTATTAAAACAAAATTAATTAATTAATAATTAGATCTCAAATGAGTGTGTTCTCCCCTTATAAGATCTAAAAATTGTTTTATATATCTCAGCTCCACAGTAAATTAATATCAGCCTTTCCTAGAATTTTGTGTTTCACCAACCAATGTATTTTAAGTAACTAATAAATTAGCTTGAAGTACTATCAGTTATAAACTAATAATATTTTTGGGCAATGCTTTCAGATCTCCTCCCTCCTTGGGAACTTTGTACTATCACTTTGCTATCTCGCTTAATAAACCTTGCTTTGCTGCCCACCAAAAAGTAAATAAATATATAAACTCATAATATTTTTATCATGTTTAGGATAATCTTTACATTTGCCATTTTTTTAAAGATTTTATTTATTCATCTGAGAGAGAGAGAGAGAAAGAGAGAGCATGAGAGGGAGAAGTCAAGGGAGAAGCAGACTCCCCATGGAGCTAGGAGCCTCATGCGGGTCTTGAGCCCAGAACTCAGGGATCATGACCTGAGGCGAAGGCAATTGCTTAACCAAATGAGCCACCCAGGCGCCCCTACATTTGCCATTTTTAAGTCTATTATCATTCAATTCAAAATTATTTGTCTATGATTGAATACAAAAAAGAACAACCCATCAGGTTCTACCAAACATTTGTAGCTGTGGTGTAATACAGGCTAATAAACTGCTAGTGAGATAACTATTCAATTGGCAGTAACATAAAAGTATTTCTACTGTTCAAGATCTAGTGGATCCCCATGTTATGTTCAGTCAGACTCTTTACCTCTAACAAACAAATATGAAATATAAGCACACATTTGGAAGCAGTTTCCTTTTATATCTTTACCTACAATAGAATTGGCAAAACAAAAACAAAAAGAAAACCAGAACAAAAAAAACTGGACCTTCCCACGTAGTGCCCAGAGTAGATAATAAGCTCTGCTGTGTATGTATCATACATAGGATTTTTTTCTGAGGCTTATGAATGTGAAAAAGCTAGAACCTTGACACTCTTTCAAAAGAATTCCAGTTATAGTTTATTCATTTGTCCAGCAAATATTTATTGAGAATGTACTGTGTGACACAGCAATTAGCAGTTCACAGTCCCTACTTTCAGGCAAGAAAATAAGCAACTGTATAATAATGGTGCTGTGTAGGAGTAATAATTAACTATTAAGTGCCTAATCATTCCCAACAAATGGGTGCCTTTTGCTGGTTGAAACTTTGGCTGATGTAAATATTCTATGTCTCTTCAGATATTTCGCATTATACAAATTTGTAAGGAAATGACATTCTTTACCAACACTTTTTTAATCGACAAAATCTCCCTAGCTAGTATTCTGACCCCAAAATTTTCTTTTTTTTTAAATTAACATATAATGTGTTATTTGCATCAGGGGTACAGGTCTGTGAATCATCAAGCTTACACATATGACAGGCCTCACCATAGCACATACCTTCCCCAATGTCCATAACCCAGCCACCCTATCCCTCCCCCCAGCCCTCAGTAACCATGTTTGTGTCCTGAGATTAAGAGTCTCTTGCGGTTTGTCTCCCTCCTGATCCCATCTTGTTTCATTTTATCCTCCCTACCCCCCATGACCCCCTGTCCTGCCTCTCAAATTCCTCATATCAGATAGATCATATGATAATTGCCTTTCTCTGATTGACTTATTTTGCTTAGCATAATACCCTCTAGTTCCACCCATGTTGTTGCTAATGGCAAGATTTTGGTTTTTGATAGCTGCATAGTATTCCACTGTATGTATATACCACTCTTCTTTATCCATTCATATGTTGATGGACATCTAGGTTCTTTCCATAGTTTGGCTATTGTGGACATTGCTGCTATAAACATTTGGGTGCACATGCCCCTTCGGATCACTACATTTGTATCTTTAGGGTAAATACACAGTAGTGCGATTGCTGGGTCGTAGGGTAGCTCTATTTTCAACTTCTTGAGGAACCTCCATGCTGTCTTCCAGAGTGGCTGCATGCCAATCTTCCCCTCAATCCCCTGCCTCTTAACTTTAAAGAATACCAGCCCTCAGAGTATATACTCTTTCCCTGGTCATCTCTTCCAGTCTTGTGTCTTTAAATGTTATCTATTAAGACTCTGACTCCCAAATCTCTGCCAGAGTGTTCCTCTGAACTCTAGACTCCTGTTTCAAGCTGCCTACCTGGCATTGCTTGTATGTCTGCTTAGCATTTAGAAGAGAATAAGAACAAATCTGGACTGATAACCATCCCATCCCAAACTTACTTTTTTCTGTCTTATCCATCTCAATGCATACCCACTCCATTATTTAGATGCTCAAGCCAAAAATCTTGGCATCAACCTTGACTTTTTCTTTCCTTTTTACCCTGCATCATGTTGATCCAGAAGTAAATCATGTTGACATTTCAAAATGTATTCAGAATCCAACCTCCTCCATCCTGGTACAAGCCACCCTCAAATTTTGTCTGTATTATTACAAAACTGTCCTGACTGGCCTACCTGCTTTCTCCCTTGCTGCCTACAAGCTATTTTAACACATGGGACAGAATGAGACTGCAAAACTGAAGTTAAATCATGGCAGACCTCTGTTTAAAACCACCCAATGACTTACAGAGTAAAAGCCAAAGTCCTTATAATTTCCCTTTCAAGATCTGATGAGATCTGACTCCTGTTAAAATCTCCTACCACCCTCTTCCTCATTCATTCTATTCTGAACACACTAGGCCCCTCTAAGTGCCCTAACCCTATGAATACATGCCCAACTTGGGCCTTTGTTCTTGCTATTTCCTTTACCTGGAAGGCTTTTCCCCTCAAAGATTATCATGGCTCCTTCTCTCACCTTCTTCAGATCTCTACTCAAAGGTTACCTTCAAGACCTTCCTACTCACCATGTCTAAAACTGTAAGGGCCTATTTAGCCAGAGCAGCTCCATCCTGACCCTGCCTGCCCCCCCTTCAGGGAACTTACTTAAAAACAAGTCCCAGAAACCAGTCCCAGGTAACAAAGCCCAAATACAAGGGTAGGTCAGGCCAGGTGGAGGTATCCAATCGGTGGGGGCACATACTGTCTCCCTAGCTACCAAGGAGTATGGGCCCCGCCCTTTGGGTACCCTTTGGGCACCAATTCTGACCAAGGTGATAGGCTAGTTCAAATATCTACTATAGGGTAAATTGTAATTCAATTGGTCACTTATGTGTGACCTAGCAGGACTATGCAGCTTTCTCTGTGTTACAATCTCATTGTGCGTGGCCAGGCCCAACCACATGGCCTTTGCCCTTAAATGCTAGTCTGTAAAGAAGAGAGGGGTCGCCTCTTTGCAAGAGATGGCCGTGTATGGTCAGCTTGATTCTTGATGCTTGGTGCAAAATAAAGCTTTACTTAACCTTCGCTATGTATCAGTCTCACTCCTTTGACCACGGACCCAACAAAACTGCAGTCCCCTGTACCACTCACACACACAGACTGTTTCCTTCCCCTGCTCTCTATTTCCCCTTATTGCTAATCACCATCTAACATAGATTGTTTATCTAGTTTACTATTTTCCTCTCTTGTTTATTCTGAGTTACATAAGAGCAGGAATTTTTTCCTGTTTCCTTCATTACTACACCCTTAGCACCTAGATGAATGTAAGCCCTCAATAAATATTGGTTGAGGGGCACCTGGGTGGCTCAGTGGGTTAAGCCTCTGCCTTCGGCTCGGGTCATGATCTCGGGGTCCTGGGATCAAGCCCCGTGTTGGTCTCTCTGCTCAGCAGGGAGCCTGCTTCCCTCCCTCCCCCCCACCACCTGCCTCTCTGCCTACTTGTGATCTCTGTTTGTCAAATAAATAAATGAATAAATAAAATCTTTTAAAAAATAAATATTGGGACACCTGGGTGGCTCAGTTGGCTAAGCGGCTGCCTTCGGCTCAGGTCATGATCCCAGCGTCCTGGGATCGAGTCCCACATCGGGCTCCTTGCTTGGCAGGGAGCCTGCTTCTCCCTCTGCCTCCGCCTGCCACTCTGTCTGCCTGTGCTCGCTTGCTCTCTCTCTCTCTCTGACAAATAAATAAACAAAATCTTAAAAGAAAATAAAATTAAATTAAAAAAAATAAAAAAATAAAAAATAAGTATTGATTGAGTAAATGAATAAATTTCCCCCTACCCACTTTATCCTTACCTTCTGTGTTCTAGACCTAGAAGGTAAAATGTTGACTCCTACTGAAGGACTCTCTGTCTTTCTCTCTCTCTCTTTCTCAAGCCGTTGATCCTATTCCCTCCCAATCACTTATCTCCTCTCTCTACATCATATCCAACAGTTCCCTCTCTGATGGTTACTTCTCCTCAAATCGCTCCTATCCTTAAAAAAGATAATAAAAATAAAAAGACTTGCCTGTCTTCTTCATATCCAAATATCCCAAATTCGTAAATCACATTCATAGTCCCTATATCATCACCTTCCATTCAGTCAGTAACAGTCTGACTCAACTCTTTAGCTCCCTACTGAAAATTCTTTCACTGAGATCCCCAGAAATCTGCAAAATTTCATATCCAATGGATGGCTTTCAATATTTATGTTGCTGGCCTTTCTGTTAAATATGACATGCTCCACTCTTGGCTCTTGTGACATCATTAAATCAATCAGAAAACATGTATTGATCTGCTAGTATGTGACAGACACTATGTTGGTCACTGACTACAGAACAGTGAATAATATACTCTGCCCTTGCTTCACAGAGGTTACAGTCTACTGGCAATAGGAAGTATGACAAGCCTCTGTAAAGCTGCTGAAAAAGCAAACATCAGGGAGATAAGAAGTTTCAGAGGTTAAAGTCACATCTAAACTGAGACCCAAGGAGTAAGTAGGAGATATTCAAGTGAAGGAGTTGGAAAGGCAGAAAGAACAGTTTGTACAAGGTCTGGAGGAAAGAAAGACTATGTTTTTTTAAGAGGTGGAAGGAGCTCAACCAGCCTAGAGTACAGAGTAGAAGGAAAGTTATAGAGATGATGCAGTTAGAGAGGCAGACAGGGGCCAGATCACAGAAAGGATTCCATGTCCCATCTCAGCTCTTGGTATAGCATCACTTATTCATATGGACACAAATGGTCTAATGAAGTGAAAACAACTCAAATTCAACTATACACTTATTAAAGCCACAAAAACCATATTTGGATATAAATCCAGCTAAAGGTATATAAGACCATTTTAGTGAATGTATAAAACTTTATTAAAAGACATAAAAGAGGATTTAAATCAATAAAGGCATATTTAATGTATTTATTATATATAATAAATATATGATGAAAGAGTAAATTTAACATTATAGGCATGTCAATTCTCTCCTTAATTTATAAATTCAACGAAATTCCAGTTAACATTCCAAAAAGATTATGTGTATGCACATGTGTGTATGTAACTAAATAAGTCAATTCTCAGATTAATATAGAAGAGCAAAGGGCCAAGAAGAGCACTGACACTATTGAAGATGAGGAAAGTCAAAACATCAAGATGGATTCTAAAGTGATAGTAAGGGACACCTGGGTGGCTCAGTCAGTTAAGCATCCAATTCTTGATTTCAGCTCAGGTCATAATCTCAGGGTCTTGAGTTTGAGCCCCGTATTGAGCTCCATATTCAGTGTGGAGCCTGCTTAAGATTCTCTGTTCCTCTCCTCCTGCCCTCCCCTGCCCCACTCTCTCTCTCTCTCAAAAAACAAACAAATAAACAACAACAAAAATTGACCAAAAAAGTGAGTATAGAAAGTGATAGTAATTAAGACTTGTGGTAATGATGTGTAATAGACACTAATGTAATAGAATAAAGAGACTAGAAACACATCTGTATGCAGATGGAAATCTGATACATGACAGAGGTAAGCATTTAAAATCTGGAGGAAAAGGATGGGACCAGTTAATAAACGATGACAGAACAACCAACAAGGAGAAAGAGAGGAAGAAAGAAAAAGAAAGAAAGAGAAAGGAGGGAGGGAGGGAGGAAGGAAGGAAATGGATCCTTATTTCACACCATACACAAATATCAATTATAGATGAATTAAAGAACTAAATGTAAGATACAACATTTTTTAATGAAACATAGATTAATATCTTGGGGTGCTTGGGTGGCTCAGGGGGTTTAACATTTGATTTTTGGTTTCAGCTGAGGTCTGATCTCATGGGTTATTAGATAGAGACCCACATCTACTTGAGATTCTCTACCTCTTCCTTCCCCCCACTCACATGCATGGACAGGTGCATGCTCTCTCTCTAAAATAAATAAATAAATCTTAAAAAAAAAAAGAAATAGAGATTAATATTTTTATTTCTGAGGGTAAGGAAGAATTTCTCAAGGTGTGAAAAGCACATCCATAAAAGAAAAAATGGAGAAATAAGACTACATAAAAATATTAAACTGCACAATGACAAAAAACACCTAAATATGAATTTAAAAGTAAGCAACAAGCTAGGAAAACATATTTGCAATGCATATAATCAACATAAGATTAATATCCAGGATTTAGAAAGAACACCTGCCAGCCATTAAGAAAAAGACAACCAATCTAGCTGAAAAATAGGCAAAAGACATGAGTAGGTAATTCACAGAAGAGGAATATCCAGATGGCCAACGAATATATGAAAAGATACTCAGACTCACTATTAATGAGGAATTTGGTTAAACTGAATGAAATTAAAACAGCAGAATAATATTTCTGACTCATTGGCTTGGAAAATATTAAAATATTAGAAGCCTACAGTATCAAATATTTGAAAAGAAATACATTTTTAGTAGGAAGCTAAATTGGTACAACCACTTTGAAGAACAATTTGTTATATATAACTAAAGTTAAATGTCAGTATACCCTATAATCAAGCAACTCTACTGCAAATAATATACAAGGAGATGTATACAAGAAATTCACTGCAGCACTGTTTTGTATTAGTAACAAAAAAAAATTTTAAACCTAAATGACTTATCATCAGGAGAATTCATAAGTAAATTGAATTATATTTATTAAACAGGACCCCCACTGTGGCTAAAATGATTAACTAGAGCTATATGCACCACCAGCAACAAATCTCAAAAATAGAAGACTTAGAAAAAAGTAATTTTAAAAAGTACATGGTATGCCACCACTTAAGTAAGGTCTTAAAACACAAGAAATAATGCTATATATTTTAAGAGTATGCCTACAGTAAAATAGATAAAAATCTGAATGAATAGTACATTCAGGATAGTAGTTACATCTGGCAGTAGGGGAGAAAACGAGTATTAGGAATACATGGAAAACTTCAACTATGTGTAATATTTTATTTACTCAAAAAAGTTTGAGCCAAATATGGAAAATCTTAACTATGATAAATCCAGTGATGGCATGGTTGTTAAACTTTTACCTTTATCTTTCTATATATTTTCCTGTATGAAATAGTTCATAACAAGTTAGCCTTATCCCAGGAATGTTTAATGTCAGAAAATCTACCACTATAATTTATTATGTAAATAGGTCAAATGAAAAAAGCTTTAAAAATGAAAATAGTTTGATAAAATTTAGTATTTTTATTCATGAAAGATATCTTTCTTTGTTGTTTTCCTATATATTTTTTTATTGTGTTATGTTAGTCACCATAAAATACATCATTAGTTTTTGATGCAGTGTTCCAAGATTCATTGTTTATGTATAACACCCAATGCTCCATGCAATACGTGCCCCCCTTAATACTCACCGCCAGCCTCACCCACCCCCCCACCCACCTCCCCTCCAAAACCCTCAGTTTGTTTTTCAGAGTCCACAGCCTCTCCTGGTTCATCTCCCCCCTCAGATTTCCCCCAATTCACTTTTCCTTTCCTTCTCCTAATGTCCTCCACGTTATTCCTTATGTTCCACAAGTAAGTGGAACTATATGATAATTGACTTTCTCTGCTTGACTTGTTTCACTCAGCATAATTTCCTCCAGTCCCATCCATGTTGATGCAAAAGTTGGGTATTCATCCTTTCTGATGGCTGAATAATATTCCATTGTATATATGGACCACATCTTTATCCATTCATCTGTTGAAGGGCTTCTCAGCTCTTTCCACAGAGCCAAGATTTCCTATATATTCTTTTTTTTTTTTTAAGGATTTTATTTATTTGACACAGAGAGACACAGCGAGAGAGGGAACACAAGCAGGGGGAGTGGAAGAGGGAGAAGCAGACTTCCCACTGAGCAGGGAGCCTGATGAGGGGCTCGATTCCAGGACCCCGGGATCATGATCTGAGCTGAAGGCAGATGCCTAACTGATAGCCACCCAGATACCTTCCTATATATTCTTACCATAACCTTTTCCATAGTGCAACTGGCTACCCACTGTTTGCACTCGCCTAGGGACTGTTAGCTCTGTCAGGGTAGGCACCAAGAGCATACTTTTTACCACTGAATCCTCATTGTCTATTATGGGCCTGGCAAAAAGTACCAAACAACATTCAATTGATAGCTAACTTGATTGGTTCACCGACTAATAATATAAAAGTGTTACAAAAAGAGTAGATATATGCACTAAAATTATATCATTGTGTTAATATTTGGGTGGTAGATTATGTTGATATTGGGAAAATTAGTTAACCTCACTATTCAAAAATTTCCTAATCTGTGAAATGAGGAAAATAATACTTGGACTATAAAGTCTTGCAAGGATTAAAGGAGATAGTATATGTGAAGTACTAAGAATGCTAGCAAACAGGTGCTCGATTATTATAAGCTACTACTCATGCTTCCCTAAAGTTTCCATTGTTGTCATTATTATATTGAAAAGGGCTTTAAAAGTAAGCAAAAAATAATTTTAGGGGCACCTGGGTGGCTCAGTGGGTTAAAGCCTCTGCCTTTGGCTCAGGTCATGATCCCGGGGTCCTGGGATCAAGCCCTGCATCAGGCTCTCTGCTCAGCAGGGAGCCTGCTTCCCTTCCTCTCTCTCTGGCTGCCTCTCTGCCTACCTGTGATCTCTGTCTGTCAAATAAATAAATAAAATCTTTAAAAAAATAATTTTAAATTGTATACACACATATAAGGGCAGACCTTTTGAGAATCTTCACTGCCTCTTTTTTAGAAATCTGTATACCTATTAAGTCAAGCGCATCAATAATTTCTGAAGTATCAATCACTCCTTTAAAGGAACAACGAAAATAAAGATTAACTGGAAGTTTTGAAAAGCTACAGAAGCAAAGATTTAAGCAGTATTCACTGCATTGTTGCAACATTTCATAAGACATTAACATCCCAATTATCTCTTTTACCTGCCAAGATAAAAAGAAGAGACTAGAGAGCCCATATAATATTTCCTATATCAATAAATAATACTACCACCCTTCAGTGCTGCTCAAACCAATTGCTTTTGCCTCTCTCCTTCCCTTCACCAATTTCAATCGCCAAATGTGGTCTGTTCCATGCATAAACATCTCCCAAATTATTTATTCCCATCACCACTAATCCCATTTTAGCTTAGACACCAATCCATGTTCCACACAAGTATGATGGTACTACTCCTCCTACCGAAAACTCTTCAGTGGTCTCCCACCTCATTCCCCCAGGGATTGAGTCCAGAAATCTTCACAGGCCTCAAGGACCTCCATGATCCTGCCCGAGCCTGCTTCTTAGCTTAATCTCTGAAACTTCTCCTTGCTCTCAGCCTTGGCTTCACTGTTCTTCCTGCAGTTCCTCAGACATGACCTGCTCTCCTGGTGTAACCAGTCTCATAGAAAGCCATTTCCCTGCCTGGAACACTTTTCCACTCCTCACTAAACTAACTTTCACTCATCATTTGAGATTTGGCTTACCCACCATTGCCACATGGAGCTTCATGTAAAAACCTTATCAAAATATTATAAGTATCTTTATTTATATTGTTCAAAGGGAAAAAGTATATAGTTCAAAAGGTACAGGCTTTTTAATTCATGGTTATTATTCTTGAAAGATAGTATGCAAATAAAAATTGCATCATTTAAAAATATTCCTTAGGAGCAGTTACAGTCAAACAAATGATGGATTAAATAAATGAATTTTTAATAACCTTTCATGGATCCCAAATATCAAATAATAAGCCTTTACTAAAACATGGTTACTTCTTGGCTATCCATGTTTGTTCACATACAAACATACCATCATTATTTGTGTCCAAACTCTTAAAAGTCAACCTCATTATCTTCTCATTATCTTTAAGGTACTGCATAAATGTGCTAAGCCTCAACAGATTGCATGAGTTTATATCAACAGATTTTAATAGTGTCTATAAGAGAGAAGAAATGATATTAGAGACATGGGATTCAGACAAGGTAGATTATAAATTATAATGTTTAAACATGTATACATTTATCTTATATAAATTAGGTATTCTGTCATAGATTATTGGTACCTTAGTTTTAGAGTAAAATTTCTAACACTAAAAACATAGCATCTTTGAGTATTGGATCTTTCAAGAAGTTTAGCAGCTGACTAGTCTACTCTTCTACTCAACAATCATGCATGTATCCACCCACTCAGTAAATGCTTGAGAAAAAGAAATGGACCAGATATAGCCTCTCCCCTCAAGTTTATAGGTTAATAGGGAAGACACCAAAGCCATTATGATAGAAAATGTTCAAGACTCAATAGCCAAATTATGGAAGCAACCCAAATTTCTTTTCATAGATGAATGGGTGAAGAAGTGACATATATATATTACTCAGCCATAAAAAAGAATGAAATCTTGTCCTTTGCAACAACATAGATGGATCTGGAAAGTAGAATGCTAAATGAAATAGGGCAGCCAGAGAAAGAAAAATACCATATGATTTCACTCATACGTGGATCTTAAGAAACCAACCAAACAAAAAAAGAGACAGATTTAAAAACAAAAACAAAAACCCAAAACAGACTCTTAACTGTAGAGAACATAGGGGAAGTGGGTGGGAGAGTGGATAAAAGAGGTGAAGCAGATTAAGAGTACAGTTATCTTGATGAGCACTGAGTAATGTATAGAATTGCCAAAGCTCTAGGGGCGCCTGGGTGGCTCAGTGGGTTAAAGCCTCTGCCTTTGGCTCAGGTCATGATCCCAGCGTCTTGGGATTGAGCCCTGCATCGGGCTCTCTGCTCAGCAGGAAGCCTGTTTCCTCCTCTCTCTTTCTGCCTGCCTCTCTGCCTACCTGTGATCTCTGTCTGTCAAACAAATAAATAAAATCTTTTTTAAAAAAAACTTAAGAAAAAGAATTGTCAAAGCCCTATATTGCACACTTGAAACTGATATGACACTGTACTTTAAAAAACAACTAGAACTCTTAGGAAATATATCTACATATTTTAAAAAATCTTTACAGTGATTAATGTTTTATTGAAGAACAGAAATACTAATTACATCATAAACTAAAATATATCCAAAGGAAAAAAAATGTTCAATGTTCAGTGGGAAATAAAGATGTGAGGGAAATGGTCATAGAAGTAGCTCCACCCGAATATTTTAAAAATGAGTAGCAAAAGGTGAATAAAGATACAAGAGTGTAAGGGATGTAGCAGAGACCACCGGCTGTCCACCAAAATTCCTTCTTGCCTTCTTTGGACACACCACTAGATTATATTACTAATTATAAAAATGTCTCCTTTGCAGTTAAATATGGTCATGTGTGCAAGGTCTCACTGATGAAGTAAGAGGGAGAGTAATGTGTACCACTTCTAGGCCTGGCTAACAGAATCCTACATGCTCATTCCACTTTCACCAGCTAAATGCAGATAATGATGAGAGACCCTTGAGGATGGTAGAGCCACAAGAAGAAAGGAATCCAGATCTTTGAATAACTGTAAGGTGGAGAACTGCGCCACCACCCTCAACACCTACCAAGAAATCATCTTATATACCATATAAGAGGCTTGGACTTTTCCCAATGACATTGTCAAGCCCCTGAAGAATTTTAAGCAGGGTCAGGATACAATCAAATGTAACTTTTAGAAGGGTCATCTGGTGCAATGTGGGGGGAAAATTAGTGAGAGGAAAGGCAAGAAGACTGGTTATAAGACTGGTTACAGTGATTAGGTGAGAGATGGTAGGGGCCAGGGCTTACCAGGAGCGATAGGTATGGAGAGAAAGGGAACTGGTTATGAGGTATACTAAAGAATTACATAGGACCACGTGATGAACTGCATGTTGGGGTATGGGAAAAGGAGGAATATAGAAGGGCTTGGTGGTGGAACACTTAACCAAGACTATGATCATGGGGGGAAGAGGAAAGACTCAGAAGCAGGGGCTAGCTATCCATTTGTGAGTCACCCACACTAGGATGACAGTTGGAAGCTTGAAAAGTAATCTTGAAGCCCACCTGCGTTTGAGGGGTGAGCCAAAAGAGAGTCTATAAAGGGATCTGAAAAGCAACAGCCAGAGAGCTGAGACAAAGTGCCAAAGGAAAAAATACAGGAGCCATCATCAGTGTTCCATGCTGCAGAATAGAGCCCAAGAGCCAAACTACACAATGCAGAAGTCCTTAGTGACCTTTCATAGAGGGAAAGAATGGAGACTGAAGTCTCACCACAGAGAAGAGAAGGCAGAGAGTGCAGACACAGCTTTGTCAAAGACCAAACTACAGACGGAGGAAAATGATAGGACAGTTGCTAGGTGGGGAGCCTGGGCCATGGGAGGATCACTGTTAGACAGGAAGAGTTTGAAAATACCGGAGGAAGAAAGAGAATAACAGAAGTTATACTTTTCCTATTTTAAAGGAGACGGAGACGACACGAAGTTGACAATATAACTGGAAGAACCAACTTTGGAAAGAACAAACATCTCATTCCTTGAGACTAGTGGAAAGAAACTGAGCACAGATGTAAATAAAGGTAAGAGTATAGTCCATGTATCAAATTTATTGAGGTTTACTAACTGCCTTAAGCTTAATAAATAATCTTAAGGCATTTTTTCATTTATTTACTCATTAATCATCATAACAGCCTTAAGAGCTAAGCACTATTATTTATCCCCACTTTACAGCTGAAGACATTTTACAAGAAGGCCAGAAATCTGAAGGAATTCAGTGCAGTTCACCTCTGTTTACTCATTGAAGTAAAGGGCATGTTCAGCTGCTGGAAGAGGGGAGCAAGGAATGGCAGGGGCCGTGACTGGGGTAAGTCAAGAGTTTTTCAACCTCAACACTATTGATATTAGGAACCAGATCATCTTTTGTTGTCCTGTGCACTGTAGGATGTTTAGCAACATCTCTGGCCTTCATTCACTAGATGCTAATATCACACACACACACACACACACACACACACACACACACACAGAGACACACACACATACACAAGCACACATGCACACACACATATCCCCAGCCATCATGGGGACAAAAATGTCAAAAATGTCAAATGTCCCTGAAGGGCACAATCACTCCTAGTTGAGTACCACTGGGATAAATGAAATGAAGATAGAATGGACTCTGGACAGTTTGCTGAAATCTAGATCTTTAATAGAAGGGAAATGGAGTATTAAGATTATGGGGCTATATTCAAAAGGAAGGCATAAAGTCATCAGTTTGTTTTCTGGGTAATGCAAAGTGAACACAGCAGAAAGCCTTGGACACAGAGAACCAAGTGAAATCACTATATATTGTATAAAATTAAGACTGGCATCTGTAGCTGAGTAGGCTTCGGGGGATAAATCATCAATTTCTATAACAAAATATGACACAGTATTATCCAGGGGATGTAGTTATCCCCCCATTTCTCTGCAGGCACTTTATAAGTCCCAAGAATTACGGACTTAACAGTAAAGGCTACTGTCCTGATTGTCCGGACTCCATGTTATGTGACCTCAGATCCATTATTCAGTTCAAGCCTACCAGATGGAAACTTGTTAAATATTGTTATTTTCTCTTACTGAATGTACTTAAGTCTCCTCACAAGAAAAAGATTTCCAGAAAACCTGGTGACCCCTTCCCCTTTTCAAACATTCCCATGCTGCTGCTAGGCCTCGTAGTCTCTTAGAGAAGCTTAAATTAAAACAACTCTTTTATTTATTTAATTATTTTTTTACTCTAGATGGTCAGCTGGTTAAATGTACAGGTGTGGAAGTGGGGCTTCTCTGAAAACACAGCAGTCAGCATTGAGATCATCATTTGTTAAGCTAAATAATAATTCTACACTATAGTGTATGGCATATTGTTGAGGCATAGTATAAATACTTCAATAGTGTTAGGCTAAACTGAAAATATGTGGTTGTAATTAACATGTTAGGATCAGAACATCTCCAGTTCCCCACCTGCGGAGTAGCCAGTGCACACACAGGAATGTCCCCAAAGCCCATGAGGCTGTCCTGAGCAGGAGCCTTCTGGAGCAAAGGGCTGTGCAGGCTGCATGGGCCAAGCTATGGGATGCCCTTGAAGGACAAGCCATCACAGACTGTCAAGGTAGACCCTTGGAGTTACCAAAAGCTAACAGAATTTGAATATAGGCCCTAGACATTTAGCTCACTGGGGACTTTTGGTTAATGTTGGGATGGTGCAAGTGGGCCTTTTAAGAGTTTCAGTGGCTTGGACCTGTCTTAAGCAAGATGGTCAAGTCTTCAACATGTTTTCCCATGTTGAATAGGCCACTTTTAGGGGAGAAACTTAGTTAAGTGTTCCAACAGCTGGGCAGTTTTAAGTGAAGCAGATCACATGAAAAGAATTTCTGAACCTTGAGAGCTCAGGAAGGGCTAAAGGGGTCTTCTCAGTCCCCACACCCAATCCCAACCCCACCCCCGCCTCCTAATGGTTCCAGGGGTCCTGCAATCTCCCCGACTCTGTGTGGCCTGAATGCACCATGGCCCACCTCCTTGTCCTGGCACATGGGGATGTCCACAGTTTCCAGTTCTTTCTGCAATTCTGTGATGTCCGCCATGCCATTCCTGCGGTGGTTCAGCTTCTGGAAGAGTTCTTCAAAAAGGCTGTCAGATTCGTCTTCCTGGCCAGCCACAGTGGGCAACAGAAAGCTCCATATTTGGTGCAGCATGGGCACAGAGCGCTAAGGCTCCCCTGAAAGGTGGGAGAGCCCCACCGTCAGACGGAGCTGCCCCGAAGGGGACACGGCCCCTGGGAGCCTCCAAGTTTCTGAGGCAGCTAGCTGGTAGGTTCCCGCCTGTTGGGCAACAGGCCTGGTTCTGGATTTGCTTCTTCCAGTCTTGGTGGGGGGGCAAAGTTGCTTGCGACCACCATTGTTGTTGTTGTTGTTTAGATTAAGGTTTAGCCAGGGATTTCCAGACAGCACATTCTTTTTTTTTTTTTTTTTTAGATTTTATTTATTTATTTGATAGAGAGTAAGAGAGAGAGAGCAGGGGCAGGGGGAGAGGCAGAGAGAGAGGGAGAAGCAGACACCTCCCCCCCAGCAAGGAACCCCATTCTGGGACTCAGTCCCAGGACCCCGGGATCACGACCCCAGCTGAAGGCAGATGCCCAATGACTGGGCCACCCAGGCAGCCCAGACAGCACATTCTTTTTTTTTGTTTAAGATTTTTTTTTTAAATTTGTTTGACAGAGAGCACAAGTAGGCAGAGAGGTAGGCAGAGAGAGAGAGAGAAGGGGAAGCAGGCTTCCTGCTGAGCAGAGAGCCCGATGTGGGGCTCAATCCCAGGGCCCTGGGATCATGACCTGAGTCAAAGGCAGAAGCTTTAAACCACTGAGCCACTCAGGCGCCCCCAGACAGCACATTCTTAATTCAAACTCCAAACTGACAGAGGATAGCCCCATCTTTATGAGTTCTTAGGTGAGGATTTTATTTGTTTTTTCAGTTTTGTGCTCAGAGCCATGGTTGACTAGATCAGCCTCCATGGGACCATCCTGGGCCAATTCTCTTTCTTTTTATTATTAGACCTAGGCTTCCTCTCACATTCCCATAGGGTTGTTGAAATCCAAACCCCTTAGTAACCAAGGGAGAAAATATTCAAACTTTTTATATCTATAAAAGCAAGTGGAAACTAAGCTTTCTAATATTTAACATGAATTGACAACTGCATGTATATATAATATTTAAATAAGTGTACAAAAATTGTGGGTGGATGAACGAAGAAATTTGGAACCCATTGCTGTTGCGTAATGGGATTGATCACCTGGTCAGTGGGCTAGATGAAAGATTTGGTAAGAAATTCAGGAAGTCTGTAATCAGCAGCCACCAAGGATTGCCATCAGAAGTACTGCTCAAGTCAAGAGAACAGACCAGCCGCAGCAGTGGAGCAATGGAGACCAGCACTGAACACATAGACAAAGGACCAACTGATGCCAACCAGCATGCTTCAGGGATCTAAATGGGCAGTTTGGCCCTTAGCCTCAGTGCCACAGAAGTCACAAGTAACCACATTAGGGCCTCAGAAACCCAGATTCTCTCCTAAGGAGAAGATTAGTGAGCAAACACATTTTATCCAAAAGAAAGCAAATACTATCTAAAGGTCCTAATCAGTTAGCAGACAGTCCAAGTATTAAAACAAATTAGATATTTGGTTCCTTTTTTTTTTTTAATGCAGCAGGTAGGACTCAGAAGAAAGATCAGAAAAAGCAGGTTAGGCAAATAAAATACATTTTATGCACATATCTGATTTTTAGTATGAGCTGAAATTTAGGAACCTTTTTCCCATTAGTATTATTCTGGACCCACGTTTTTAAATCATCTCTGTGTGAACTGATACTGCTTATTGTTTCCTTATGATCTCTGCAGATCTCTACAGATGTTGGGGCAACGAGACAAGGTGAAAGTCAAAACCTTAGGATGGCAAAAGGGCACATGGGTCAGTCAGTTGACATCTGACTCTTGATTTCAGCTCAGGTCACAATCTCAGGGTTGTGAGATAGAGCCCGGCATTGGGCTTCCCACTCAGTCAAGAGTCCACTTGAGATTCTCACTCTTCCTCTGCCCCTGCCCCCACTTGAATGCTCTCTCTCTCTCTCTCTCTAAAATAAATATACGAATCTTAAAAAAAAAAAAAAAAGAAGAAGATTAAAAAAAAATAAGAAAAAGCCTAAGGATGGCAGAGCAGAAGGATGGTAAGCGTCCAAGCTCTTGATGGAATTGCTGAGCCAGTGAACCAATCCTGGAACCAGTTTCCACTGGACCTGTTTGGACAGGAAACTAATCAAACCTCTGTTATTTAAACCACTTTCTGCTGGGTATTCTGTCACAGCTGAAAGCATAGTCATAGAAAATCGTAACTCCCAGAATAATTACAAACCGAGATGAGTGTAATGAAGGAAAATTGCACTCATCTCAGTTTGTAATTATTCTATGAGAACATAATTGAGACCATAATGTATATTGAGGAGTGAAGGAAGGACTCCTGAAGTTTAGGTGATATTTAAGACAAGACCTGAAAGATAAGTAGGGGTTTGCCCATTTCCAGTGCAGAAAATACCATTCCTTGTATTTTTAAGATTCCTGAGAAGAAAGGAACTTAGAAAGTTTAAAGAACTAAAAGAAAGCCACTGTCACTGGAGAATAATAAACAGAAAGAATAGCAAAGGCTGAGATTAAAACCACAGGCCACATTAAAGATCCCGGCTTTTATCCCAAGAACAATATAGAGTTTTTTCAGCCAGGATAAGCCAGGTTATGCTGTGATAACAAACAACTCCAGAATCTCAATGACCTACAGGGTAAATACCTCACTTGTACATATACGCATCATAGGTCAGCAGTAGGTTCTGCTCCTGGGATGTCAATGTCCTTACTCTGGGACTGAGGCAGCCACTATCTGGAATACCATTGGTAGCTGTGGCAAAGGGAAAAAGGAACATGGAAAAGCAGGCTGTGGATCTTAAAGCCTCTGCTTGTAGGTGACATATTCAATTTCTCTGTTTATTTTACTGGCCAAAACAAGTGACATGCTTTCCTGACTTCAAGTCCTCCCACAGGGAGGAATGCCGAATATTGTTGGGAAATGTTACAGCCTATACCAGGAACAATTTATGCATTTTTGGCAGCAGAATAACATGGTTTAATGTGTAAAGATCCTGCTAGCTACTGTGAGGAAGATGAAGGAAAAAGTTAGGAGCCAGTGCAGTGAGGTCAGTTAAGAGTGGTCAGCTTGAGGAGCACCTGGGTGGCCCAGCTGGTTAAGCATCTGCCTTCAGCTCAGGAGCAGGTCAGGGTTGATCCCAGCATCCTGGGATTGAGTCCCATGTCAGGCTCACAGGGAGCCTGCTTCTCTCTCTCTCCCTCTGCTGCACTCTCTCTCTTTCTCAAAAAAAAAAAAAAAAAAAAAAAATCTTAAAAAAAAGAAAGGTGGGGGTAGTGGTAAACGAGCTAGAGTGGTTGCAGTGGAGGGGAAGAGAAGCAAACGGATCATGATCATTTTAGAGGTAGAATTGAAAGAACTTTCTGAAGGATTGCAGGATTTGAGAGAGAAAATGATACCTGCTATAGTCTGAATGTTAATGTCCCTCAAAAATTAACATTGAAATCCTAACCCCCAATGTGATGGTATTAGGAAGTGGGACTTTGGGGAGGTGTTTCAGTTATGAAGGGCATGCCTCCTGAGTGGGATTAAGTGCCCTGATTAAAGACACCCAAGGGGCACCTGGGTGGCTCAGTGGGTTAAGTCCTCTGCCTTCAGCTCAGGTCATGATCCCAGGGTCCTGGGATCGAGCACCGCACTGGGAATCTCTGCTCAGCAGGGAGTCTGCTTCCTCCTCTCTCTTTCTGTCTGCCTCTCTGCCTATTTGTGATCTCTGTCTAATAAATAAATAAAACCTTAAAAAAAAAAAAGAAGGACACCCAAGGGCTCTCTTGCCCCTTCCACCTTGTGAGGACACAGCAAGAAGGCATCTACGAACCAGAAAGCAGGCCCTCACCAGACAGCAAATCTACAGGTGCCTTGATCTTGGACTTCCAGCCTTCAGAACTGAAAGAAGTAAATTCCTGTGGTTTAAAAGCCACCCAGTCTATGGTATTCTGTTATAACAGCATGAGGGGACTAAGACAGTATCAAAAATAACTTAGGTTTCTGGCATGAGACACCATGTAGGAGTTGTCAGTCCCCAAGGTGCAGGAGATTGGGATTAAGATCAAGAGTTCAAACTTAGACTTGTTAAGATGCCAGTGATTCGTGCAAGTGACAAAATTGCATGCACAGCTCAGAAAAGAAGTCCAAGCTGGAAATATAAATTTGTCAGTCACTGGCATACAGATAGCTTTTAACCCTGTAGGAGAGAAGAATATCACTTAGAAAGTATAGAGTAGGAAGAGGGCCCTAGACCAAGCTCTGGAAAACTCTGAAATGTACATTTCAAATGCAGGCAACAGAGCCAGCATGGCATATGGTAAAGAGCTCAGGCTCAAATTCAAACTGCCTGCAATTGAATAATTTTGGGCACATGGCATAATTTCTCTGAACCTCAGTTTCCTTATCAGTACCAGTTCTGTCTCAACATTCTGTTGTGAGGATTCAGTAAAAAAAACAAAAACAAAAACAAAAAAAAAAAACTTAATATGAGGCCTGGCACATAGGAGGCACTTCATAAGTGGTAATTATTTTTCATGTTATATTTTTATTAAAGGATGACTGAGAAAGAGCCTTCACAGAATTAGGAGAAAAAAGGAAAGTGAACTATTAAAGCATGAGAAGAGGCTGTTTTGAGAAGAAAAAAAAGAAAAGAGTCAAATGCTGCTAAAAGTGTCAAATGGTGAGTTAAATTAAGAGCTAGGACTGTAAAAGGTCTTTTGGATTTGGCAAGAAATGCATCAGTATCTTCAGTGAATTGGTGGAGCAGAAATCAGACTGGGGACAGTTAGACTGATCCCTACCTCATACTACGCATAAAAGTAAATTCCAGGTAAAATGGAGACCTAAAGTAAAGATGTGGTCTTAAACTGTTACAAAGAAAATGTAGAAGAATGTGTTTGTGATCGCAGCATAGAGGAGTTCCAAATAAGATGTAAGAAAAGCATGAACCACAGAATACAAATTTGATAAAATTGAAAATATCTGTGCATCAAGAGACATCATTTAAAAGGTGAAAAAGAAAAAGAAAAAAAAAGGTGAAAAAGAGTCACAGATAGAAAATCCAACCTTACGACCTCCATAGAATAGTATTCAGTATGTATAAGGAATCCTAAATCAATAAGAAAAAGACAATTGACCTAAGAAACAGGCAAGTAATATGAACAGGGATGTCACCAGGACCTATAATCTATTAATGTTTCTGTATTGTCACTGTCCCCATTTCATTGTGCCACTTGTTTCTTTCCTTCCACTTACATTCCATAATCCATCATCTTAATCACTACCTCCCATATCCCTTTACACATTTGCTCCCTCTTTCTTTGTCTTCTTTGTTTTGCAAAACCATAACCTTGAGTACATCCAACTCTCCATATTCTCTGCAAATTCACCTCTACCTCTCACTTATATCCTTCATCCAATACTTCATAAAATTCTTTCAGTTTTATCTCTAAAATACATCATGATCTGTCTGCTTCACTTCCCCTCCATCGCCACCATGCTAGCTCAAGCTGACCACTCCAAGAATTTCCTGATTGATCTTAGTGCACAGGCTGACTATGGCTATAGATGCCCTTCCTCCAGTGCAGTGGAAAAATGGATGCAAAGTCTGTTGAGAGTTTGTAAGTAAAATAGTGGAAAGATGAAGGGGGCCCATGCAATGGTTTCCATCCCTTCAATGAAAAATGAAGAACTGGTGAAAATGAGGATGTTAAATGTGAGTAAGAGAAACCCAGAAATAGAAGATGTGAGGGCCAGAAATTCGAAGAAATGGGAGAAAGTATAGCATAGTTATTGTGGAGAGTGGGAAGGCTATGCTTTAAGAGAAACTTGGTAGGATTTTGGGACGCCATGAGTACCCATTTGTGGTCATGAATTTGTAGAATATCAATTTGTGAAGCTTACTGTGTATCACGTAGTCCAGAATTGGGCACACCAATCTCATATATCTGCAATGGACCAAGCCCATCACTTCAGCACTCTTGGTCAGAACTACCAATACACCAACTTTCACTGTGCTATGACTTTAGTCTAGTCTACTCTTTGAAAGGCTCTGTGCCTATTTATTTCACTCAGCATATAGAGCTTATGCTTAACGGTGCACTAAGACAGAAAGAACCAGCATCGTGATGACTACAGAGCCTCTGACTACGGCATCCTCTGAACTACATTTATATGAGACAGAAATAAACACAGACTATAAGTCCCCATTATTTCTGGTCTTAGGCCAAACTGTTTTTCAGTCTTCAAAAAAGAAATCCACTTTGGCCAGGGTAAAAAGCTAAATGTAATTTGGCCCACTGATCAGTAGAGGGTGACAGAACATCAGAATGACAGCTTAAGAATGCCTTTATGAACCATGTTGTAAGCATTTTTCTATAATTCATTCAATCAATATTTTTCCCCAACTCATTGACATATTTAACTATGAATATATAAAGCATATAAATCTCTGCTGAATAAAATGCATGGTTCATCACCTGGAAACATTTGGTGAGAAAAATAACAATTTTCATTATTCCTCCTTTACTTATCATTCTTTTTTACGTTTTTTCTCTATGTCCTACAATATCATAAAAGTTCATCAATTAAGGAAATATATCACATCATTCTTTTCCTATAAGTGTTGCAAATATAGTTTTTTAAATAAATATCTTTCCAAGAGTGATCAAGTTAATAAAACCCAATGTATTGGGTGCACCAAGCCCCTATGGCTGTTAACAAAAGGTTAAATGATAAAATCTTTATGTTATCTGTGGGTAGCATAATTCTGAAGCATGATATTTGATCCCCCTTATTTATGTCAGCTTATTTGGCTATAATTCATAGTATGTAATATTAATGAGATCAAAACTTTTCAATGCAATTATAATAAAGCATTTTATATGATACCATAGTGTGTTTTTGAAAGAAAGAAAGTTTTTCTTCATCAGAATGTGTTTTGTCTAAAATTATTGTAGAAGTGTCACTCTGACTCATATTATCATAGGCTTAATTAATTCTCCCTTATGAAGGATATTAATTAGCAGTTATGTATGGAACACCTACTAGATGTTCAATTTATGTTTTAAATAATTAACAAATTACCAAAAACTGGGTTCCTTAATACAACAGAAATTTACTCTCTCACAATTCAGGTCAAAAGTCTGAAATCAAGATGTAAACAAGGTCACCTTCTTCTGGAGGCTCTAAAGGGGAATCTTTCTTTGTTTCTTTCCCAGTTTCTAGTGGTTGCCAGCAATCCTGACTTCTAACTGCAACATTTCAATCTCTGCTTCCACCATCACATGACCTTCTATGTGTCTCTCTATGTCTTTACATGGTCTTCTTAAAAGGACACCAGTTATTGGATTTAGGGCCAACTGGTATGGCCTCTAGTATGACCTCATCTTAATCTATTACATCTGTAGAGACCCTACTTCCAAATAAGATCACATTCTGAGGTTCTGGGTGGCCATGAATTTTGAAGGGAACACTACTCAGTACAATTAGTAATGCTATTTTGTAGATCTTGAAAGCAATCTTAAAAGAAAAGAAATAAGATGGTTCTCCTTTATGGAATTAATATGGAAACTGAATGTATTATATTCAGAATAGACAAATACCAAAGTACACTCAACTGAGTCTTTTTATTCTACTTTATTTTCCATTCATGTGTATATACCTTACCTTGTTCTATAATGGTTTTGAGGTATCTTACAATAAAAACATTTAATAGTGTGCACAATATAAAATGTATGTGGCTCACTGTCAATAAAGAGTGTATACTTTTTGTTGAGACGCAGTAGAATTAGAAACTTCATGATAAATGAAGATAAAATCCTCTCTATTAATGCAATTCCCAAAATTCCATCACAAAAAATTCATACTCACATTATTGCAATGTTAAAGAAGGCAATCCTTTTCAATTAATCTTCCAGTTACTATGTGCTGTAATTTATTTGCCTTCATTTATGAGATGTGTAAGAAATAGACCAATTGTTATTGATAAAACCCCAAATAACCATAAAGTCATTTTCTGACATTTTGCCCTACAAAGGGTAATACCTTTAACTGATCCTTGGTTGAGAATTGCAATCAGGTGGCAGATGGGAGCCAATTGCCAATTGAGTTCTATCTGAATTCATATTATGTCAAAGCATTATCACAATTTTCAGAGTAGAAAGTCAAGACCAGAGAATGGTAAACTATAGATGATAAGGGAAAACATGGTCAGTAACACAATTCTTATTATCAGACAGAAGAGAACACATCATCAGCTCCTTGGGAGAACCAAAATTTTATGAAGCAATGAGTTGTTTAAAAAATATCTCATTGGGCGCCTGGGTGGCTCAGTGGGTTAAAGCCACTGCCTTCAGCTCAGGTCATGATCCCAGCGTCCTGGGATCGAGCCCCGCATCGGGCTCTCTGCTCAGCAGGGAGCCTGCTTCCTGCCTTCTCTCTCTGCCTGCCTCTATGCCTACTTGTGATCTGTCTGTCAAATAAATAAATAAAATCTTAAAAAAAAATATCTCATTGAGTGATGAAAGAAGATTTAGTCCTTCAAAAATTCCTAAAATAATTACAATAACAGTAAAGGCTGCTTCTTGTCAACAGTTATGTTAAAGTGGAGACCATAATGCTAAAACACAACTTAGCCAAGGCAATTTTGGGAATGGCTAGGATAACACAACTCCAATAATAGTGTCAACTTATTCCAAAGACAAAAGTTAAAGTAACTGGAAGTGTAACTCAACCAAATATCCTTCAAACACACCTCCCCAAATATGACTCTCCCACCTGGCCTTTTGGGAGGTATAGAGTGGAAGACTCTGCCAGCTTGCACTCACTGATGAGAATCCAGAAAGCTAATATTCTGAGGTGTTAGATTTAGACACTCTTTAAAATCAAGTAGTCAGAGGACTTCTGGGAAAGATGGCAGAGTAGGAAGATCCTAAGCTCACCTATTCCCACAGATACAACTAGATAACACCACATCCCTGTAAATAAACCAGAAAATGACCCAAACACTGGCAGAACAGACTTTCCACAGCTAAATATAGAGCAAGAAGCTCCATCAAAGAGGGTAGGAAAGGCAGAGACAGGGTCGGGAGTCAAATAGACACGTGGGACTGCCCATGGGGGAGACAAACATGCCAGATACAGAAAAGGGAAAGGACCAGACCCCACAAAAGGCACCCCAGATATAGGGGATCTGCACAGGGAAGAGAAATCCCCCATAACATTTGGCTGTGAAAACCAGAGAGGCCTAATAATCAGTTGGGCTTAACACCTAGATATTTAAAAACCAGCAGGTTTGGTTCTGGGAGACCCAAAAGAGTGAGTCCCACCATAAAAAGACAGCTTAATAAATAACCCTGCTGAGATACAGCATAGAAGCAGCAGTTTGAAAAATGCCTGAAGTATACTGGAAGAAGATTTATTTACTAATCTCAGAGCATGTGCTGGAGGGACAGGGATCTTTGGGAGACACCTCCAAGGATAAGAACTGACAGATACCATTTCCCTCCTCTGCCCCCCAGCCTAGATACCCGGACACTTGTGGGAACCAGTGCAGCACCAACACTCTCCACCTAGCTTGCTAACAGTGAGCCCTGCACCCAAGAGCCTTGGCAATGTACCCTCGCCAACCAGGCCTGGGCAGGAGTTTCCCCAGGCAGCTGCAGGTTCCCTTCTGCAGCAGACTATAGCAGACCCTGCTAACACCATGTGTCTTGCCCCACTTTCTCCTGCAGACCTGCCCCTCCATTATTTTCTTGATCTGAGCCCATCTGAAGTGATGCTACATGCCCAACAGGGCCAGCACAACTCCAAAATGACCCTTGTCCCAGGGAATGGGGAAGATAACTACAGACTCCAGTTTGACTATGGACCCAGCAGTGGGCTGGGGGCAGACATCTAGTCTGAATGCAGGACCTGCTCACCAAAAAAAAGCTTCTTAGGGGACAGCACATTAGAAATTGGTGCTACTGCCTCTCTGGCAAATACCAGGTATGACTCCAACAAGCGCAAGGTGGCACCAGACTGGCCCACTGACAACACAAGGACCAAAACGTGTCCACAACAAGCAGTGCGCTATTGCAGATGAGTGGACTGAAGGAAAAAGTGGCTCAGCCACAACAGCAAGTCACACACAATACACATGGGAGATACCCCTGAAGCACCAGGTTCTGGTAAACAGGGGACATTGCACTGCAGAGCACTATAGCTCCTCTTTTTCATAAGGTGACTACCTTCAAAAGCAGGAGATGTAGCTAATGTTCCTAATACATACAGACACAGGGAGTTAGATGAAATGAGGAGATAGAGGAATATCTCACAAATGAATTAACAGGACAAAAGTACACCAAGAGGCCTGAATTAAATAAAATAAGTAATATGCCTGATAGAGAGTATAAAGTAATGTTCACAAAGGTATTCACTGGACTTGAGAAAAGAGTGTAGGACATCAGTGATCCATTAAAAAGAGGTAGAAAACAGAAAAAAAAAGTCAGAGATGAAGAACTCAATTAAAACTACACTAAATGGAAAAATGGTAGACTAGAGGAAGCAGAAGAACAGATCAGCAACTTGAAGGACTAAGTAATAGAAAGCAATCAAGCTAAACAGGAGAAAGAAAAATAATAATAATAATAATAAATGAAAATAGACTAAGAAATTTCAGTAACACCATAAAGCATAATAACATTTACATTATGGGGATCCCATAAGGAGAAGAGAGAGAAAAGGGGGTAGAAATATTTCTTGAAGAAATAATTGCTGAAAACACCCTGAATCTGGGGTAGGAAACAGAAATCCAGATCCAGGAGGCAGGAGCCCTGAACAAACTCATCCAAGGAGGCCACACTAAGACACACAGTAATTCAAACAGCAAAATGTGATAAAGAGATAAAGTGATAAAGAGAATTTTATTTTATTTTATTTTTAAAAAGATTTTATTTAATTATTTGACAGAGATCACAAGTAGGCAGAGAGGCAGGCAGAGATAGAGGGGGAAGCAGGCTCCCCGCTGAGCAGAGAGCCCAATGCAGGGCTCGATTCCAGGACACTCGGATCATGATCCGAGCCAAATGCAGAGGCTTTAACCCACTGAGCCACCCGGGTGCCCTGATAAAGAGAATTTCAGAAGGAGCAAGAGACCAGAAAACAGTTAAATACAAAGGAAACCCTATAAGGCTACTAGCTGATTTTTCAGGAGAAATTCTACAGGTCAGAAGAGAGTGGAAAGATATGTTCAAAGTACTGAGAGAAAAAACCCTGCAGGGGTGCCTGGGTGGCTCAGGGTTGAACATCTTGATTTTAGCTGAGGTTGTGATCTTGAGGTCATGGAATCAAGCCTTGTGTTGGGCTCCATGCTCAGAGTCTGCTGTCCCTCTCAGTCCTCCTCTCCCACTCATGCTCTCTCTCTCTCTCTTAAATACATACATACATACATAACATCTTTAAAAGAAAAAGAGGAAAACCTGCAGCCAAGAACACTCTCTCCAACAAAGCTAACATTCAGAATAGGAGAGATAAAGAGTTTCCCAGACAAACAAAAGTGAAGAAATTTAGCACCACTGAACCAGTCTTACAAGAAATGTTAGAGAGGACTCTGAGTGGAAAGGAAAGGCCATAAGTAGGAGTAAGAAAGATAGAAAGCACAAAGGCAGTAAAATTAAGTATAGCTATAAAAAAAATCAGTCAAGAGATTCACAAAATAAAAGGATGTAAAGTATGATACCATATAACTAAAATATTGGGGGGAGAGAAGAATAAACAATGGATTCAAATTTAAGCAACCATCAACTGGATATAGACTGCTATATGCAGAAGATGTTATATGCAAACCTAAAGGTAACCACAAATCAAAAACCAGTAATAGATAAGCAAAAAATAAAGAAAAAGGAATCCAAGTATATCACTAAAGAAAACCAGCAAGTCATGAGGGAAGAGAGCATGAGAAGAAAAGAACAGAGAAGAACTACAAAACAATCATAAAACAAATAACAAAATGACAATAAATTCTCACCTAGCAATAATTACTTTGAACATAAATGGACTGAATGTTCCAATTAAAAGACATAGGATAAGAGAGTAGATTAAAAAAGCAAAACTCGGGCGCCTGGGTGGATCAGTGGGTTAAAGCCTCTGCCTTCGGCTCGGGTCGTGATCCCAGGGTCCTGGGATAGGGGCCCGCATTGGGCTCTCTGCTTGGCGGGGAGCCTGCTTCCCTTCCTCCCTCTCTCCCTGCCTCTGCCTACTTGTAATCTCTGTCAAATAAATAAATAAAATCTTAAAAAAAAAAAGCAAAATTCATCTATATACGGCCTACAAAAGATACTTTTTAGACTTAAAGACACATGTAGATTTAAAGAGAAGGGATGGAAAAATATTTATCATGCAAATGAAAGTGAAAAGAAAGCTGATAGCAATACTTATATTGGGCAAAATAGATCTTAAAACAAAGACTATAGCAAGGGTCAAAGATGGAAATTATATAATAGTAAGGGGAACAATTCTACAAGAAGGTATCACAACTGTACATATTTATATACCCAACATGGGTGCATCCAAGTATATGAAGCACAAAATAGAGGGGACTTTAGTACCCCACCTACATCAATGGATAGATCATCCAAATAGAAAATCAACAAGGAAACAGTGGCTTTGAATGACACATTGGACCAGATGGATCTAACAGATATATTCAGAACATTCCATCCTAAAACAGCAGAATACACATCCTTTTCAAGTGCACATGAAACATTCTCCAAAATAGATTAGGCCCAAAACAAAGCTCAACAAATTCAAAAAGTTCAAAGTCATACCTTATATTTTTTCCAAACACAGCACTATGAAACTAGAAATCAACCACAAGAAAAAATCTGGGAAGAACATAAATACATGGAGGTTAAACAATATGCTACTAAACAGTGAATGGGCCAACCAAGAAATCAAGGAAGAAATAAAAAACTACATGGAGGCAGGCACAAGGCCAAGACCCCAGGAATGCCCTGGGCCCCACTAGCTGAGATGTGTGCTCTGCTCCTCCAGGCTCAGCTGGTGTCTCCCTGGCCTAAGGCTTGCCATGTTCTGAAATGGCCGAGCAGTCAGACCAGACTATGAAGTACCATACCCTGCAAGAGATCCAGTAGCACAACCACAGCAAGAGCTCCTGGTTGATTCTGCACCACAAGGTGTGCAATTTGACCAAATTTTTGGAGGAACATCTTGGTGGGGGAGAAGTATCGAGGGAATAAGCTGGAGGAGATGTGACTGAAAGTTTTGAGGATGTGGGACACTCTACAGATGGTCGAGAATTGTCCAAAACATAAATCACTGAGGAACTTCATCCAGATGACAGAGCAGATAACTAAGCCTTCAGAAACTGTCATTACTACTGTTGATTCTAATTCCAGCTGATGGACCAGCTGGGTGATCCCAGCCATCTCAGCACTGGTGGTAGCCCTGATGTATCACCTCTACACAGAGGAAGACTAAACACATCTCAGAAGCCAATGAAAGAAAAGATTGCTTTGGAACAGGGAGAAAGAAGCCAATGCGACTGCTTCAACTGACAGAAACCTTCACCTGAAAAATAATTTCAACACACCTGTTTCCCTTTTCTCCTACTTTAAACCAAACCAAAAAGAACTCTTCTGTTCTTTCTACTCCTGAACTCTTAGAATGTGCCTTTTGTTCATCAACTTTTTTTTGATGTTCCATCACTACATAATTTATTTATTGTAGGCATAATCTTTTAAAAATGTATCTGGCTTTTAAAATTTAAAAAAAAGGGGGGGGCACCTGGGTGGCTCATTGGGTTAAAGCCTCTGCCTTCGGCTCAGGTCATAATCGTAGGGTCCTGGGATCCAGTCCCGCATCGGGCTATCCGCTCAGCGGGGAGCCTGCTTGCCTCTTTTTCGCTGCCTGCCTCTCTGCCTACTTGTCATCTCTGTCTGTCAAATAAATAAATAAAATCTTAAAAAAAAAAAAAAAACCCAACACATGGAGGCAAATGAAAATGAAAACACAATGGTCCAAAATCTTTGGGATGCAGCAAAAGCTGTTTTAAGAGGGAATTTTATAAATATACAGGCCTAGTTCAACAAGCAAGAAAAATCTCAAATAAACAACCTAACTTTACATCCACAAGAACTAGAAAAAGAATGTCAAACAAAACCCCAAACCAGAAGTAGGAAGGAAATAATAAAGATTAGAGCAGAAATAAAATAGAAACTAAAGAAACCATCAAACAGGTCAATGAAAAAAGGAGCTGGTTCTTTGAAAAGATCAATTGAATTGATAAAACTTTAGCCAGACTCATTGAAAAAAAATAATAATGGAGAGAGAATTCAAATAAAAATATCAGAAATGAAAGAGGAGAAATAAGAACCAACACCACAGAAACACAAACAATTATAATAGAATACTATGACCAATTATATGCCAACAACTTAGACAATCTACAAGAAATGGATAAACTCCTGGAAACATATAACCTCCCAAAACTGAACCAAGAAGCAATAGAAAATTTGAGCAGATTAATTAACAGCAATGAGTTGAGTCATTAATCAAAAAACTCCCAACAAACAAAAGTCCAGGGCCACATAGCTTCACAAGTGAATTCTACTAAACATTTAAAGAATTAATATCCAGTTCTTCTCAAACTATTCCAAATAATAGAAGAGAAAGGTAAACTTCCAAATTAATTCTGTGAGTCCTACATTACTGCTAAGAAAACCAAAGGCACTACAAAAAAGAGAACTACAGGCCAATATCTCTGATGAACATAGATGCAAAATCCTCAACCAAATATTAGCAAACTGAATCCAGCAATAAATAAAAAGGTTATTCACCATGATCAAGGGGAATTTATTCCAGGAATGCAAGCATGTTTCAATACTTGTAAATCAATCAATGTGATACTTCACATCAATAAGAGAAAGGATTAAAAAACCATATGATCATTTCAATAGATGCAGAAAAAGCACTTGACAAAATATAACATCCATTCATGATAAAAACCCTCAACAAAGTAGGTTTAGAGGGAACATATCTCAACATAACAAAGGCCATATATGCAAAATTATATTAAAATTATACTCAGTGGTGAAAAACAGAGGGCTTTCCCCCTAAGATCAAGAACAACACAAGGACACCACCCTAATCATTTTTATTCAACATTGTATTGGAAGCCCTAGCCACAGCAATCAGATAAGAAAAAGAAAGAAAAGTGGTACCTGGGTGGCCCGGTCAGTTAAGGGTCCAACTCTTGATTTCAGCTCAGATTATGATATCGGGGTCCTGAGATCAAACCCCACATTGGACTCAGTGCTCAGCAGGGATTCCGTTTGGGTTTCTCTCTCCCTATCCCTCTCCCCCACCACTCTCTCTCACTTGTGCTCTCTGTCTCTAAAATAAATAAACAAATCTAAGAAAGAAAGAAAGAAAGAAAGAAAGAAAGAAAGAAAGGGAATCAAAATTGGTAAGGAAGAAACAAAATTGTTACTATTTACAGATGGCATGATACTATGTAAAGAAAATCCTAAGTGAGACAAGATGATGGGGAAGTAGGAGGAGGTGCTCTTTCAACCTGTACCCTAAAGTGAGCTGATTACCTACCAAAGAACTCCAATCACCTATGAAATCAGCCTGAGATTAGAATTATACACTTCTGGATCTCTACGGGAGCAGAAGACGCCAGTGGGCAGGTAAAGTGGAGTGGGAACGTCGGACTGATATCGGAAGAGAAACAAAAGGGGGAGGGAGCCACCAGAAGCTACCCATTGGAAAGTAATACCCCAATACGAGAGTGCCCTGTGACTGGGGACCAGCATTAACTTGGAGTCTGGTTGAAAGCACTCAAAAAGAGCAAAGGCTCACGGGAGGAAATTGTGGGAATCAGGGTGGTTAGGGACAGGGGCTTAAGTCCCCGGACCCAGGACAGCCACCCCTGGTGCTGAGCCAGAGAGAGTGCGGCAGAGAAACCAGGTCTTGGTCCCTGAGCCTCGAGCGCGTCTGAGAGCGCGTGGGGTCCGGCTCCCATGAGGGGCTGGGAGCCTTGCCAGCCAGCAGAAGCACAGCCTTTTTGCAGTCCCCATGTGTACGCCGTGTTGTGCTATCAGACCTGAGTTGTGCCCCACACCCTCCCCTAAGAGAGGTGCGCACAGGCAACAGCCCAGCGCTCTCGGACCCAGAAAGACCAGGCACACTCAGCCTGGGCCAGTGGGAAAATCTCAGTGTGTGATCACTGCTTGAAACCTCTCTGGCGCTCTGGAGCTGCCCAGACACCCGCCACTGCTGTGGTTTTGGGTACAAGCAGGAGTTCCTGTGTCCCCAGGGACCGTGACTTGGAACGTGCTCTGCCAGCAGGCGAGGGGGGACTTACGTGCTCTGCAGCACCCAGGGGGGAACAGACTGAGGCTTCTCTCTGAGAGGGAGGTCGGGGCACAGTTTGCTTTCCTCTAAACCTCCAAAAACCATCAAAAGCTGTCAAGGCGAGAGAAAACAAACAAAAAAACAAACATAAAAACCTCCAGAGAACAAAAGCCTGAAAAACCGGTTTCCTCAGAGCCCACCACCTTAATGGGGGCAGGAAGACTTAACTCAGGGAACACCGCCTGAAAACCCCCGTGGCAGGCCCCTCCCCCAGAAAGTCAACCGGGGGGCGGTGGAACGATGACAAGAGAACAACCACCACTTCTTCATAGGTACAACTTTTACTTTTAATTCATTCCCACTATTCTGGTTCATTTTTTTATATATATAGATAATTTTTTAACCTATTTACCATCACAGTGAGATGTCCAGTACATCAAATTCCATAATAACCTTTTAATCTGAACTTTTTGATACATATACCCATGTTTTTCTTTTGCTTTTCTATTTTTTAATTTTTTTAACTTTTATTTTATTTTAGTTTAGTTTATTCTTTTTTTTATTTTTATTTTTTAATATTCATATGGAGTTAAACTTCAAGGTAATACCCTTTCCCCAATCAATGCTACCCCTATAGGTAAACCAATTTTTAATCCCTCTTTATCTTAGGAAAGTTGAGTCCTTTAACAAAGATATCAAGATACATCCAGGAGGAATCAAAATAACTTTCCTCGCCCACACTGAGAATTTATAACCACTCTCCCATCTTTTTCTTCCTCCAGTGTTTCTGTGTATTTGTGTTTGTCCTGGTAGTATATAAATTTTATACTTGGGGTTTTTTTTGATGAGGTTCTTTTTTTTTTTTTTTTTTTTTGCTTTTATATATATATTTTTTCTTCTCTTGTCATATACTCTTATCAGTCTTTTTGTTTGTCTGTTTTTGTTTGTATACTTCATAAATCTTACCTTGGGGCCCATTTGGGCTGAGGCTTCTCTTTTATCTTTCTTTTTTTTCCTGCCTCTCTCTCTCTCTCTCTTTTTTTTCTTTTTTCTCTTTCTTTTTTCTTTCGTTTGGGTGGGGACTCCTGATTGCTCAGAAGCGTTCCAGGGTGCACCTTGACTGCAACACGGTTGATACATCCAGCTACATCCATTCAGCCATCTCTCCCCAAAATGACTAGGAGAAGGAATGCCCAACAGAAGAAAAATTCAGAGGATGGGCCTTCTGCAACAGAGCTAATGGCTATGGACATAGACAATATGTCGGAAAGGGAATTCAGGCTAACAATTATCCAGGCAATAGCTAGGTTAGAGAAAGCCATGGATGACCAAACAGAATTGATTAGGGCAGAACTGAAAGCCACCAGGGATGATGTTCACAATGCTCTAAAAGAGTTCCAATCTAATCTAAATTCTCTAAACCTAGGGTAACTGAGACAGAAGATAGAATTATTGATCTGGAGGACAAACAGATAGAGAGAAAGGATCAGGAGGAAGGCTGAAACAAACAATGTAGAAGCCATGAAAACAGAATCAGGGAAATAAATGATTCCATGAAACGTTCCAACATCAGAATTATTGGAATCCCTGAGGGGAGGAGAAAGAAAGAAGATATAGTGGAACAAGTTCTAGAAGATATATCTAGAAGATATATCTTCTAGAAGATATAGTGGAACAAGTTCTCCATGAAAATTTTCCCAATCTCGCAACTGGAACCAGTGTTCATGTACTAGAGGCAGAACAGTTTACCCCCCAAGATTATAGATTCTTGAAAGTCCTCGAGACAACTAATAGTAAGAATGAGGAATTATAATTGTAGGCAGGCCCTCTTGAAGGCAGCTAGGACAAAGAAGCTCCTTACTTACAGAGGAAAGCCCATCAAAATAATGTTAGACCTGTCCACAGAGACCTGGCAAGCCAGAAAGTGCTGGCAAGATATATTCAGGGCACTAAATGAGAAGAACATGCAGCCAAGAATGCTTTATCCAGCAAGACTGACATTCAAAATGGATGGAGAGATAAAGTTCCCAAGAACGGCAAGGCTTAAAAGAGTATGCGACCACCAAGCCAACACTGGAGGAAATATTAAGGGAGGTTCTATAAAAGAGGAAAAATCCTAAGAATACCATTGAACAGAAATATAGAGACAATCTACAGAAAGAAAGACTTCAAAGGTAACACAATGTCAATAAAAACGTATCTATTAATAATCACTCTCAATGTGAATGGCCTAAATGCACCCATAAAACGATACAGGGTTGCAGATTGGATAAAACGACAGGACCCATCCATATGTTGTCTACAAGAGACCCATTTTGAACCTAAGGATACACCCAGACTGAAAGTGAAGGGATGGAGAAGCATCTTTCATGACAATGGGCCTCAAAAGAAGGCCAGGGTAGTGATTCTCATATCAGATAAATTAGATTTTAAACCAAAGACTGTAGTCAGAGATACAGAAGGACACTACATAATTCTTAAAGGGACTATCCACCAAGATGATCTAACAATTGTAAATATCTATGCCCCCAATATGGGAGCAGCCAATTACATAAGAAAACTATTAATCAAGATAAAGAGTCATATTGATATGAATACATTAATAGTAGGAGATCTTAACACAACTCTCTAAGTAATAGATCATCCAAGCAGAAAATCAATAAAGAAACAAGAGCATTGAATGACACATTGGACCAGATGGACCTCATAGATATATACAGAACATTCCACCCTAAAACAACAGAATACTCATTCTTCTCAAGTGCACATGGAACCTTCTCCAGAATAGACCACATACTGGGTCACAAATCAGGACTCAACCGATACCAAAAGACTGAGATTATTCCCTGCATATTCTCAGATCACAATGCTTTGAAACTGGAGCTCAATCACAAGGAAAAGTTCGGAAGGAACTCAAACACCTGGAAGCTAAAGACCACCTTGCTTAAGAATGCTTGGATCAACCAGGAGATCAAAGAAGAACTTAAACAATTCGTGGAAACCAATGAGAATGAAGACACTTTGGTCCAAAACCTATGGGATACAGCAAAGGTGGTCCTAAGGGGGAAATCCATAGCCATCCAAGCCTCCCTCAAAAAAATTGAAAAATCCAGAATACACCAGCTGTCTCTACACCTTAAAGAACTGGAGAATCAACAACAAATCAAACCAACCCCACACGTAAGAAGGGAAATAATCAAGATTAGAGCAGAGATCAATGAGGTAGAAACTAGAGATACAGTAGAGCATATCAATGAAACTAGAAGCTGGTTTTTTGAAAGAATCAATAATATCAATAAGCTACTGGCCACACTAATCCAAAAGAAAAGAGAGAAGGCCCAAATTAATAAAATTATGAATGAAAAGGGAGAGATCACAACTAACACCAAGGAAGTAGAAACAATCATCAGAAGTTATTATCAACAGTTATATGCCAATAAGTTAAGCAACCTAGATGAAATGGATGCATTCCTGGAAAACTATAAACTCCCAAAATTGAACCAGGAAGAAATTGACAACCTGAATAGACCAATTTCTAGTAACAAGATTGAAGCAGTGATCAAAAACCTCCCAAAAAATAAGAGCCAATGACCTGACAGAATCCCTAGGGAATTCTACCAAACTTTCAAAGAAGAAATAACACCTATTCTCCTGAAGCTGTTTCAAAAAATTGAAGCAGAAGGAAAACTTCCAGACTCTTTTTATGAAGCCAGCATTACCCTGATCCCCAAACCAGGCAAACACCACACCAAAAAAGAGAATTTCAGACCAATATCTCTGATGAATATGGATGCTAAGATTCTCAACAAGATCCTAGCAAACAGGATCCAACAGCACATTAAAAAGATTATCCACCATGACAAGGTGGGATTCATCCCTGGGTTACAAGGATGGGTCAACATTCCCAAATCAATCAATGTGATAGAACAAATCAATAAGAGAAGAGAGAAGAACCACATGGTACTCTCAATTGATGCAGAAAAAGCATTTGACAAAATGCAGCATCCGTTCCTGATTAAAACGCTTCAAAGTATAGGGATAGAGAGAACATTCCTGAACTTCATCAAATCTATCTATGAAAGACCCACAGCAAATATCACCCTCAACAGGAAAAAGCTCGCAGCCATCCCGTTGAGATCAGGAACAGGACAAGGATGCCCACTCTCACCACTCTTGTTCAACATAGTAATAGAAGTCCTAGCAACAGCAATCAGACAACAAAGAGAAATAAAAGGTATCCAAATTGGCAAGGAAGAAGTCAAACTCTCTCTCTCTTCGCAGATAACATGATACTTTATATGGAAAACCCAAAAGACTCCACCCCCAAACTACTAGAACTCATTCAGCAATTCAGTAATGTGGCAGGATACAAAGTCAATGTACAGAAATCAGTGGCTTTCTTATACACTAATAATGAAAATACAGAAAGGCAAATTAGAGAATCGATTCCATTTACTATAGCACCAAGAACCATAAGATACCTCGGAATAAACCTAACCAAAGTGGTAAAGGATCTGTACTCGAGGAACTACAGAACACTCATGAAAGAAATTGAAGAAGACACAAAAAGATGGAAGACCATTCCATGCTCTTGGATCGGAAGAATAAACATTGTTAAAATGTCTATACTGCCTAGAGCAATCTATACTTTTAATGCCATTCCGATCAAAATTCCACCGGTATTTTTCAAAGAGCTGGAGCAAATTATCCTAAAATTTGTATGGAATCAGAAGAGGCCCCAAATTGCTAAGGAAATGATGAAAAACAAAAATAAAACTGGCAGCATCACGTTACCTGATTTCAAGCTTTACTACAAAGCTGTGACCACCAAGATAGCATGGTACTGGCATAAAAACAGACCCATAGACCAGTGGAACAGAGTAGAGAGCCCAGATATGGACCCTCAACTCTATGGTCAAATAATCTTTGACAAAACAGGAAAAAATATCCAGTGGAAAAAAGACAGTCTCTTCAATAAATGGTGCTGGGAAAATTAGACAGCTATATGAAGAAGAATGAAACTCAACCATTCTCTTACACCGTACACAAAGATAAACTCAAAATGGATAAAAGACCTCAATATGAGACAAGAATCCATCGGAATCCTAGAGGAGAACATAGGCAGTAACCTCTTTGATATCAGCCACAACAACTTCTTTCAAGATATGTCTCCAAAGGCAAAGGAAACAAAAGCGAAAATGAACTTTTGGGACTTCATCAAGATCAAAAGCTTCTGCACAGCAAAGGAAACAGTCAACAAAACAAAGAGGCAACCCACGGAATGGGAGAAGGTATTTGCAAATGACAGTACAGACAAAAGGTTGATATCCAGGATCTATAAAGAACTCCTCAAACTCAACACACACAAAACAGATAATCATATCAAAAAATGGGCAAAAGATATGAACAGACACTTCTCCAATGAAGACATACAAATGGCTACCAGACACATGAAAAAATGTTCATTGTCACTAGGCCTCAGGGAGATTCAAATTAAAACCACTTTGAGATACCACCTTACACCAGTTAGAATGGCCAAAATTAGCAAGACAGGAAACAACGTGTGTTGGAGAGGATGTGGAGAAAGGGGAACCCTCTTACACTGTTGGTGGGAATGCAAGTTGGTGTAGCCACTTTGGAGAACAGTGTGGAGATTCCTCAAGAAATTAAAAATAGAGCTTCCTTATGACCCTGCAATTGCACTACTGGGTATTTACCCCAAAGATACAGATGTAGTGAAAAGAAGGGCCATCTGTACCCCAATGTTTATAGCAGCAATGGCCACGGTCACTAAACTGTGGAAAGAACCAAGATGCCCTTCAAGGGACGAATGGATAAGGAAGATGTGGTCCATATACACTATGGAGTATTATGCCTCCATCAGAAAGGATGAACACCCAACTTTTGTAGCAACATGGACGGGACTGGAAGAGATTATGCTGAGTGAAATAAGTCAAGCAGAGAGAGTCAATTATCATATGGTTTCACTTATTTGTGGAGCATAACAAATAACATGGACGACATGGGGAGATGGAGAGGAGAAGGGAGTTGAGGGAAATTGAAAGGGGAGGTGAACCATGAGAGACTATGGACTCTGAAAAACAATCTGAGGGTTTGAAAGGTTAGGGGGTGGGAGGTTGGGGGAGCCAGGTGGTGGGTATTAAGGAGGGCACGTATTGCATGGAGCACTGGGTGTGGTGCAAAAACAATGAATTCTGTTATGCTGAAAAGAAATTTAAAAAAAATCTAGGTAATCCAAAACCATTAGTGATGAAAATAATTTTTTAAAGCAAAACTGGTAAAACTATTATTGTTATAAGCATGGCTGATGGGAAAGTTATGGCAGAAATTTAGATGATCTAAATTTAGATCATCTAAATTTCTGCCATAATACAGAGAAACTGTATTTCTCTTATCCACATTAATCGGTTACTTCAAGCCACCTCATTTTGTCATTTTGAAGCTTGTGATAATGATATGTGCACAAGCCAACCAGCAATCCTCTTTATAGCAACAAATAAGTGAAAGAATGAATGAATCAATACAAACTGAAAATGAAATATATTCAGTTCCATTTGGCCGTGGACTTTCTACATTCATGGTATTTCTTGCTTAAAATCCTAGAAGAGACATTTGATGTGAATGATGTTAAATGTTGAGTGAATAATTTATACATGGTTAACATATATAATAATGTATGGCATATATATAATTACATGGTTTCACTCTTTAAAAAGAAAAAAAGAAACCCTAAAGATGCCACCAAAAAACTACTAGATGCAGAAATCAATATACAGAATTCTGTTGCATTTCTATACACTAGTAATAAAGCAGAAGAGAAATTAAGAAAACAATCCCATTTAATATTGCACCAAAAATAATAAAATACTTAGGAATAAACTTAATTAAGGAGGTGAAAGACTGTACTCTGAAAACTAGAAAACATTGTTGAAAGAAATTGAAGATGATAAAAACAAATGGAAAGACAGTCCATGCTTATGGATTGAGAGAAAAAAAATTATTAAAATGTCCATACTTCACAAAACAGTTGATAGATTTAATGCAATCCTTATCAAAATACCAACAGCATTTTTCACAGAAGTAGAATGAATAATCATAAAATTTGTATGGAACCACAAAAGATCCTGAATAGCCAAAGAAATCTTGAAAAGAACAAAACTGGAGGTATCACATTCCCAGATACAGTATAAAGATGTACTATAAAGATATAGATAGTATATAGATATAGTATAATATAAAGATATAGTATAAAGCTGTAGTAATCAAAAGAGCATGGTACTCGTACAAGAATAGACAAATCAGTGGAATAGAATAGAAAGCCCAGAAATAAATCCATGGTTTTATGGTTAATTAATCTTAAACAAAGGAGGCAAGGGTATTCAATGGGAAAAAGACAGTCTCTTCAACTAATGGTGTTGGGAAAATTGGACAGCTACATATAAAAGAATGAAATCGGACCACTTTCTCAGACAATGCAAAAAATAAACTCAAATGGATTAAAGAACTACATGTGAGACCTGAAACCATCAAAATCCTAGAAGAAAGCATAGGGTATAGGCAGTAAGCTATTTCTCTGGCATCAACTGTAGCAACATTTTTCTAGATATGTCTCCTGAGTCAAGGGAAACAAAAGCAAAACTAAACTATTGGGATTACATCAAAATAAAAAGTTTCTGCACAGCTAAGGAAGAATCAACAAAACTTAAAGACAACCTACCGAATAGGAGAAGATATTTATCCAGGACATACCCAATAAAGGGTTAGTACCAAAATAGTCAGTTCTTCTATATAAAGAACATATGCAAATCAACACACACACAAATTATCCAATTAAAAACTGGGCGGAAGACATGAACATACATTCCCTCAAAGAAGATATACAGATAGCCAAAAGACACATGAAAAGATGCTCAACATCATCATCATCATCGGGGAAATGTAAATCAAAACTACAAGGAGAGGGGTTCCTGTCTGGCTTTTTCAGAAGAACATGTGACTTTTGACCTTGGGGTTGTGAGTTCAAGCCCCACATTGGGAGGTAGAGATTATTTAAATAAATAAATATGCTTAAAAATCTACCATGAGATATCTCACACCCATCAGAATGGCCAAGATGAAAAACACAAGAAACAAGTATTGGCAAGAATGTGGAGAAAAAGGAACCCTCATGCACTATTGGTGAGAATGCAAATTGGTACAATCTTGATGCAAAACAGTAGAGAGGTTTCTCAAAAAATTAAAAATAGAATTACCATATGATCCAGTAATTCCACTCCTGGGTATTTACCCAAAGAATACAAAAACATTAATTCAAAAAGATATATGCATTCTTATATTTTTATATTATATTATTTATAATTAAATAATATATTTATTGCAGCATTATTTACAATACCCAAATTACAGAAGCAGTCCAAGTGTTCATAGATAGATTAATGGATAAAGAAGTAGTATATATATAATATATATATATATATTATATATATACACACACACAAAATAATACTACTCAGCCATAAAAAAGAAAGAAATCTTACCACTTGCATACCATATGATTTCACTCGTATGTGGAATTTAGGAAATTAAACAAATGAACAAAGGAAAAAAAAGAGACAAATCAAGAAACAGACTCTTCACTACAGAAAGCAAACTGGTGGTTACCAGAGGGGAGATGGCAGTGGAGGAATGGGTGAAATAGGTGATGTGGATTAAAGGTGCACTTACAGTGATGAGTTCTGAGTAATGTATAGAAGTATTGAATCACTATATTGTACACCTGAAACTAATATAACACTGTATGTTAACTACACTGAAATTAAAACAAAAACAACTAAGCAGAGAGTAAAGTTATATTACTAAGAAGGTTAAAGAATGCAGGGATGCTGGGTGGCTCAGTCAGTTAAGCATCTGACTTGATTTCGGCTCAGGTCATAATCTCAGGGCTGTGAGATCGAGCCCTGAGTTGGGCTCCATGCTGGGCATAGAGCCTGCTTGTGATTCTCTCTCTCTTTCCCTCTGCTCATCACAACCTGCCTCTCTCCCATTTCTCTCTCTCTTAAAAAAAAAAAAAAAAAAAGAATGCAAATAAATAAAACTCTGGAGAACTCTGGACAAATACTCAAATGGTTCCTATAAGAAAACATGGGATTTTCCTCCTCAAGAAACAGTTCTGGTGCCTCAAGTTCAAAACAATAAATCCAAGGGGGAAAAAAAAAGCTTTGTCTATCCTAGCTTCCTATCTTCTGAGACCTAAAGATAACACAGGAACAAAGGCAGAACAATAAAGAGAACAGAAGCAGATGAGAGATTAAAGCCAATATGTGGAAAATGGAAAGAGCTAAAAACCTGTGGTTAGATAATAGAGAACAGACAGTCCAGAATATACAGGAAGGACACTCAGTGTAGGAGAAGGTCAGTCTCCTGGCAGAAACCCTCAGAAGCTCCAGAGCTGCCAGGTGCATCAGAGAGCAGGAGTCAGAGGGGAGGCTAAAACAGAGGGATTCGTTGAAATTGTGTCTAATACATGACTGTACCACACACCAACCAACACTCTCCATCCTCCTCTCCCATTTCTAATACATGGAATACCAACTAGCATCGGACTCCTGCTCCCCCTGGCCTCCCCTCAAAAAGGTTTTCGTTATAAAAAAGCTGAACAAACTGAAGAATCAGGAATGCTCAGGCTGGATGCCAGTGCCCCGAGTAAAGCTCTCTCTAGTCTTGCATTTTGGAGTGCCAAATCTCCCCCCTAAAAATCTAAAAGGCTCCAAAATTCTTATGCTAAAATTAAGAAAAACAGTGGTTAAATCTATTTATAGAAGCGGTGGCTGGCTGGCCACCAAGAACTTATGCTCCTCATTCTTCAGGATGATATATTTCTGGGAAGTGGGTGCATAGCCAGAGACCTCATCTTCCAGTCTCTCTTGCACCCAGGTATGGTCATTTAACTAGTAGAATGTGAGTAGAAGGGAAGTGTGTCACTTCTAGCCAGGGTTTTTGAGAAAGTAGGTGTGACTTTTCACTTTCTTGTTTATTCTTCTGGCAGCTGGAAGCAGAGGCCACTTAGGCTCAAGGAGATATTAGGGGAAACTATTTTGGGCCTCTGAATGATCACATGCAAGAAAACCCACCTGCCTATCAGGGGCATTTGCATTGTACTATGACCCAGATGAGAAACAAATCTATTGTGTAAAGCCATTGCAATTTGGAGGTTTATCTGGGTAACTGGCATTCCCATAATCAGTGACCCCTCCCACGTACACAGTGCCATCCCACAGGAAGACAGATCTATATATACAATAGTAAGAAACTCCTAAAAGCTATCAAGAAGAGTCCCATTCTTAAAATGATGAGCAACTCAAGATCTCAAGTGAGAAAACAAGCAGCATAAGAGGAAGACGGAGATAAATAGTACATGCACTAATCTTAGGGAAAGAGTAGACTATTAGAAGAGAAAAATTAGCTTTAAAATTTTTAAATTAGCATTATCAGAGAAATTTGAAAAGATATTGCTTCTACAAAGTTCAAACTGGATGCTCCCACATCTCATCCTAACCTTCCCAACACATACCAAAATAAAAATCCAAAAGAAGACTTCTTAGAAGTTAAAATGTATAATTGCTGAAAATTTTAAAAATCAGTGGAAGAGTTAAAAAAAACAAAGTCTAGAACCACTCCTAAGACATAAAGCAAAAGATAAAATGAGAGAAAACTTAAGAGAAAAGATAAAACAAATCCCAAAGATGCAATACCCAGCAAATATAAGTTCCAAAAGATAAAACAGGGAAGAAAAAAATAGCCTTTAAAACATATTTATGTTTACATATATTTATATATTATATATCATATGGTTATTATTTTGTCTTATTTTTTTCCTAGAAGCAATGGGTGATTAATTCTCATACAGTAAATTAAAGGAGGTTTTCAGTCACTAAATGAATTCATCAAAATGTTTACTGAGTAATGTAAAGATGGTACACCAATATACTCAGAAAAATCTCAGTTAAGCTGAGTAGCTTGGATTTGGCCCCAAATGGTAGAAAAAGATGTACAAGTGGAAAAGTTACATAAATTCATTTAATTCTAATATATGGTTTATTGGAAACCCTGATAGCATTTTCAAAATGACTTACAGATTTTATTTTAATAAGACATAGTGGAGAGGAAATGGTTTAAAAAGATGTCATCAACATCTTGTTTAACTAAGCATTGCCCCTCATTTTAAAGGAAATGATACAATTTCAAATCAGAACTTCCTTCTTAAGAAGTGGTATGAGGACATAACATTGATTCAACATGCAATTTTCAGCAAAAATAAAATTTACACAACTCACTTGGAAACAAAATACCTGTGGAATTTATCATGTTAGTCAATGTAATTCTTCCTGGGTCACAAATGTTATAGTGAAGAACAAAACAACATAGTGAAAAGTTAAATAAACCCGTCAAGTTTATAGTTACCTTGATTTTTTAAATTCATAAATAAAATAAAACTTTCCAAACAAATTCATTCACTAATCATGATCACACTAGATTTCATTTTAATTAATCAAAAATGGTTAAACATTTACATACCAAGAGTCTTCCAAAATTCTATTTTGTTAAGAAAAAAAAAAAAGAAAGAAAACAAGTAGTCCTTAATTTTTTTTAGCTCTCCATAATATATGTCATCTAAAATTAAAGTTTTCCATATATATGTGAAAACTTCCATGAAGTTGGACATATGTATATGTCATTCCTTAACTCTGGAAGAAGTGTATATATATATATATAGATAGATAGATACACACACACACACATATACACACACACGTATATATATATTTATACACATACACAGGAAGATATGTATATATACAGGAGGACATATATATATATCTCCTATATACATACGCTGGAGGCTATAGATATCTTCCAGAGGACGTTTACATATACTGAAGGATATATATATGTATGTATATCCTCCAGAGTTAAGGAATGACATAAGTATTTCTAGTAAAGGAGATAAATGAGTGCCAAGCAAAATGAATAAAAAAAGATCATCTAGACATAACATCACAATTTTAAAACACCAAATATTAAGAGATTTTTTAGTTAAATTTTTTAATTGTGGTAAGAACACATAACATGAGATCTAATTTTTTAACAAATTTTTTTTAAAGATTTTATTTAGTTATTCAACAGAAAGAGACATAGTAAGAGAAGGGAGTGGGAGAGGGAGAAGCATACTCTTTGCTGAGCAGGGAGCCTGACGTGGGGTTCGATCCCAGGACCCTGGGATCATGGGATCATGACCTGAGCCGAAGGCAGATGCTTAATGACTGAGCCACCCAGGTGCCATTCTAGCAAATTTTTATTTTATTTTTCTTAGCAAATTGTTAACTATAGGCACAATGTTGTTCAGCAGATCTCTAGAATTTATTCTTTAGAATTTATTCATCTTGCATAATTGGAACTTTGTACCCAATACTCAATTCCCAACTTTTCCCTCCTTCCAGCCTCTGATAACCACCATTCTCCCCGCTTCAATGAATCTGACTACTTTAGATACCATGCAGTGTCTGACCTTCTGTGACTGGCTTACTTCCGTTAGCATAATGTCCTCAACATTCACCCATGTTGTCACATGTGTCAGGATTTCCTTCTTTCTTATGGTTGAATAATGTTCCATTGTCCTTTTTTTGGTTTTGTTTTTTAAATTTTTTTTAATCCATTCGTCCATCAGTGGACATTTAGGTTGTTTCCACATCTTGGCTATTGCGGATGATGCTGCAGTAAAAATGAGAAGAGAAAATCTTTTAAAGCCTTTAGAGAAGAAGAGCAAAAAAGGTCACTTATTGAGGAACAACAGTAAACTAATATCAAACTGCTTGTCAATAATTCTCATACCAGAAGATATTGGAACCAAACCTTCACAATTCTGAGGACAATAAAATGTTTGAATACAGAATTCTGTGCTCTGCTAAACTATAAATCAACATGAAGGCATACTAAAAACATACTAAAAACATGTTCAGATTTACAAGTACTCAGAAATTTCATCTCCCATCTGTGTTTTCTGATGAAAATTTGTTGTTTTTCTAAAAATTGTTTGTTTGTTTGTTTATTTCAGATAGAGAAACCAGGAGTGAAGCAAGCAAGCAAGAGAGCAGGTGGGGGGGGGCAGGGAGGGGTAGAGGGAGAGGGAGAAGCAGGATCTCCACTGAGCAAGAAGCCCAATAAAGAGCTCAATCCCAGGACCTCAGGATCATGACCTGAGCTGAAGCAGATGCTTAATGGACTGAGCCACCCAGGTGCCCCCCAAATTTGTCTAATATATTCTAGAGAAATGGGGTGGAAACAAACAAAGAGAGGGGTATGGAATATAAAAAAGCTGAAACTAACCCGGGTGCCTAATGCAAAACAATTCCAGGGTGAGGCTGTGCATAGGGTTTGCAATCTAAATCAGAAGAGGAGTCAGTGTGCCTCAAGTGCAATATCTTCAAGAAGAAAAATGAAATGTAGTCTGTGCAAAAGATATAATGATTATGGAAATGGATAGTATCAGTAATATGATAAAGAAAATGTGTATTTGTTTTTTCAACAAGATACAAGAAAAGACAATTGGAAATTCCAGGCTACCCTGGAAATAATAAAAATCTTTTTCAAACACTTCATTTATTTAATTGACAGAGACAGAGCACAAGCAGGGCGAGCAGTAGAGGGAGAGGAAGAAGCAGGCTCCCCACTGAACAGGGAGCCTAATGTGGGACTCAATCCCAGGACCCTGGGATCCCGACCTGAGCCGAAGGCAGACGCTTAACTGACTGAGCCACCAGGCATCCCGAAAATTACATTTTTAAGAATTCATGATAGGAGCACCTGGCTGGCTCAGTCAGTTAACCATCTCACTCTTGATTTCAGCCCAGGTCATGATCTCAGGGTTGTGAGTTTGAGCTCTACACCCAGCTCTGGGCGAGGCATGGAGTCTGCTTAAAATACTCTCTCCCTCTCCCAATGCCCCTTACTCCTGCCCTCTACTGGCACTTGCAAACTCATGATCTCTTTCCCTTTCCCCTCTCTCTAAAAAAAAAAAAATAAAAAAAAAATAAAAAAAAAAAATCATGATTAAAAAAAAGTAAGACAGCTGATACACCTGGCTGGTTCAGTCTGTTAAGCGTCTGCCTTTGGCCCAGATCATGATCCCAAGGTCCTGGGATTCAGTCCTGCATCAATCTCCTTGCTCACCAGGGAACCTGCTTCTTCCTCTCCCTCTGCCTGCTGTTCCCCCTGCTTGTGCTCTCTCTCTGACAAATGAATAAATAAAATCTTAAAAAAGAAGAAGAAGAAGAAGAAGAAGAAGAAGACCGCTAAAATGTGGCACAATTTTAAGCAATTTCCGAAATTATAAAAACAAGATTTTTTTAATGTGGACACTAGAACATTCTTCTTCAAGGAGTCCAGAGGTCATGACCTTAGACCTACTTCTGTATAAATGTAATTTTTGCACATTATTTGGCTGTGCAACGAACAATAATTAAGAAGGAAAGTGTTGATTGTTAACTTTCAGGATTGACCTATAAACAACACATGAAAGACAGGTTATAATAAAGAATGAACTTGGAATTGGGGTGCCTGGGTGGCTCAGTGGGTTAAAGCCTCTGCCTTCAGCTCAGGTCATGATCCCAGGGTCCTGGGACTGAGCCCTGCATGGGGTGTTCTGCTCAGCAGGGAGCCTGCTTCCCCCTCTTTCTCTGCTTGCCCCTCTGCCTACTTGTGATCTCTGTCTGTCAAATAAATAAATACAATCTTAAAAAAAAAGAACGAACTTGGCATTAACCTTGAAAATGTAAAAACAAAAGTATGGATGACAGAATGTGGCAGGTAGAAGGGTAGAAGGTCGAAGAAAGGGGAGAAGAGCTGATATTCTCATCAAAGTATATCCAGCATGTGACTACTTCTCACCAACTCCACAAGCACTCACTGCTCAGATCTACCTGTATCTCTGTCTGGGTTGCTGCAATAGCCTCCCAATCTACCCCCCTGCTTCCACCAATGCCTTCCTATACTTACACTCAACACGGAAGCTAAACAAATCCTTCTTTCTTTCTTTCTTTTTTTTTTTTTTTAAAGATTTTACTTACTTACTTACTTATTAGAGAGAGAGAGCGCGAGAAAGAGCAGGGGGAGGAGCAGAGGACGGACAAGCCCTCTGAGCTGAGAGTGGAGCCAGAAGCAGGACTCAGTCCTCCGACTCTGGGATCACAACCTGAGTTAAAAATCGAGAGCTGGATGCTTAACTGACTGAGCCACCCAGGCACCACCCTTGGAAGGTATAAAAATCCTTCTAAATGCAAGTGAGACTATATTATTTTCTGCTCAAAACCTTTCAGTGGCTTCCCATTGCACCCGGAGTAAAAGTGGAAAGTCCTTATATTGGTCCCTATACCACCTATGTCATGTCACCCTCTGTTAGCTCTCTGAGCTCATCATCCACCACAGGGCCCTTGGCTCACTCCATTCTAGCCATACCAGCCTCCTTGCCAATCCATGAATGTGCCAGGCATGCTCTTGCTTCGAGGCCTTTGCTCTTTCTTCTGCCTGAACTCTTTTCCCTAAGATATTCATGTAGATAACTCCCTCCCTGCCTTTAAATCTTTGCTCAAACATCACTTCTCATTGAGGCCAAATCTGACCACCCAGTTTAAAATTGTTACTCCCACCTCCCTGACTCCGGATTCCTCTTAACCTTATTCTACTTCCTTTTCCCCATTAAACATGTCAATGTCTACTATATAATTTATGTGTCTCAACATCCCTTCCCCCAATAGAATGTACAGACCAATGAGGCTGGGATCTTTGTTTTGATCCTTAATCACTTAGAACAGTGCCTACCATCATAGTAGGTACTCAAAAAATAATCATTAAATGAATAAATATAGCTTAAGAATCAAGAGATATTATATAAGGCTGTTGAGACAAAACCTAGAGGTTTGAGTGTATTATTTAAAAATATAAAAGAAACCAAAAATAAAACTATAATATCTATCAAAATTCAAGAAAGAACAGTTAAATCCTTGTTTTTATTACAGGCAGCAAATAGTTGTGGTTTTTTTTTTTTTAATTGGGAAGTCAAGAAATGGCAGCAACAGCATATAGTTGTAAGTTGAGTAGCAATTTCATGGACTATTCAAAAGAAAAGGTTATTAAAAGTAGGTGATACCTCCATGTGTGTATATATGTTTGTTATAAGCATAGAAACAAAGACTTGAAGGATACAGACCAGATTACTTGCAGTTATAACTTCTTAGGAGATAGTTTAAAGGAATAAAAGGGTAAAAATCAATAATTATTTAAAATAATTTTAATCTTTTTACTAAATAAAGGAAGGTTATTTGCCTCTGGGAAGGAAGACTGAGAAGTAGGGACAGAGAGCTATTGTTTTTCAGTGTAAATTCCTCAGCTCTGTTTTATTTTTGTCATGTACATGGATGATTTTGATAAAAAATTAGAGGGAAATAAATTAAAAAGAAGAAAAAGAATAAACAGATCTAGTTTTCCTCTAGCATGGAAACAAATATCCAATAGGTTCCCAAGCACTATCTCATTAAGGCTAAATATTGCTGACCTTGGTAATTTTCAGAGCAGGTGCTTCTAGCTGATCACAATGGCTATAAAAGGTAAAATGGGGTTACCTGGGTGGCTCAGTCTGTTAAGTGGTTGGTTTCAGTTCTTGGTTTTGGCTCAGGTCAGGATCTCACTGTTGTAGAGCCCCCTGCCCTGCTCTACACTAAGCATGGAGTCTGCTTCAGATTCTTGCTCTCTCTCACTCTCTCTCAAATAAATAAAATCTTTTTTAAAAATAGAATGAGATGACATAACATTAAACATTTGGTTTTAAGCACTTTAACTTCCTATATACCTGTATGGATTTCAGAGTGTCACTCTATTATGCAAAAGTCTCTATTTGAAAGCAAAGGCCTCATCTCATATCAACCTGCTAGAGAATTAGGCTAGTATTTTAGCATTTGACTTCATTTTTTCCTTTTTAGATCATGCGAGTTGGCTTTGTTTCTTTATGTTTGCCAAAAGCGAAAGTAAAATGCCAAACCCAACATCTGTCATTAAATAGGGGATTTAGTACTTTTGCCTGAAAGAATATTTGTTACAACAGGAATACTGTAATCATTAAACCAAAATGATGCCCAGCCCTGGTCGATGGTGTAATCTTAGACATCAAGGGCTCAGGGAACAACCTGCTTCTTCTCACTCTCACAGGGCCCTGAAGGACACGGAATCTTTTTCTGCAGTGCTGTCAAGAACTGGGAGGAAAGTTCTGATAATGAGGCATTATGCTTATCTACAAAAGGTTCTACAAAACACAAAGCCTGGGATAAAAGTCCTTAGCCACTTACTCATTGGTTAGCCCTCGCATCTGATAGCAATGTTCTTCCAGTTCCTAGCAAGGCTGGAGATGTTGATAAAGACACTATCAGCAAGACCTCAGGCAGAAGAGAAATTCTGGTTCTCAACACTGATCTTGTTGCCACAGGGCAGAGAAGAACACAGTATCAGTTAATACCAAAGAACAAAAGTTTCCTTTATCTCCACAGTGTATCTCTAGGATGGGAAAGCCATTACCTTGCTTATAAAGATCAACTTACCTACAGCAAAGGTAAGGTGACAAACCATTAAAGTCACTTAAACCAGTAAGTGCTAAAATTTTATCTGTGCATTTGTGTGTGAACTTTTGAAAAAAAAAATCGAAAACTATATTGCATCCCCCATTGGATAAGTTTATTATGTAATTTATTGAGTTTATCAAACATAGAACAATTAAATTTTGGAGGACAGCTATCAAAGATAACAATGCTAGTTTTAGAATTGTTAATATTATGCCATTTTTTCTGACAACATTTATTTTACAAAGATTGATTGCCCATTAAGGTCATTCTTGGTTCTTGGAAGAAAAACCACATTATCACACAATTACCTACCCACCCTGCCCCATTTTCTAAAATGGTGGGGAAAGGGTCAGAAGGTGATTTTGTTTTAGAGCATTTTCAATTTCAGAAAAACTACTGTGGTGCCCAAATCTTTCAATGCTATTAAAATGCAAACTTTAAAAGCATCAGCAACCAGGAATCTTAATGAAGACTGTATGCAATGCCTGTCCTTTTCAATCTCAATAATCTCAATTCCATGCAAATGTTCAAGCTAGAAACCTGGGAGTAATTCTTGCCCTCTCCCTCTACCTTATTCTCCATATGCAATCATCCCCTACACATTCTTATTGACTATAATTTTAAAATATATCATGGGGCACCTGGGTGGCTCAGTTGGTCATGGATCTGCCTTCAGGGTCCTGGGATCAAGTCGGGCTCCCTGCTCAGGGGGGAGTTTGTTCCTCCCTCTCCTTCTGCACCTCCCCCAGCTTGTGCTCTCTTTCTCTCTCTCTCTCTAATAAATAAATAAATCCTTAAAAAAATAAAATATATCATAAACTTTTCATGTCTCTGATATCTGTCATTTGGGCTGCTACAACAATAATTCTTAAAGTAAAAAAAACCAAATACATCATGATACTTACTTCGGGTCAAACAGTCCTCTAAACACTTAAATGTTTGTTCATTTATTCCTCTCAGCAACACCGTAAGGTGTTCTGGTACCTCAACACTCAAAGATGGGGAAAATGATGCTCAGAGGAGTTCAGTGACTTGCCCGAAGTCACACAGCTAAGGAGGTGGAAAAGCCAGCAATCACCTCCTAATTCACCCACTGCATTCACACCTGTCAGCCTATAGTCTGATAGACACTCAGCAGCTAGTGTGATTATTTAAAACAAGTAATCTTTACGCAGAACCAGAAACTCTCGTAAGGTGAGCACAGAAAACAGCTTTCTTCTTTTCTTCCCAAAAGCTTGATCAAATCAGCTCGGTAGAAATGTTCTTTCCTAATGCCTAGGGAAAGTCCCTTGACTATTCTGGTATGTTCAGTTAATCAAAATTCTTCTTATTAGTCACAAAGTAGTCTCAGTTCAGTAATAAAAATGTCCTGTCTGGTGTCTTAGTTAAAACTCTGAATTTTGTTGCCCTTAATGCTTCCTCCTACTACCCACCCAGACTGCTCGGCTGGAGGCCTTTGCAGCAAGGATCAGCAAACCTTCATTCTCTCCGCTGGCCTTTGGTCAGCCAGGGGTGGAGGGGACAGAGAAGGGAGAGATAAGAGGTAGGTCTTTGACAGGCACAATTGTAATCTAGCTCTGGTATACTCTGGCCATGGCAGGTGTTTAAAGTTGACTCCTTCTCTCAGGGTTTTATGAGCACCTTGGGTATCCTACTGTGAATTCCCCTGACTATAGCTTCCTTGAAGTAGGCAAAACCTGTACCTGAACTGGACACTTATGCAGGAAGCCCAGCCGCAGCCTCACCTCAGCCTCTGATGGGTCACCTGTAGCCCCTTTCGGTTAAGGTAGTCTGGTTTAGGCAGAAGGCCTCTTGGACATGATCCCGTTTTAAGTAACCCAGCACATATTCCCACCAAGGATTTCATACCTTTAAGATGCCAATGAGGAGATTATAGTTACTTTCCAAACGCAGTTCTTTATTCTGATGCCAGTAAACTATTTTCCAAGTATTTCTGTGTTCCATGGAATCGGGGGCTACAAGTCAAACTCTCCATCTTGTCCACTTAAAGCCTTCCTCAGTAAGCCTGAGGTGAAGTAAAACACCTGTCCCACTGGTTTCCTATGGGTGTTGGGAAGACTCACAATGCACTGAAAATTTTTTCTATGGGAAGCTTCTAAATCTCAACTAGCTTCTCAGTCCCTTAAGTTTTATCCCCCTAAGATAGGCAGGGGAGTAAGGACCCACAGAACTGGTTTTTAGCCCTTTCTCTTTAATTCTGCCATGAATGATCAGACTCTACACCTCACTTTGCAATGTGGGGGTCCTTGAAAGTCAGCAGAATCAGTTAGTCAGCAAGAGTCCTGGTTTAACATCCTGTTAGAAACACTAAAATATCATGTATTTCCACTGCTATTAAGATTAAATGCTAACTCTTTAATATGCTCTATGGTGTGCTGCATGTTCTTTCTTCTACCACGCTTTGTCTTCTCATTTTGCAACTCTCAGTTTAAATCTTATTTCATTATTACAAAGGACTTTCCTAAAATTGCTCCCCACTTTGACTCCATTATTCTCATTCATACATCCTGTTTTATTTTATAACATTTTTCACAAGTTATATAATTGCATGTTTACTAGTTTGGTCATATGGCTAGAGACTGCTTAACTATTTACCAAAGCATTCCCATTTTCCTCCTAGGTATACAACTGGACTACATTTCCCAGCTTCCCCTCAGTTAGGTGCCGCCCCGTGACTTAAGTTCTAGCTAATGGCATAGAGGCAGAAAATGGAATATAGGCAGACCACTTCCATAAAGCCTTCCAAGTTAGACTCAATTACAGTCATGGACCTCATTTAGGAAACCCTGATATAAGGGGACTCTACCACTTACTGATTGTATAAACTTGAGAGTTGCATATCTCCATCTGTAAAACAAAAGAATAATATCTACCTTGGAATGGTGAGATCTGAACAAATGAATACATGAAGGTGCTTAGACTAGAACAATGCCTATTACATAGTAAATGCTCAATGTGTGCTGATATCGTTACTGTTATTATAGAATAGTAATACCAGCAAATATATGGAATAACAGAAATACAGGTTTGTACAGTTTAAATTGATATGATAGAAGAAACATTTTTCACTAAGAAAGGAATTTAAAAATCATAACCAGTAAACATGTGTTAGGATTAACAAAGCAGGGCTTGGCTACAGGAGAGGTAAGAAATAGTGGATAAATTTAGAATTAAAGTCTGAGAAACCTCTACCAATTAAAGATCAATCAGAGATGAAAGTAAAGGAATTCTGAAAATATAGCATAGAATCCAGATTTCATTAGCAACAAAAGAATCAACTTATACATAACTTTTCAGGAATACGTCTACAGTGTTAAGTCAAAGCACATCTGTATTCTTCGATACAAAATGTCACTCCAATCAACAAGGACAGATAGGATACCTTTCCTTGTGCCCTTGCCTCTTATGTACCATATAACCACAATATCCCCATTTTACTAATAACTATCTGGGAGGCAGCAACATCCCTCTTGCTCTAGCTCCAGCTTATCACATTAGTACAAGGCCCCCACAAAGATTTCCACAAATGAACATGTGTGATTAACTAAAATACATGTCTAGAAATCAAGTCTGCACTTATTTTTTTTTATCATCACATTATTATTTTGCATTTTTTTGCTTCTTAGTAAAACCATCAGAATGAGATTATGCTACAATCTTCTTTGGCCAAACTGATTTGCCAAGCATGTAGCAGTCTTCTTGTTCCCACAAAGCAACCTCCCATCTTTTCTTAGCTAGGATTCTGAAGCATGCCAAACAGAGGAAATGATACTGGGTGTCTCAGAGTACCTTCAGTCTTGGCCTTCCTCTCCCTCAGACAACAATAACAAAAATAGCTTTTTATAAAGATAGCTCTTAAGAGTCGAAGGAGAATTTAAAACGTGTGATGTTAAATATGGCATTAAAGGTATCCGAATAAATAGTAGGCCTACTGCATAGTCCTACTATAATTCTTTTTACATTGAAAATTAAAAATCACAGATATAGAGGAAGGTCATGCTTAGAACATTTTGTGTTATAAGTGGACTCACTTTAACAGATCATCCCTAACTACCTAGTTAGTAAGTACTCTAGTAAAACAATTATTAAACCCTAAAAAAAAAACAACACTTTTTTTTTTCTTAACCAATTCTACTGAAACCTGAATATTCTTTCTTAGAAAAATTATATAAATAAAAATTATGCTCTCCAACTGGGAAATTATATTTGATTGCATTAGTCATAATAATGACAGTGCCTGTCTCTGGGCTATTTATTTGAACTATATTAACCACACCAGATTTAATCTAGAAAGCCCCTGAGTTTAAGAATTCAGAGAACATGTAAGCTAAAAGCTTAAATCAAGCCCATCCATGGATGGGCACTTTCCTTGTTGTTGTTAAAGATAAAGATCTTTTGTGCTATTTTAAGAATCTCCTTTGTTAAAGATTTTGAATGCAGTAAAAAAATCTATATACCTCAGACACTTGGCTAACCAAGAAGGTCAGGTTAAGGTTACAAGAGGCATTTGTCCAATTTATCAGTCTGAGAACATAAATATACTTAAATAATGAAGGAGACAACATTGAATATAAATAACCTGGACACTCATTATTATCATAGAGCAAAATTCAAGATGTCCCCTAGTGCAATTCCCATTTTCATCACTGGCTTCAGTTCAATCTTCAATTGAATACATATATTTCCAGAATATCATATAAATATATTTCTTCCCTACAAGAGCATATTTGCTATATCAATCTTAATCTGTTTCTCCTCCTGCATTCCCTAAATTAGCTTGAAGTACCACCATCCTCTCTGTCATAGAGACTTAAAATATTGGAGTCATTTTTTTTAATTTGCTCCCCTTATTCCATCATCATATGCAATAGGTTTCTGAAATCTACTGATTCTAGTTTTACAATAACCTCTCCTGAGTTCTCTCTTTCTAATGCCCCTGCTAATATCCCAATTCAGAGCCTATGGTCTGCCCTGCTATAGTAACTAGCCTTCTGATTGGCCCCTCTATTAGCCTCTCCCTAACCCAATGTATAATCTTAAATACTCCTGTCAGGGCAATGTTCCTAACGAACATCTCTGATTTTTCATTCTGTTGCTCAAACACTGCACAATCTACAAAATAAAGTCTAGACTACCCAGCTTAGCATCTAAAACCAGGTTCTGGCCACAATCTACGATTCCAGCCTGGTTTTCCTCTACTTCTTTTCCCAGCTATTTTTTCCCTTTTTCAACTCTGACTCTTCTCCCTAACTTCATACTTTCCTGCCTGTCTGCCCTGGCTCAAGACGGAAGTGGCCTTTCCTTCCTTCTCTGCATTGATAGAATCTATGCTTCCTTAAAGGCTCAAGGTCTAGCTCAATGCCACATCCTCCACAAAACATTCTCTTAATGTCTCATCTGGAACTAATTGCTTCCTCCTCTGAAGTACTCTGGTAGTTATGTAAATACCTCTTTCTCAGATTTCTTCTGTTTTATTTTCCCTACCCTCAACTCCTTTAGAAGATTCAGCGCTTGGGGCACCTGAATGGCTCAGTCAGTCAGGCATCTGACTCTTGATTTTGGCTCTGGTTGTGATTTCAGTGTTGTCTGGTAGTGCCTTGCCTGGGGGTTTGCACACAGTGGGCTGGGGATTGGGGGGGGGGGGTCTGCTTAAGATTCTCTCTCTCCCTCTGCCCCTCCCCCCACTCTCTCTCTCTCTCTCTCTTTCTCCCTCTAAAATAAATAAGTAAATCTTAAAAGAAAAAGAGGAAGATTGAACGATTACTGGCTTTTGTCCCCCTCTATTGAATAATTGCATACTGGTCAACTAAATAAATAATAGTTAAAGAAATAAATGGGTACATATCCAATAAGAGGCATTTAAAGCAAGTAAAAGTTTAATGTAAAGAAGACAATCTAATGGATAGAAAAATACTGGAGTTAATACTGTAGCTAGATAGCAATAAAAGGAGAAAAGAACATTGAAAAGGAATGCATATTTATGTCTAGATAACAATATAAAATGATCTTTCTTTTTCTTCCAGATTTTATTAAATTCAAGTTAGTTAACATTTAATATAGTATTGTTTTGGAAGTAGAATTTAATGACTTTTTACTTACATATAACACCCACCAAGGTGTTATATGTAACATGCCACCAAGTGCCCTCCTTAATACCCATCACCCATTTAACCCATCTCCCACCCACTTCCCCTCCAGCAATGCTGTTTATTCTCTATAGTCAAGAATTTCTTATGGTTTGCCTCCCTCTCTGTTTTTCCCTTATTTTATTTTTCCTTCACTTCCCCTATATTCATTTGTTTTGTTTCTTAAATTCCACCTATGAGTGAAATCATATAGTATTTCTCTTTCTCTGATTTATTTCACTTGGCATGATATATTCTAGCTCCATTCACGTAGTTGCAAATGGCAAAACTTCATTCTTTTTGTTGGCTAAGTAATATTCTATTATATATAGCACATCTTTATCCATTCATCAGTCAATGGACATTTGGGCTCTTTCCATAGCTTAGCTATTGTTGATAGTGCTTCTATGAACATCGGGTACATGTGCCCTTCAAATCAGTATTTTTGTATCTTTTGGATAAATACCTAGTAGGGCAATTCCTGGGTCATGGGGTAGCTCTATTTTTAATTTTTTGATGAACCCACATAATATTTTCTGGAGTGGTTGTACCAGTTTGCATTCCCACCAATAGTATAAGAGGGTTCTCCTTTCTCCACATCCTCACCAACATCTATTGTTTCCTGTGTTGTTAATTTTAGCCATTCTGATGGGTATAAGATGGTACCTCATTGTGATTTTGACTTGTATTTCCCTGATGATGAATGATGTTTGAGGATTTTTTCATGTGTCTGTTCCCCATAAAATAATATCTTCAAAGGAATATCTCCTCAAAGTATTTATTCTGATATATTCTATTGCAAAACTTATGAGTAGTTTTTAATGGACAAACATGCCTACGTCTTTCATTTCCACCTTTTTTATTAGGAATACTAACGAATGCTGCTGATTTATCTCCAAGTAGTTGAAGTAACATCTGAAACACTATCAACTAAAAATATGACCTGAGAGGTGATTTGAGATCACTTTTGAAATGTCGTCAAATTTATTTTTTTCATACATATCTAGCAAAGTGCTTGTACAAAAGAAACACTCCTAAATAGTGAATGAATGAATCTACAAAATAAGAGTGCTGATAGTATTCATTAGCTACTATCTCTGAATAATAATGCTGTACTTAGAAATCAAGCCAAGAATGAGCTGGACAGAAAATAGGTGCTCAGTAAATATTTGTTGAGTTTAATTCACATAATTTTAGAACTAGAGTGGATCTTAGAGTTGATTTACCTTCTGGTAATTACTTTCTCTTCTGTGATTTTTGCCTATGTTTATTGAAGCACATGTATTAGCAAGTATTTATTTAGATTTTCTCTATGTTAACTCTTTGAATGCAAAGACATTGTGATGACTCCCATGTAGCCTGATGCTTGGCATGTTGTAGGTACTCAAATGTTTTGTGAGTGAGAGTAAGACTAGAATTCTGCTGTCCAGTATGGTAGCCATTAGCACATGTGGCTATATTTAAATTAATTAGAATGAAATACAATTTAAAATTCAATTGTTTAATCATACAAGCCACATCTGAAGTGTTTGATAGCCACATGTGGCTAGTGACTACCATAGTGAACAGAGCAGAGACTATTTCCATGTAGAAAGTTCTATTGGACAGTGCTGGTCTAGACTATTTCCCTCATTTTGCAGAACAAAATGAGCTCAGGGAAGGTGTCACCATTCAGAATCAAATCAGCAAAAGCAGAACTGGAATTAAAACCTGGAAATTCTTTTTTTTTTAATTTTTAAATTTTCTTATAAACGTATAATATATTAGCCCCAGGGGTACAGGTCTATGTAAAACCTGGAACTTCTTTTTTTTTTTTTTTAAAAGATTTTATTTATTTATTTGATAGACAGAGACCACAAGTAGGCAGAGAGGCAGGCAGAGAGAGAGAGTAGGCAGAGATGCAGGCAGAGAGAGAGAGAGGAGGAAGCAGGCTCCCCGCTGAGCAGAGAGCCCGACGCGGGGCTTGATCCCAGGACCCTGGGATCATGACCTGAACCGAAGGCAGAGGCTTTAACCCACTGAGCCATCCAGGTGCCCCAAAACCTGGAACTTCTAAATCAATGTCCATCGTTGTTATATCGTAACTGATTCATTTCAGAGCTCAAATTGAATGTTAGCACTAACTTAGAGCTAGTGATATTATGGAAGGCAAGATGGTCTTTGTCTTATGATTATCATAGAAGATATTTTATTTTTCTATTGCAATTTATTAATTTACATGTTTTAAAAACAGGAAAAATATAACATTAAAAAAAAGTGCTTAGAACCTCTGTACCTCTGCTGTAAAAGTACAAAATAATGCTAATTTAAAAAGTGTTTTCCAGGGGCACCTGGGTGGCTCAGTCCTTAAGCATCTGCCTTTGGCTCAGGTCATGATCTTGGAGTCCCGAGATGGAGTCCCACATCAGGCTCCCTGCTCAGTGGAGAGTCTGCTTCTCCCTCTGACCCTCATCCCACTTGCGTTGTCTCTCTCTCTCTTTCTCTCTCTCTCAAATAAATAAATAAAATCTTTTAAATAGAAAACGTTTTCTAGATGACTAGCTAAACAAAATATTATAGTATCCTGGCCTTCTGCCAATTTACTTAGAAAATGCATAGAATAGGTTCTGATATGATGGTTGCTTTTTTAGTTTGGTTTCTTTAAAGCATTTCTCTTTGGTTTACTAAATTGAAAAAAATTTGGATCAAAATCAACAAATTAATATGGTTTGTTCAGATTTGGGATTCAAGTTTGGTTTGGTGTGAATTCTTAGAAGATTTTCTCAGGTTTTTTTTTTTTTTTTGAGAGCATCAGTAATTTCTAAAATGCTCTTAGAGAAAGAGTCTTATTTTCTACAACTTCCATAATATATTTACTTTTGAAATTATTATTTACTTTGTCTGGAAAGAGAAATCTAGTTCTGCCTGATAAGGATAATTATAAAGATATGAAGAAGTAATCATTGCCATAGCTACCTTAATATTAGATTTTGAAGGAAACAAGGGAAGAAACGACCAAATCAGGGTTTAAGGGATCCCCCAAAATGCTGTCAGTCTAGGGCATTTAGGCCACATAACACTTGCTCAATGAAAGAACCCATCTTAGTCCACTGTAGTTATGCCCCAACTGGAGAGAAGTTGTTGACTAAATGTTGTGGTTTCAGATAGAAAAGTGTACAATTCAGTGTGTGTTTTTAAGAGCCACAAAGACAATCTTCCATCTTTCTACAGAAATTTGAAAAAAGGTAGAAAGAAAGTGATGAAAGAAATCAAGTTTTAGAGTTAATGGAGGCACCTCAGAAAGTAATCTATCTACTTCTTTCTTTGAAAACCTTCTTTCTTCCATCAGGCAAACCAGTATTTAAGACAACTACATATCAGTACTTAGGTATCAGTAATGTCCCTATTTAACTGCAGGACCGAAGAAGAGGGTATGTTTTTACTACCATACTTCCTTTGATGTGAAATTAAAAAGCTTTTGCTTGGCTAGGAATGTTATTCAAGCTCTTATATCGTTCTCCTATAATCATTCCTTAATAACTTTAGTTTGGTTTTGGGCAATGGAAAATTAAGGCAAGTATTTGATTTAACATTTTAAAAATATGTACTTTTTCTTTTTTTCTTTTTTTTTTTAAAGATTTTATTTATTTATTTGACAGACAGATCACAAGTAGGCAGAGAGGCAGGCAGAGAGAGAAGGGAGGAAGCAGGCTCCCTTCTGAGCAGAGAGCCCGATGCGGGGCTCGATCCCAGGACCCTGGAATCATGACCTGAGCCGAAGGCAGAGGCTTTAACCCACTGAGCCACCCAGGCGCCCCTAAAAATATGTACTTTTTCTAAACAATGCAATATAACAGTAATTCCCTCAAATGAACAATGTATAGGGAAAAAATGTTATGGACTCCCAAAGTTAATTTAAATTATTATAATTACAAGGTTTCCTAAATCTATGTTAAACATAAAATTAGAAATCCTATAACTATAAAACAATATGAATTTACCAACTAAATATAACATAATGTCCTAAACATATGTTTCAAGTTAGTGACAATAGTTGAATGTTCATTTATTCAGCAAACATTTATTTGAGGATCTACTCTGTTCTAGCCACAGAGTTATGTAATTCTAGCTAGCACAATAAATACATCCCAAATTTCAGTGGCTTTAAAAATTAAATGCTTAAGCAAAATAAGCCACTCACAGTATGACAGGTGTTACATGATTCCATTCATATAAGGTTCCAAGAGTAGTCATATTCACAGAGAGAAAATAGAATGGTGGTGTCCGGGGGCTGGGGGATAGGGGAAATCAAGAGTTATGATTTAATACATAAAAAGTGTTAGTTGGGATGATAAAAAAGTCCTATAGATGGATGATAGTGATGGTTGCACAACAATGTGAATATACTTTGTACACTTCGTGCAGACTTATCAATGGTTAAATGGTTAAGTTCTATATTTATTTTACCATAATCTTTAAAAGTAATTTTAAAAAATCACACCCACAAAATTAGTGCTAATTTCTCAGTCACCACGCAGACCAATATTCTGGTCAGGGGCTTGGGAGAATGAATGAGGGACTCTGTTATAAGCTGCTGACAGAAAGACCTAGGCTGGTGAAGGCTTTCTTGTCTTTAGCACCTGGCTTGTAAGGCCAAATTGACACCAACATCCAGACATTCAATGAGGAAAGAATGAAAGAATTACATGCATGAGGTTTTTATGGACCAGGCCTGGAAGTTGCACACATTCAATTGGCTGGAACTCAATCATGCCAAAGAGACTGGAAAATATAATCTGCGTACTCAGGAAGAAGAGAAAACATGTTTGGTGATGACCTAGCACTCTATGCCATAGTCCATCCATTTGGTCATCAAATATCTATTTCACCTGGGGCGCCTGGCTGGCTCAGTCAGAAGGGCATGAGAGTCTTTTTTTTTTTTTTTTTTTTAATTTAATTGAGAGAGAGAGAGGTGGGAGGAGCAAAGGGTGAAGAACAAGAGGATTCCACGCTGAGCCTCAGATCGGGACCTGAGCCAAAATCTAGAGTCGGATGCTTAAGCAACCAAGCCATCCAGACACCCCAGAAGTACATGAGACTCTAGATCTCAGAGTAATGAGTCTGACATATATATATGTATATATACATACACACACACACACACACACATATACATTTCATCCTTCTTCTGAAATGGTATGCTCACTCCCTCTGCAAGAGAAATAACCCAATATCTGACTCAGTCACTTCATCAAGTTGAAAGTACAGGATCTCCAGGGAACTACACATGCTTCTCCATCAGATCTGGATACAACTCTGTATTATCTTGTGATCTGGTTATTCTCAAACAGGGGTGACTTTGTCCCCTAGGAAATATTAGGCAAGGTCTAGAGACATTTTTTTATCGTTACAACTGGGAAGGAGAGGTCACCTAGGGGGTAGATGCCAAGGATGCTGCCAAACATTGTACAATGCACAGGATGGCCTCCCACAACAAAGAATTGTCTGGTTCAATGTGTCGGTAGCGCCAAGGGTGAGAAACTCACTGTGACCTATAACCTCATAAGAGAGCTTCCCACCACACCCAATATATAATTATGGAACTAATGTATTGCAGCAAATACTTGCAGGTGGGAAGGAGGAGAAAGGGAAACATTGGCCCACTGCAAAGATGCAATTCTGTCTGAGGCATCCTGAGGGCCCTGAACTGGCAGTGGGGGAGGGTCCCAAGCTAAACCTTGCTTCTACATTCTGCAGTACTGTTCTCTGTGGTCACTGGCTCTACCCTCTGAAAGGTTTTCCTCTAAGCCCGTATGTGAAGTAGGTGTGGGGAAACATGAATTCCTTGTAAATAGTACAGCTTTTAATACAAGCAAATTGTTTCTTTAGCCATACAGTCCCTCAAAATCTGAAAGCCTTCTGATCTATTTGCATCCGATCAGTTCCCTAGGCCCGTAACACTAAAGTTCTTTCCTAGAGATAATTCTCAACCTTAATTTATTTCTTTGCTTTTTCAGTGCTATGCTTCTCCCTCTCTCAGAGGGCTAGCTGACTTAAATGTGAAGGCCACACCCTAAATCTAACCTTTGCTGCGTGGCTGAATTTTAATGGGGGCTTGTTGCTCAAAAGCTCTTTCAATCCTTTCCTATTCTTTGAAGTATAGAGCAGTCAGTTTTTCCAATCCCTTGAGGCTCCCAGTTTTTGTACATTCTGTATTCCTTTTCATTTATGCTTGCATATCTGCTTATTATTGCATGAGCTCATCTCATCTTTCTAGTATCTTGCTAAATGTACCCAGTAAATTTAACCTACTAACGTTTCATTTTCCAACCTCTTCTAGAGCTATGGGCTTTGTAGTCACCTTATTTGCCTTCTGAAATACTGCACGAAACTTTTTTACCAAATGTCTTGCCATGGGTTTCCATTTTCCAGCTCCTAATAATAGTTTTCTTGCTGTCTACTGCTTGCCTAATTTTAGATTTGCATGATAACACCCTATTCTGTAACAATTTCTGTATTAAGACAATGCTAGCTATTAAGGCAAACATACCTCAAAAAGTCACAGTAAAATTTGTTCCTTGCCCACAGTCACCTAGGGACCCAGGTTTCTAAAAGCTCTGTCATCTTCAACAAGTAACTTCAAAAGCTTCCGTTGACACCAAATTCCAACTAGCAGAGACCAGAAGAGAAGGAGGATCATGGGTGGGAGGTTTCTGTGAGCAGGCCTGGAATTGGTGCCATTATTTCTGCTCACATTCCATGGGCCAATAGAATTTAAGTAAAAGTAGAGTTTGCATCTTTCAGGAGTGTTTTTGAAAGGAGGGAATATATCTCTCTTCCTTCCAGCTTCTTGCTGGCTGGAAATGAGAAATTGTGCTGGAAGTCAAGCAGCCATCTTAGACTGCAGGGTGAAAAGCTCATGTTAAGAATGATGGAAAAACAGAGCTGAGATGCCTGAGAACCATGGAGCTCTCCTACTAGCTCTTTGGATTGTTTACTTCTTGATTTTGATTGAGAGAGAAATGAGCTTCTGACATATTTAAGCCACTGTCGTTTGAGTTTTATTTGTAGCTTAACCTAACTTTAACTTACATAATTATTCTCTAATTGTTTGGTATGGTTACTTTTTCTTTTGCCTACTCCTTTTAGTTGAAGACCTTTAATACTTGCTTCTCATAGCAGAAGAGACTACAAAACTACCAAATCTCTGACACAGTAGTCTTAGCTCATGTCTACCACCTTTATTGTTTTACCTCATAGGTAAAACACTTAGGACTGGTTCATAAATTCAGAACACTTCAAGCAACATTTATTGAATACCCACTAATGCCAGGTACTGGGTAAGGTCATCCTCTATGGGCTGCATCTCCCAGTTCCTTTGCCCTCTGGCTTCGGATCATGGGAGGTACCAGCAGGAGATGAGAAGGCAGAAAAGTGAGAGAGGTCAGGATATTTATCCTCCCTCCTTTCAGCTCCCAACAGACTGTGTGTTCCCTCACCTGGTCCTCAGTAGAGTCCTTTCATTGAACTTTCCTCATTTAAACCCTTTGAGTATGATGTCTGTTTTTTGCTTGGGCTTTAATTCATACAAGTTGTTTCATAATCAAACCATGGATCAAAAAGATAGTACTAGAGTCCCTTCCTCCAGCTGGAGCTCTTTATAAAATGCAAATCAGGCCCCTTCACATTCCTTTGTGCTAAAACATCAATAGTTGCCTAATACATCCTTGTCACAACACCCCACTGTAAGTTGCAGCCAGACTGAACAACTTTCAGTTCCTCCTGCAACGTGGTCTCTCTTCCTTTGAGTCTTTGCACATGCAGTACTTTCTTCCTGGAAACAGCACCCTACCCCCCACTCTCATTATTCAGACATCAGTGCAAATGTCCATAACATTTTTTATTTTCCATAAACCTACTTATCCTAGTTAGAGGTTATTATGTGCTCCCAAGGCAGCCTCTATTCACCATCATATACAGATAGTACTTAGTGCTATATTGCACTGCCACTGCCTGCATATTTGTGTCCTCCATTAGAGTGTAAGATATTGAACAGGGACTGCAGCTCAGATCTCTAGGACCTATTAAGGTGCTTGGTACATAACAGGTTCACAATAAATCTTAGATAGTACCTAAATATTATTGAAAAAGCTTGAACCCTCCTCCTCTAGCCACTGCCCTGTCTCTTTTCATTCACTGACAAAAATAATGAAAAATAGTTTTTAGTGACCCACTCTTCATTACTACCTTCCATTTACTTCCCAGACCATTTTAATCCTACTTTGCCACCATTTTTTATAGGGACTTCTCTTGCAATAGTACCAAGGACCTCCTCGCTCTTCAATTTAATAGATTCTTTTCACTCCAAATCCTCTAGGAATGCTCTGCAGCACTTCTGGAAACTCCTGTTGTCTGGGGATCATGGATCTGTCTCTCTCTCTCATTGATTTGTTTGCGTATCTATGCTATCCTCCATTCATTTATAAGTCCCCATATGTCTTCTTCATTTCTATCTCTAGCCCCAAGCATAGTAGTATAGTACCTGGCACATAGTAGGTCTTTATAACTAAGAATGTTAAATGATTACAACTCTTGGTTTTCAGGTAACCGCTCTTCCTCCTCCCCACCTCCCCTCCTTCTTTCTTCTTTCTTCTTCTTATTTTTTCCATCTCTCTTTCTTGATCTCCTCCTTCTCTGATTGTTCTCAGGCCCCTCAGACTCCTCTTCTTCCATCTACCCATTAAATATTCTTCAGAGTATTTTATTCACCTTTGGGGCTTCAGCCATCAGGGAATACTCTAATTTCCTCATGTTTTCAATCTTAACCTTTCACCTGAGCTAAGGCTGCCCTTCTCTCCCCGGATATCTCATAGGCAGTTCAAATAATGCTTCCATTTCCAACTTGCCCTCCTCCTGCTTCCAAAACTCAGCCAATGGAATTAACATGCATCTATATGTCCAAGTTACAAACCCCAAAGTCCCCTTAACTCTTCCAACTGCCTTTTGTCTTCTGTCCTCCTGGGCAGCCAGTTTTATTCACCACCAAATCCCCAGGCCCAACTCCTAAATCTGCCTCTGGGTCTTCTTTTTCTTCCACCTAGAACACCTCAGGCAAATCCTACACATTCTTTGAAATTCAGAACACAGGTTAACTTTGCCTAATTGCTTCCTCTTCTAAGTTCTAGACAAATTGCTTATTTATTCTGAACAGAGATTTAGTTTTTAATGAAGGATTTACATATGTCTCTCACTAGATGGTAAAATTCTTGAAGGCAGGTTTCTGTCTTTGTTTTTTTGATCACTGGTGTAGCCAGTGACTGACATTCTAGGGGATTAAAAAAGTATTTTATATGAATGAAGGGATTAATAAATGAGTGAACTGGGAAGGAGAATCTCTGCAGTTACACGCTTTCAGAGATTAGTGGCAATCTTGAGTTAAAAGGGCAATAACTCAGTCTGAAAAAACTAACTTTATGTAACCAAGTGGGCAACATATATTGTAACAACATACACAAGCCTATGGAAGGAAGGTAATTGCTCTGCATCTTAGGTAGACTTTATTTTCAGGCTTTCCAGTTCTCCGTTATGGACAGCCGTATTTTAAAGGGTAAGGTATCGTTTTTACCCCTCCTGTACTCTTTTATCCTGCGGGACAGGAATTAAAGTATAAATAAGAGAAAATGCCTAAAGCAGTGCAGTGCCTGGCCACCTGGCAGACCCTTAACACATTTTAGTCCCTTTCCTTTTTCCTACCTCGTCCTCATTTTATATTAGAAGCTTTGTGAATTTAGAGTATCTAAACCATATTTTAGTTTTAAGATTTCAATTTGACGAAAAAAACGTCGTGGAGATTCTGATTAGCCCTATTAACCCATGACTCTCAAACCCAAGAGAAAAAAAAAAAAATCTCGAGGGGGAGGGGAAACAGGAGGCGGAGCAAAAACTGAAACCAGGCCGGGAGGAAGCTGTAGAAGGAAGCTCCTTTTTGGTTGGGTTTGTCTTTTTTTAACCCCAGAGAGGCGTGACGCTCTAACTGCCGTCGTGGGTCAGTTTCCCGGCGAAGCGCCCGCCCGCCCCGAATTTCCTTGCCCGCCCTCTCGCTTCCGCCCCGCGGTGCGCTGCTGGGCGCCGCCGCTGGGGGCGCCTTGGGCCCCGTGGCTCTGAGGCGGCGGCGGCAGCGGCTGTCTTCCAGTCTTCGCCTTTCCCAGCTCTCAGACGGGCGGCGGCGGCGGTGGCCAGCTGCACACCGAAAGGGCACCCACAGCCCAGGCGAGCTGCAGCACGACCGCTCCCCGCGGGCGGGCAGGGTCCGCGCCGCCGCGCTCCGGCCAGGGCTGCCGCGAGAGGCGGCGGCGGCGGCGGCCCCTGCCCCGGCTCCGGCCGGCCCGCGGCGCCCTCCGGCCGCGCCCCCGCGCGCAGCTCGCGGCCCCGGCCATGGGGCTGCGCGGGCTCGGGGCTCCGGCGAGCTGAGGCTGCGGCGCCGGCCCGCGCGCCCCTTGGGGCCGCCCCCGCATCCCGCTCGCCGGCGTCTGGCTCTCATGATGATGAAGAAGAAGAAGTTTAAGTTTAAGGTGGACTTCGAGCTGGAAGAGCTCTCCTCGGTGCCCTTCGTCAATGGGGTCCTCTTCTGCAAGATGCGGCTGCTGGACGGCGGCAGCTTCACCGCAGAGTCCCCCAGGTAACGCGCCCTCCGCGCCCCGCGAGCCGCTGCGCCCGCCCCGCAGGGGTTTCTTCGATGGGCAGCTTGTCGTTCTTGGCCCGTTTGCTCTCTTCTCTTTCTCTAGAGCTTCTTTTTCTCTAGAGACCAGTCTGAAATCAGGAGTTCATTGATCTGCACAAAGTGCTTCGCAAATGGGTCCATCTCAGCTGGGCTTGGCTCCTGGTCTCCTGATTCCAGATGGTCCTGGTATCTGCGCTTCCCCCCCCTCAGTGCTCTAGGAATGGGAGCCATGGCCAGAAGGGAGAGAATACTTCTGGTTTCTCTTAAGACATCTTCATATTTGCGAAATGCAAAGTGGAACTTGAATTGTTGTTAAAACCAAAAAGAACCCAAACTGCTTGAGTTTCAAGAGCCCTGGCCCTGGACAGAAACGTGTTTAGCGTAACTCCTTTTCTCTTGTTGCTTACTCGGGGACTCAGAAGCCCAGGATGCAACCACCGTAGGCCCGATCAGGCATGACTTGAGTCAAGTGTTCCCTGGCAGATGAGACAACAGTCTGTGCCTCATAGGAGAGCTGCGTCTCCAGTTACGCGCTATCACTCACTGAATTACCAGTCTTGAGGTTGCCACTAGTGACTCTCAGTGTGAAGGACTTAGAACCAGAAGGAGAGCCCAGACCTGCCCTCATTTTGAAATGAGGCCCTGGGCACTCTCCGGGAGAGTCATTGGCAGGTTACAGAATGAAGCCAAGGGTGATAGTGTTCCTTGAGTCACTTAAGGTCTGTTTGGCAGGTTGACAGATTTACCCTTAGGTTAGTGTTCCTTAAGAAAATAGGAGATTTATGGAATTTTTAAAAAATGAATTTTAAAGTTCCTGAGATCAAGGGAAGAGATGGACAGTTAATGCTTATTTTGCCTAAATTTACGACTCACTTTATTTTTATCCTAGAAATATTCTGCTTTCTTTTTACCTGTCATCCCTATTAGTGTAAACCCATAAGGTTGATGGGTTGTGGAATTGGGGTCAGAAAATCGTCTGCGGTGGCAACGCTGAAGCCTATAGATGCCAGAAAATGTAAATGGCTAGTGGGCCAAAGCAAAGGATGTATAAAGTGTTATCGACTCTCAGAATTTAAAAAACAGTTACCCAAGGATACTTTTTAAGATTAAACTGTGCTGCCAAATCTTTTGTGGTTATCCAGCTAATTAATTGCACTACAATCATTTTTAACACACTGGTGAGAGAACAGTGTAACTTAAAATGGTACAGCAAATATTGTACCAACTCCTCAAGTGTGGAAAAGCCAAAACCAATTCTTGAATGTCCTGTGGGTGCAAATGACTGTCTTACCCTGGCTCTTACCCTTTTCTTTCCGGGTCCCACCTGGCCACTTCGGGCTGTTAGACCAGCTCTTTTGGGTCAATGGTGACACCTGGTGGTCAGGGTACCTCTCTCTTACCTCTTTCTCCCTCAGATTATTGATTTGGCTTCCTACTCACAAATCAAGTTATTCCAGTATTGCACACAGTCATTTATTAAGCAAATACGTGTAGGTTGGGTCCTTTAAGTATATTATCTTACGTCATGCTCATAGCAAACCTGTAAGGTAGGGATTCCCATTTTGTGGATGAATAAACTGAGACTCAGAAGGCTCAACTTAACCAAGGCCTGCAGATCTGGTAAGTAAAATGTCAAGATCTTGATACAGGTCTGCCTGATTTCAAACAGATTGATGCCAGATGAAGGAGAAAATTATGTGTTGTGCTGAATGGGGAGATTCCTAATAGTTTTAATAAGCAAGGGGTGTAATTTGATTTCTAATTTGCAAGAGTTGGAAAAAACAGCGTTTTCTGAGTTCAATTTACCCCTTTCTCTTCCAACAAAAAATGTGGCCTTAATAAAAATCAGTAAGGTTAAGAATAGTGCTCTATATAGTCAAACAAACAAAAATCCCTACAGTTTGGAAGGAAATGACTCATGATAAGGAGTCTGTGCCTTGTTAGTTAGAGGTAATTGGTGTAAATAAAGCTAAGAGCAAGGATTTAGAATGAGACAAATCTGAACCCGAATCCCAACTCCATGATAAACTTGGGTGGGTTGCTCAGCCTCTCAATTTCCATCTATAAAATAGAAACCATCACTGGCATATAGGGTTGCTGTGAGGATTTCTAGGAAGATGATGTACTGAAAACAGCTCTCACAGTGCTCTAGCACCCAGTCAACATTTTTTTAAAAGATTTGTCAGAGAGAGAGTTCACGAGAGTACACACAAGCAGGGTAAGTGTCAGGCAGAGGGAGAAGCAGCCTCCGCACAAAGCAAGGAGCCCAATGTGGGACTTGATCCGATGATCCTGGGACCATGACCTGAGTGGAAAGCAGACACTTAACTGACTGAGTCATCCAGGTGCCTACATCCAATCAACGTTTAAAGAGAAGACAAAGAGCTTGTCCAAGAGGGTTTGCTTCCTTTAAGATACTGATACTTAATTCCTTTATTCTGACAACTGTAAGAGTGTTGGTTTGAAAAAGATACCTCATTTTTATAAGAAAAAAAAATTGAAACACCTGAGGATGTGAATTATTTTTAAATTGCATAACTTAATTCTTGGATGCCAGTCTAGGCATTGCATCTCTGATTAAATGCTAGATTTTAATTTAAAAAAAAATAAGGGGCACCCAGGTGGCTCAGTCAGTTGTGTCCCATTCTTGATTTCGGCTCAAGTCATGATCTTAGTGTCCTGAGATCAAGCCCCGATCTGTCTCCATGCTCACTTGTCCCCACATTTTGCTCTTCCCTCTCTAAAATAAATAAATTAATTAAATCTTAAATCTTTATGATAAAGAAACTTGTTGCCATCCCCCCCCAAAAAAACACTTTGTATGCCTCTTATAATCAAATATGGTTAACACTATAACATTTCTCCCTTAAAAATATGAAATTAACTACATAGAAAAGGGTTAACATAGCAGGCCCAAGACTACTTTTCTTAGAAAAGTAGTACTTTTCTTAGAAAGTACTTTTCTAAGAAAAGTAGTACTTTTCTTAGAAAGACCTTACTGCTTTTGCTGGCATCTGAGAACCAGTTCCCTACACTGATGTAAAACTTTTTTGAGTGTCTCACTGTGCCTAGACTACAAACAATGTGAATTTTGGTCTGTGCCCAGGGGGGAGTGCCTGTACGACCAGTCCCCAAATAAGCTTCCTTGGTAGACAATATGTGTTCCTGTAATTCGATGCTGGAGAAACTGAGTTCTGGGTGACTGTACTGGGAGAGGACTCTTAGAAGCTTCTACTTGGTTTCCCATGACTTTGGTCCATGGACCTTTTAGTAGGCTTTACTGATTCTGCTTTGTATCATTTCACTATAATAAATCTTAGCCATGGGGCTCCTGGCTGGCTAAGTTGGTGGAGCATGCAACTCTTGATCTCGGTGTTGTGAGTTTGAGCCCCATGTAGAGATTATTAAAAAAAAAAAAATCTTAGACATGAATATGACTATATGCTGAGTCCTATGAGTCTTCCTAATGAATCCCTCAACCTGGGGATGGTCTTGGGGATCCCTGATACATGAATGTATGTAAAATAATAATTCATTTTTTAGAAAAAAGGCTTAGAGGTACATTGCAAATTATAGATATATTTGACTTTATACAGAAACTAAAGAGGCAGATCATTCATTGCTCACAACATATTAAATGAAGATTTGTCAGGTTTCAAGCTGTGTGGCAGGGGCTCTGAGAAGCATAACAAATATAAAGGCCCCATAAGGGAATTAGCTCTACTTAATGAAATTAGATCATAGATATATAATTACTTGACAGTAGGAGACAATATGATTTAGTGCCTAATCAATGGGTCAGTTTGTGAGTGTTGTTGAAATTCTACAGATAAAGAATTTATTTGCAGCTGTAATGGTTATGGAAAACCACAGTAGTTTTTCAGCTGAGCAGGCTGAAAGGATGAATTTGCATTAACAGGGAAGTGAGGGTGAGAGGTCAGCTTGAACAGGTCATCAGTAGGAGCTGGTGATAGAGCAGCCTGATTGCAGAGAGAGTTCACATTGAACAGAAGCAGAAGATAAGGACTTTGAATACCATTATAGTTTGCTTTCCACTGCTCATAGGATAAAAGTCCTTTTGAGATTCTTGCACAAAGTTGTCTTATGATTAAAATGGTATTTAAGTTGGCTAGCTGACTGATTTTTGTCAGATTCAAGAGTGGATAGACTAGAAATGTGGAGACAAATTAGGAGTCTGTTAAAATAACCCAGGCAGGAGCTAATACGAACCTGAATTTGGAGGTTTTTCATCTAAGTGTCTGATAAAATAATAACGCTATGACAAAAGCCTTGATGCCATGCCAGAATAAGGAAGTCAAAAAGAACCTTTGTTTTTTTTCTGTCTTGTTGAGGTGTATCACAGTATATGTGAGGCATATTTGTTGATAGTATATTGTGGGGAGGATAGAAGAGGTAGGTTGTATGTTGGACACAGTGCATTGAGGTGACAGTGAGCCTGATTAGCAGTTGGAGACATAGTTATTGTGGGTTTCTTAGATTCTGGTCTCTTGTAAGTATGCCTGCTTATTGAACTTTTCATCTAGAATTTCCTTACCCGTTTTGCCTTTTTAAAGATTAGCAGTGAAAATTAATTTTAGAAGGATCCAGTTTCTGCTGGAAAAGTGTTTAGTGAACAGGTTAGAAAAAATATAAAGACTAGAAAGTGTTTATTTGTCATAAATGTTATTAAAATTGTCAGGTTTTACATACCATAGTTAATAAAACATTCAGATACATTAAATGATTATACTAATCTAATAAACTGAAACCAAATTACTGCCTAATAATTTTTGAACCTTTCAAAAAGATAGAAAATTACACTATTTAAGTCTTTTAAGTGCACGCTTCCTTTGTAAAAGCATTTAAATCTCTTGAGGTGTGTTAAGACTGTTGGAACAGGTTTCATTTCTGCTCCACTTTAGTAACAGAATAAGGAAGAAAAATTTCCTGTATTTTTAGGATTCCCAAGTTTGCCTTATTTTGTTAATCTTTTTTTGTACTCATAGCTAAATACTTTCCCAAGTTTCACATGAGCTTGTGGCAAAAAACCATGTGAATTCAGGGAGTGTCCAGGAAGCTAATGAGCACATCTGTGTATTAGATCTTTTATTTTGTAAACAAGCTGGAGATTTCTTCTCTTTGGCCAGAATATGTCTTCATGTTTTCAAGATTTTAGTTCACGCACATTGTGTTTTATTATTTTGCATGTCCAATTTTCTGAACACCATTTGTTGAAGAGTGTCCTTTTCCCACTTCATATGTCCTTGTCCCGTTTTCTTGCCTCCTTTGTCCTATATTAATTGAACATATATTACAAGGGTTTATTTCTGGGCTCTCTATTCTGTTTCACTGATGTATGAATGTGTTTTTTATGTCTGTGTCATACTGTTTTGATTACCAAAGCTTTGTAGGATAGTTTGAAATCAGGTGGTATGATACTTTTGGCTTTGTTCTTCTTTTTCAATATTATTGTTTTGGCTATTTGGAGTCTTTTGTGGTTCCATACAAATTTTAGAATTATTTGTTTTAGTTCTGTGACAGAGGTCTTTGGAAATTTAATAGGGATTGCACTGAATATGTACATTGCTTTGGGTAATAGAGACATTGAAACAATATTAATTCTTCCAGTCCATGAGCCCAGAATTCTTTCCATTTTTTTAATGTCATCTTCAATTTCTTTTATCAGTGTCTTATATTTTTTAGTGTATAGGTCTCTCACCTTCTTGGTTAAATTTATTCCTAGGTATTTTATTCTTTTTATACAATTATAAATGCGATTTTTCCCCTGATTTCTCTTTCTGCTACTTAATTATTGGTGTATAGAAATGCAACAGATTTGGGGGCATCTATGTGGCTCAGTTAAGCGTCTGCCTTTGGCTTAGGTCGTGATCCCGTGGTCCTGGGATGGAGCCCCACATGGGGCTCCCTGCTCAGTGGGGAGTCTGCTTTTCCCTCTCCCTCTTTGCTCCCCCTGCTTGTGTTCAATCTCTCTTTCACTCACTCTCCCTCAAAAAAAAAAACTTATATAAAAATCTGTTGCAGGGGCTCCTGGGTGGCTCAGTGGGTTAAAGCCTCTGCCTTCGGCTCAGGTCATGAACCCAGAGTCCTGGGATCGAGCCCCACATCGGGCTCTCTGCTCTGCGGAGAGCCGGCTTCCCACCCCTCCCCCCGTCTGCCTCTCTGCCTACTTGTGATCTCTGTTTGTCAAATAAATAAATAAAATCTTAAAAAAAATAAATAAAATAAAAATCTGTTGTATTTCTTTCTTTTTTTTTTTAAATTTTGCATCCTGTAGCTTTACTGAATTCATTTACTAGTTCTAACAGTTTTTTGGTAGTCTTTAGGTTTTCTATTTATAGTATCATGTCATCTGTAAATAGTGACAGTTTCCCTTCATTTTCAAATCATTTGCCTTTTATTTCTTTCTTTCTTTTTTTTTTTTTTTTTCCTAATTGCTGTGCTGAGGCCTTCCAGTGCTGTGTTGAATAAAAATGAGGATAGTGGGCATCCTTGTCTTGTTCCTTAGATGAAAAGCTTTTAGATTTTCACTGCTGATGGGTGTCTGTGTAGCTCAGTAGATTGTTTGACTCATGATTTCAGCCCAGGTCATGATCTCAGGGTCATGAGATTGAGCACCACATTGGGCTCTGCATTAGGCATGGAGCCTGCTTGAGATTCTCTTTCTACCTCTCCCGCTGCCCCTCCAACCCTAAAAAAATTAGATTTTTCACTGTTGAGTATGATATTAGCTGTGGTTTTGTCATTTATGGCCTTTATTATGTTGAGGTACGTTCCCCTTATACCCAGTTTGTTGAGAGTTTTTATCTTAAGTGGATGCTGAATTTTATCAAATGCTTTTTCTGCTTCTATTGAGCTCATTACATGTTTTCTATCTTTCATTTTGTTAATGTGGTATATTATGTTGATTGATTTGCAGATGTTGAAACATCCTTGAATCCCTGAAATAAACCCCATATGATCTTAGTATATGATCTTTTTAATATATTGTTGAATTTGGTTTGCTAACATTTTGTGAGCATTTTTGCACCTGTGTTCACCAGGGATATTGGCCTGTAATTCTCTCTCTCTCTCTCTCTTTTTTTAATGATGTCATGGTCTCAGTTTGATATCAGGGTAATGCTGGCCTCATAAAATTAGTTTAGAAGCTTTCCCTTTTCAGTTTTGTTTTGTTTTGTTTTTGAAGAGTTTGAGAAAGACAGGTATTAATCTTTGAATTTTTGGTGGAATTTACCAGTGAAGCCATCTTGTCCTGGCCTCTTGTTTATTGGGAGGTTTTGATAATTGATTCAGTTTCCTTACTAGTAATCAGTCTGTTCAGTTTCTATTTCCTCATGATTCAGGCTTGGAAGATTGTAAATTTCTAGAATTTTATCCATTTCTTCTGTGTTTACAATTTGTTGGCATATAATTGTTCATAGTATCCTATTATGATCCTTTCTGTTTTGGTGATATAAGTTGTAACTTCTCCCCTTTATTTATTTATTTATTTTTATTTTTATTTTTATTTTTTTTAGATGGAGGGTGGGGAGGGGCAGAGGAGGGGGAAAGAGATAATCTTAAGCAGACTTCATGCCCAGTGCAAACCCCAATGGGGGGGCTTGATCTCACCACCCTGAGATCATGACCTAAGCGGAAATCAAGAGTTGGAAGCTTAACAACTGAGCCACCCATGTGCCCTCCCTTTTAATCCCAGACGTCCCCATTAATTCAGATTTTATTTATTTGAGCCATTTTTCTTTTTCTCTTGGGGGGAGTCTAGCTAAAGTTTTGTCAATTTTATTTACCTTTTCAAAGAACCAGATCTTAGTTTCATTGACTATTTGTCTTCTTAATCTCTATTTCATTTGTTTCCATTCTGATCTTTATTATTTCTGTCTTTCTACTATGGACTTCATTTTTTCTTCTGTCTTTAGGTGTAAAGTGAAATTGCTTATTTGAAATTTCTCTTATTTCTTGAGGTATTGCTGTGAACTTTCCCTGTACAACTTTTAGTGTATCACATAGATTTTGGTATGTTGTATTTCTTTTTTTTTTTTTAATTTTTATTTTTAAAATTTTTAGTAAACATATAATGTGTTTTTATCCCCAGGGGTACAGGTCTGTGACTCGCCAGGTTTACACATTTCACAGCACTCATCATAGCACATACCTCCCCAATGTCCATAACCCTACCACCCTCTCCCATCCCCCCTCCCCCCAGCAACCCTCAGTCTGTTTTTTGAAATTGAGTCTTTTATGGTTTGTCTCCGTCCCGATCCCATCTTCTTTCATTCTTTCTTCTTTTCCTACCCCCCAAACCTCTAATGTTGCATCTCCACTTCCTTATATCAGGGAGATCATATGATAGTTGTCTTTCTCCGATTGACTTATTTTGCTAAGCATAATACCCTCTAGTTCCATCCACATCATTGCAAAAGGCAAGATTTCATTTCTTTTGATGGCTTCATAGTATTCCATTGTATATATATGCCACATCTTCTTTATCCATTCATCTGTTGATGGACATCTAGGTTCTTTCCATAGTTTGGCTATTGTGGACAATGCTGCTATAAACATTCGGGTGCACGTGCCCGAGTGTTTATAGCACGTGCCCGAATGCACTACATTTGTATCTTTAGGGTAAATACCCAGTAGTGCAATTGCTGGGTCACAGAGTAGCTCTGTTTTCAACTTTTTGAGGAACCTCCATGCTGTTTTCCAAAGTGGTTGCACCAGCTTGCATTCCCACCAACAGTGTAGGAGAGTTCCCCTTTCTCTGCATCCTTGCCAGCACCTGTCTTTTCCTGACTTGTTAATTTTAGCCATTCTGACTGGTGTGAGGTGGTATCTCATTGTGGTTTTGATTTGTATTTCCCTGATGCCGAGTGATGTGGAGCACTTTTTCATGGATGTCTTCTTTGTGGAAATGTCTGCTCATGTCCTCTTCCCATTTCTTGATGGGATTATTTGTCCTTTGGCTGTAGAGTTTGCTAAGCTCTTTATAGATTTTGGATACTAGCCCTTTGTCTGATGTGTTGTTTTCAAATATCTTCTCCCATTCTGTCAGTTGTCTTTTGGTTTTATTAACTGTTTCCTTTGCTGTGCAAAACCTTTTAATCTTGATGAAGTTCCAATAGTTCATTTTTGCCCTTGCTTCCCTTGCTTTGGCGATGTTCCTAGGAAGAAGTTGCTGCAGCTGAGGTCGAAGAGGTTGCTGCCTGTGTTCTCTTTAAGGATTTTGATGGATTCCTTTCTCACATTGAGGTCCTTCATCCATTTTGAGTCTATTTTCGTGTGTGGTGTAAGGAAATGGTCCAATTTCATTTTTCTGCATGTGGCTGTCCAATTTTCCCAACACCATTTGTTGAAGAGACTGTCTTTTTTCCATTGGACATTCTTTCCTGCTTTGTCAAAGATTAGTTGACCATAGAGTTGAGGGTCTATTTCTGGGCTCTCTATTCTGTTCCATTGATCTTTGTGTCTGTTTTTGTGCCAATACCATACCGTCTTGATGATGACAGCTTTGCAATACAGCTTGAAGTCCGGAATTGTGATGCCACCAACTTTGGCTTTCTTTTTCAATACCCCTCTGGCTATTGGAGGTCTTTTCTGGTTCCATATAAATTTTAGGATTATTTGTTCCATTTCTTTGAAAAAAATGGGTGGGATTTTGATAGGGATTGCATTAAATGTGTAGATTGCTTTAGGTAGCATAGACATTTTCACAATATTTGTTCTTCTACTCCATGAGCATGGAATATTTTTCCATTTCTTTGTGTCTTCCTCAATTTCGTTGATGAGTACTTTATAGTTTCCTAAGTATAGATTCTTTCCCTCTTTAATTAGGTTTATTCCTAGGTATCTTATGATTTTGGGTGCCATTGTAAATGGGATTGACTCCTTAATTTCTCTTTCTTCTGTCTTGGTGGTGGTGTAAAAATATGCAGCTGACTTCTATGCATTGATTTTATATCCTGACACTTTACTGAATTCCTGTACAAGATCTAGCAGATTTGGAGTGGAGTCTTTTGGGTTTTCCACATATAGTATCATATCATCCACAAAGAGTGATAGGTTGACTTCCTCTTTGCCGATTTGGGTGCCTTTAATTTCTTGTTGTTGTCTGATTGCTGAGGCTGGGACTTCTAGTACTATGTTGAATAGCAGTGGTTATAATGGACATCACTGCCATGTTCCTGACCTTAGTGGAAGAGCTTTCAGTTTTTCTCCATTGAGAATGATATTTGTGGTGGGTTTTTCATGGATGGCTTTGATAATATTGAGGTATGTGCCCTCTATCCCTACACTTTGAAGAGTTTTGATCAGGAAGGGATGCTGTACTTTGTCAAATGCCTTTTCAGCATCTACTGAGTGTATCATATGGTTCTTGTTCTTTCTTTTATTAATGTATTGTATCATATTGATGGATTTGCGGATGTTGAACCAACCTTGCAGCCCTGGAATAAATCCCACTTGGTCGTGGTGAATAATCCTTTTAATGTACTGTTGGATCCTATTGGCCAGTATTTTGGTGAGAATTTTTGCATCTGTGTTCATCAAGGATATGGGTCTGTAATTCTCTTTTTTGGTGGGATCCTGTCTGGTTTGGGGATCAAGGTGATGCTGGCCTCATAAAATGAGTTTGGAAGTTTTCCTTCCATTTCTATTTTTTGGAACAGTTTCAGGAGAATAGGAATTAATTCTTCTTTAAATGTTTGGTAGAATTCCCCTGGGAAGCCGCCTGGCTCTGGGCTTTTGTTTGTTAGGAGATTTTTGATGACTGTTTCAGTCTCCTTACTGGTTATGGGTCTGTTCAGGTTTTCTACTTCTTTCTGGTTCAGTTGTGGTAGTTTATATGTTTCTATAAATGTATCCATTTCTTCCAGATTTTCAAATTGGTTGGCATAGAGTTGCTCAAAGTATGTTCTTATAATTGTTTGTATTTCTTTAGTGTTGGTTGTGATCTCTCCATTTTCCTTCCTGATTTTATTTATTTTGGTCCTTTCTGTTTTCTTTTTGATAAGTCTGGCCAGGGGTTTAATCAATCTTATTAATTCTTTCAAAGAACCAGCTCCTAGTTTTGTTGATTTGTTCTATTGTTTTTTTTAGTTTCTATTTCATTGATTTCTGCTCTGATCTTTATGATTTCTCTTCTCCTGCTGGGTTTAGGCTTTCTTTGTTGCTCTCTCTCCAGCTCTTTTAGGTGTAGGGTTAGGTTGTGTATTTGAGACCTTTTTTGTTTCTTGAGAAAGGCTTGTACCGCTATATATTTTCCTCTCAGGACTGCCTTTGTTGTGTTCCACAGATTTTGAACAATTGTGTTTTCATTATCACTTGTTTCCATGAATTTTTTTCAATTCTTCTTTAATTTCCTGGTTGACCCATTCATTCTTTAGAAGGAAGCTGTTTAGTCTCCATGTATTTGTGTTCTTTCCAAATTTCCTCTTGTGATTGAGTTCTAGCTTCAGAGCATTGTGGTCTGAAAATATGCAGGGAATGATCCCAATCTTTTGATACCGGTTGAGACCTGATTTATGACCCAGGATGTGGTCTATTCTGGAGAATGTTCCACGTGTACTAGAGAAGAATGTGTATTCTGTTGCCTTGGGATGGAATGTTCTGAATATATCTGTGATGTCCATCTGGTCCAGTGTGTGTGTCAGTCAAGGCCTTTATTTCCTTGTTGATCTTTTGCTTGGATGATCTGTCCATTTCAGTGAGGGGAGTGTTAAAGTCCCCTACTATTATTGTATTATTGTCAATGTATTTATTTGATTTTGTTATTAATTGGTTTGTATAGTTGGCTGCTCCCATGTTAGGTGCATAGATATTTAAAATTGTTAGGTCTTCTTGTTGGACAGACCCTTTGAGTATGATATAGTGTCCTTCCTCATCTCTTAGTATAGTCTTTGGCTTAAAATATAATTGATCTGATATAAGGATTGCCACCCCAGCTTCCTCTAATGTCCATTAGCATGGTACATTGTTTTTCACCCCCTCACTTTAAATCTGGGGGTGTCTTTGGGTCTAAAATGAGTTTCTTGTAGGCAGCATATTGATGGGTTTTGTTTTTTTATCCATTCTGATACCCTGTGTCTTTTGATTGGGGCATTTAGCCCATTTACATTCAGGGTAACTATTGAGAGATATGAATTTAGTGCTTTTGTTACTGCCTGTAAGGTGACTGTTACTGTATATTGTCTCTGTTCCTTTCTGATCTACTACTTTTAGGCTCTCTCTTTGCTTAGAGAACCCCTTTCAATATTTCCTGTAGAGCTGGTTTGGTGTTTGCAAATTCTTTCAGTTTTTGTTTGTCCTGGAAGATTTTTATCTCTCCTTCTATTTTCAATGATAGCCTAGCTGGATATAGTATTCTTGGCTGCATGTTTTTCTCGTTTAGTGCTCTGAATATATCATGCCAGTTCTTTCTGGCCTGCCAGGTCTCTGTGGATAAGTCTGCTGCCAATCTAATGTTTTTACCCTTGTATGTTACAGACTTCTTTACCCAGATTACTTTCAGGATTTTCTCTTTGTCACTAAGACTTGTAAATTTTACTATCAGGTGACGAGGTGTGGACCTATTTTTATTGATTTTGAGGGGTGTTCTTTGCATCTCCTGGATTGTGATGTTTGTTTCCTTTGCCATATTAGGGAAATTCTCTCCAATAATTCTCTCCAATATACCTTCTGCTCCCCTCTCTCTTTCTTCTTCTTCTGGAATCCCAATTATTCTAATATTGTGTCGTCTTATGGTGTCATTTATCTCTCGAATTCTCTCCTCGTGGTCCATTATTTGTCTCTCTTTTGCTCAGCTTCTTTATTCTCTGTCATTTGGTCTTCTATATCACTAATTCTTTCTTCTGCCTCATTTATCCTAGCAGTAAGAGCTTCCATTTTTGATTGCACCTCATTAATAGCTTTTTGATTTCAGTTTGGTTAGATTTTAGTTCCTTTATTTCTCCAGAAAGGGCTTTTATCTCTCTGGAGAGGGTTTCTCTAATATTTTCCATGCTTTTTTCGAGCCCATCTAGAACCTTGAGAATTGTCATTCTGAACTCTACATCTGTCATATTACCAAGCCCGTATTGATTAGGTCCCTAGCCTTCGGTACTGCCTCTTATTCTTTTTTTTGTGGTGAGTTTTTACGCCTTGTCATTTTGTCCAGATAAGAATATATAAAGGAGCAAATAAAATGTTAAAAGGGTGGCAAAGACCCCAGGGAAATGTGCTTTAACCAAATCAGAAGAGACCCCAAATCGTGGGAGGGAGAAAGGGGATAAACAAGAAAAAAAAAAAAAAAAGAAAGGAAAACAATAAGGAAAAAATATTAAAAAAAGCAAATATATGTATATACAAAAAATATTGTTAGATACAATGGAGGATAAAATATGACTATAATAATGAAGGTTCAAAAAATATTATTATTATTATTATTTTTGGTAAGGTATTGTTAAGATAAACTATTTAAAAAAAAAGTTAAAAGAGGAAAGGGTAAAAGTTAAAAAAAAACTTAGCCAAAGAAAAAGAAAAAAAAAAATTAACTGCAAGGCTAAAGAATCATGGGGAGAAAGCCATGAATTCCTTGCTTTGCTTTCTCCTTCTCTGGAATTCTGCTGTTTTCCTTTGTAAGTGAAGTTGGTCTTGGCTGGGTTTCTTGTTGATCTTCTGGGGGAGGGGCCTGTTGTAGTGATTCTCAAGTGTCTTTGCCCAAGGCGGAATTGCCCCGCCCTTATCAGGAGCCAGCCTAAGTAATCTTCTCGGGTTCGCTTTGGGAGCTTTTGTTCTCTGATCGCTTTCTGTAGAGTTCCGGAGGGTGGGAATGATAATGGCGGCCTCCCAATCTCCGGCCTGGAGGAGTGGAGAGCTCGGGGTCCCGCTCCTCAGTTCGCCCTCAGAGAAAAGCACCTAATTGCTCCCGTCTCCCTGGCCTATGGTCGCGTTTGGAGAAAAGTGCCTGGTCGCTCGCGCTTGGAGAAAAGCGCCCGCTTGCTTCCATCTCCGTGGCCTCTGGCCGGGCTCCAAGCTCACCCATCCTGTGCCATGTTCCAGGTAACCCCGAGCTGAGAGGTCAGTCCTCGGCTTTGTCGGTGTAGCTGGCTTCCCTGCTCTAATACCTGTGAGCTCTGCAACACTCAGACACCCCGGGTCCTTCTCTGACCCCGCGGGACCTGGGGTTACGCTGACCCCGCGCCTGCTTCACTCCGGTTTAGCCTCTGGAGCGATGTCCCTGAGTGGAGCAGACTTTTAAAAGTTCAGATTTTGTGCTCCGTTGCTCCACCGCTTGCCGGGAGCCGGCCCCTCCCACCGCGGTCTGTCTTCCCGTTGCTTCGGGCTCACTTCTCCACAGGTCCTACCTTTCAGAAAGTGATTGATTTTCTGTTTCTAGAATTGTTGCTCTTTTCTTCAATTTCCCATTGGATTTGTAGGTGTTCGCAATGTTTAGATAAGCTATCTAGCTGATTTCCTGCTACCTGATGTGTCGCAGCTTGCTACTTCTCCGCCATCTTGACTCCGCCTTCCTGTATGATCGGTATATTGTATTTCTGTTTTCATTAGTCTTTAGGTATTTTCTTACTTCTCCTTTGATTTCTTCAGTGACCTAAGAGTTGTTTAGTAAACTGTTGTTTAATTTCCATATACTTGTAGTTTTTTCAGTTTTTTTCTTGTGATTTCTAGTTTCATACCATTGTGGTCAGAAAAGATGCATGATATTATTTCAGTCTTGAATTTATTGAGACTTGTTCTGTAGCCTGAATGTGATTGATCCTGGAGAGTGTTTCATGTGTTCTTGAGAAGAGTGTATATTCAGATGATTTGGGATGGAATGTTCTGTATATATCTCTTAAGTTCATCTGGTCTAAGGTGTCATTTAAAGTTAATATTTCCTCATTGATTTTCTATCTGGGTGATCTGTCAATTCATGTAAGTAGGGTATAAGTAAAGGTGCTGATATAATTAGGAATTAGTAAATTCCTTACTAAATTATTATATTGCTATCAATTTCTCCCTTCAGATCTGTTAATATTGCTTTAGATATTATGGTGCTTCTATGTTGGGTGCCTTTATATCTGTAAATGTTATATCTTCTTGCTGTGTTGTGTCCTTAATCATTTTTATTATAAATGGACTGTTTTAAAGTTCGTTTTATCCAATGTGAATATAGCTACACCAGCATTCTTTTTGTTTCCATTGTCTTGGAACATCTTTTTCCATCCCCTCACTTTCAGTCTCTGTGTGCCTTTCTGAAGTAAGTCTTGTAGGTAGTATATAGATGTATCTTATTTCTTAAGGTAATCATTCACTCTGTGTCTCTTGATTGGAGAATTTAGTCCATTTACATTTAAAGTAATTATTGATAAGTATATACTTACTGCCATTTTGTTAATTGTTTTCTGGTGTTTGTAGTTCCTCTCTTCTTGTCTCTTTTTTCCTTTGTGATTTGGTGACTTTCTTTAGTATTGTGTTTAGATTCCTTTCTCATTTTCTTTTGATATTTACCATAAGTTTTTGCTTTGTGGGTACCAAGAGGCTCACATATATCATCCTGTGTATATAGCAGTCTATTTTAAATTGGAAGCAACTTGAATTTGAACATGTTCAAAACCCTATGCTTTATTCTCCCCACCACATTGTATGTTTTTGGTGTCACTTTTTACATCTTTTAATTTTATGTATCCTTTAACTAATTCTTATGGTTTTAGTTAATCTTATTACCTTTGTCTTTTAGCCTTTTAATAGCTTTGTTAGTTATTCATTCATTTACTTTACTGCATATTTACCTTTTCCGGTGAGATTTTTACTTTCATATGTTTCTTATTATTAATTAGTTCTATTTCTTTTCAGTTTAAAGAAATCTCTTTAATATATCTTATAAGGCAAGTTTAGTAGTGATGAATTTTGCTTTCACTTGTCTGGAAAACTCATTCTCTCTCCTTCAAATCTGAATGATAACCTTGGCAGGTAGAGTATTCTTGGTTGGAAGTTTTTTTCCTTTCAGCCCTTTGGTATACTCATGCTTCTCCCTTCTGACCTGCAAAGTCTCTGCTGATAGCCTTATGGGGTTTCCCTTATACATAACAATTTTGATTTTCTTTTGCAGCTTTTAAGATTCTTTAACTTTTGACATTTTAATTGTAATGTGTCTTGGTTGCTCTCTTTGGGTTCATTGTCTTTGGAACTCTCTGAGCCTCCTGGACCTGGATGTCTGTTTCCTTCCTTGTGTTAGGGAAGTTTTCAGCCATAGTTCTTCAAGTAAGTGTTCTGCCTCTTACTCTCTTTCTAACCCTTGTGGGACCACTAAAACACAAATATTATTTCAGTTGATGCCCTAGATATTCCTTAAATTATCTTCATTTTTTAAATTCATGTTTCTGTTTGCTGCTCTATCTGGGTGAGTTCCATTTCTTGAACTACCAGCTCACTGATCCACAGTTCTGCTTCATCCGGTATACTGTTGAGCCCCTGTGGTGTATTTTTCAATTCAGCTATTGTATTCTTCAGCTCTGTGACTTCTGTTTGGTACTTTTTAAAAACGTTTTCTGTGTCTTTGTTGATGTTCTCATTGGGTTCATCCATTCTTCTCCAGAGTTTGATGAGCATTTTTATGACCATTACTTAGATTTTTAAAATCAGGTCGCTTACTTACCCTGCATCATTAAGGCCTTTTTCTGAGGTTTTGTCATGTTTTTCTATTTGGTACTTGTTTCTTTGTTTCCTTATTTTACTTGACTCTCTGTATTTGCTTCTATGTATTAGGTAAAACAGCTACCTCTCTATCTTGAAGGAGTGGCATTGTGTAAGTGATCTTCCTTCTCATTCAACATTTTCCTAACTCCTGGATGTCTCTCAAACCTTTGTGATTGTCTAAGCCACCTTATTTGTTCTTAATATGCCCAAGTTGTTGAGGCTGTGTCAAGACCTATTATGATCCAAGGAGAGGAATCTCATTTAGCACCTAGTTTGGAAGCCAGACCCTCAGGCAGGAGCTTTTAAAGTTTGCAAATATATTAAAATCCTGTGGAGCCACAGTCATAATCTGTATTAGCCTCCAGACCAGGAGATTTTGAGGTACTCCCTGGGCAACAGTTGCAAAAATCTGGGAAGGTTGGGGCACCTGGGTGGCTCAGTGGGTTGAGCCTCTGCCTTCGGCTCAGATCATGGTCTCAGGATCCTGGGATCGAGCCCCACATCGGGCTGTCTGCTCAGCATGGAGTCTGCCACCCCCCACCCCCTGCCTGCCTCTCTACCTACTTGTGATCTCTCTCTCTGTCAAATAAATAAATAAAAATCTTAAAAAAAAAATCTGGAAAGGCTTGTTGAGCCATAGCAAGGCTAGTGGGATGTACAAGGATTGTATTTCCCTGCTTATATTCCCTGGATATGCCTCCTTAGCCTCTAGATGTATGGGAAACCTGAAGCCTATCCCTCAGGCTGAAGCTCCCAGCTAAGTAAATGGGCCTTTTCCACAGGAAGACTAGGTTGTGCTTTAGTCTGCTGTCTTTGTAGCGCCCAGGGCATGGTAGCCTACCAAGAGCTGTCTTTTGGACTGTTACAGTCCTGTGGAACTCTAGAATACCAGTCCTCTTGGCTATCAGGGTCAGACACTCAACCGAGGTCCCCTATATGGATGGCACATGCCGATTGGCTTTAGTAAAGGAGCTAGAAGGTGTAGGGGGTTGGACACAGTGGGAAAATGTCTTAACTTCTTGCACTGGTAGCATTCAGCAATGTAGCAAGAGAGTGAGTGGCTTGTCTGTATATATCCACTGACTTTAGGCTTAGGAATGGGAGGATGTCCCAACTACTCATACTTGCCAGCCCCAGCCAGGGAGTAGGGAGATGGGTTGCAACAGCCAGTGCTGGCAGACTTTAGCTAGGGAGCAGGAGAACTCCACAACTGTTTATGCTCTCTGGTTTCAGCAGGTGCCACGACTGGTCACCCGACCCATCCCAGCAAGGCAGTGAGAGGATACCACATCCAAGGTCACTCACCTGTGCTAGTAGGCAGTGTGGAGAATTAACAGTGGTGTCTACCAGTGCCTCTACATCTGGGAAGCATCTAAACTGTCCCTTACTCCTCTGGCCAGTGCCCCCAGTTCAGCGAATGAATCTCTCCCACACAAAACCTTGTCTCTTTTCACACTGCTGTTTTTTCATTGGGTCACAGGGTGAGTGAGACTGTACATGAGCCCTCCAATAGGGGAATCCCCCTTTCCTATAGCACTTTGGGATGCCCTGACATCAGACCTATTGTTTTTACAAGCCAGACATTCTGGGGGTTCATCTTCATGGTTCAGATTCCAGAGACTGGGACCCATTGTGGAGCAGCCACCCCTGACTCCTCCAGAAGTTTCTGTCTGGTGAGATCCCTCCCTGTTCTGTGTCACCACACCAGGAGTCAGTTTTTGGTTTGGTTGGTTTGGTTTTTTTTGTTTTTTGTTTTTGTTTTTGGGTGAGACTATTTCTCTGCCTCTCCTACCCATCTTGATGTGGTCCTTTTTTCCTTTGTTGTGGAGAATACTTCATCTAGTTTTTAGATCTTTATCAAAGAGAAGTGATCCATATGTAGCTATAGATTTGATGTATCTGTGGGAGGAAGTGAGTTCAGGATCTTCCTAGGCTCCCATCTTGGACCCCCCCCAACCTCCATCATAGAATTCTTTTTTTTTTAACGTATTTATTTTTTAATTCCAGTACAATTAATATATAGTGTTATATTACTTTCAGGTATAGAACATAGTGCATCAACAATTCTATACATTCCTCAGTGCTCATCATGGTAAGTGCACTCTTAATCTCCACCACCTACTTCACCAATTTTCCCACTCATCTCCCCTCAGTAACGACCAATTTATTCTCTACATTTAAGACTCTGATTTTTTTGGTCTCTTTTTTCCTTTGTTCATTGTTTTATTTCTTAAATTCCACATATGAGTGAAATCATATAGTATTTGTGTTTTTCTGACTGATTTATTTCTCATTATACTGTCTAGATCCATCCATGTTGTTGCAAATGGCAAAATTTCTTTCTTTTTTATAGCACACACATACACCACATCTTCTTTATCCATTCATCAATTGATAAACACTTGGGCTGCTTGCATAATATGGCTATTGTATTTAATGCTGCAGTAAACCTAAGGGTGCATATATCCCTTCCAATTTCTGTTCTTATATTATCTGGGTAAATACCCAGTAGTGTGATAACTGGATCATATGATAGTTCTATTGTTAATATCTTGAGGACCCTCTATTCTGTTTTCCACAATGGCTGTCCCAGTTTGCATTCCTATCAGCAGTGTACAGGGGTTCCTTTTTCTCCGCGTCCTCTCCAATAGTTGTTTTTTGTGTTTCTGATTTTAGCCATTTTGACGGGTGTGAGTGATACCTTATTGTGGTTTTGATTTGCACTTCCTTGATGATGAGTGATGTTTAGCATCTTTTAATGTGTCTGTTGGCCATCTGTATGTTCTTTGGAGAATTTTCTGTTCATGTCTTTTGCCTATTTTTATTGTATTATTGGGGAACGGTAATCGAGTTGTATAAGTTCTTTATATATTTTGGATATTAACCCCTTATCAGATAGATTACTTGCAGATATCTTATCCCATTCAATACATTGTCTTTTGTTTGGTTGATTGTTTTCTTTGCTGTGCAGAAGCTTTTTATTGGGGCGCCTGGGTGGCTTAGGGGGTTAAATCCTCTGCCTTCGGCTCAGGTCATGATCCCAGGGTTCTGGGATTGAACCCTGCATCGGGGTCTCTGCTCAGCGAGGAGTCTGCTTCCCTTCCTCTCTCTCTCTGTCTGCCTCTCTGCCTACTTGTGATCACTGTCAAATAAATAAATGGAATCTTAAAAAAAAAAAAAAGGAAAAAGCTTTTTATTTTGACGTAATCCCAATAGTTTATTTTTGCTTTTGTTTCCCTTGCCTGAGGAGACAGTCTAGAAAAATGTTGCTACAGTTGATGTCAGAGAAATTACTTCCTGTGCACTCTTCTAGGATTTTTATGGTTTCAGGTCTCACCTTTGGGTTTCTAATCCATTTTGAGTTTATTTTTGTATATGATGTAAGAAAGTGGTTCAATTTCATTCTTTTGTATGTAGCTGTTCAGTTATACCAACACCATTTATTGAAGAGACTGTCTTTTTCCCATTGCATATTCTTGCCTCCTTTGTTGAAGTTTATTAATTTACCAAGTAATCATGGGTGTATTTCCTGGCTCTTGATTTTGTTCCATTGATTTGTCTATTTTTGTTCCAGTACCATACTGTTTTGATTACTACAGCTTTGTAGTATATCTTGGTATCTGGGATTGTGATATCTCTAGTTTTGTTCTTTTTTTCAAGATTACTTTGGGGATTCAATAGGGTCTTTTGTGGCTCCAGTCCTGTGAAAAATATCATTGATATTTTGATAGGGATTGCATTAAATCTGTCAGTTGCTTTGTGTAGTATGGACATTTCAACATTTTTTTTTCTCTCAATTCATTAGTATGGAATATCTTTCCATTTATTTGTATCATCTTCAATTTCTTTCATCATTGTTTTATAGTTTTCAGAATATAGGTCTTTCACCTACCTCCTTGGTTAAGTTTATTCCTAGGAATTTTATTTAGTTGTGTGCAATTGTAAATAGAATTTTCTTAATTTCCTTTTTCATTTATAGTGTATTTAAATGCAACAGGTCTTTGTATATTGATTTTTTTTTAATCCTGCAACTACTGAAGTCATTTACAAATTCTGGTAGTTTTTTGGTGGAATCTTTAGGGTTTTCTGTATATAGTATCATATCATCTGCAAACAGTGACATTTTAATTCTTCCTTACGAATTTTGGATGCCTTTTATTTCTTGTCTGATGGTTGTGGCTAGGACTTTCAGTACTTTGTTGAATACAGGTGGTGAGAGAGGATATCCTTGTCTTGTTCCTGATCTTAGAGAGAAAGCCATCAGCTTTCCACCACTGAATATGAGTCACAAACTTCTTTATACCCTGACCAGAAATGGGGTCATCTATTCACGTAATATAGTATTGTAATTATGATAGCTAAGATTTTTTATATACTTTTCCCATGTGCCAGAAACTTGTCTAAGCCTTTATATCCCTCAAAATATCCATAGTAGGAAGGTACCATTACTACATTATTGCTGTTATTACTTTCATTTTATATCTGAGGAAACAGAAATACAAAGAGGCATTGAAATTTATATAGTTAGTAAAAACCAGAGCTAGGAGGTAGGGTACACTCTTGATGACTAAATTTTGCTGCCCTTCAAATTTTATGTATATAGTTTCTCATTTTTGTGTTTTAACAAAACTGTAGGTAAATATATATATAGTATGACTTTTTCTGAATGCTAGTCTCAGGAAACTGGTTCCCATATGTGACATCACTAAACAGGTCACTAGACCTGGCCCCTCTAGATTTGCCCCAAATTATTGTATAACAAACATAATAAACATAGTACTCATGTATATGCTTCTCCCCCCGCCCCCACCAAGGTGTGACATTCCAGTAGAAAGTCCTCAAAATTCAGTCTCATTACTGGAGAGTTGTGCCTTGTAAAGTTATTGTTAATGCCATTTTACACCAATAAGTTAATATTCACTATATATTACTAAGTCTTTCATAGTAGGCAGTTTATAAATATTGAAATAATACAGATGTTTGGAGAGAAGATATGTTGTAGTTTTGCTAAAGAGGATAATAACACAGAGGCCCCTAAATTAAATATATAAAGAAGTCATTTGGGGAAGTATATGCTGTTCTATGTACATAGCTTATAAAGAATTAATGTTCACTTTGAGGCATCAGCCTTTGAGGGATATGGTCAAATAGAGATCCAGAGAAGTAAAGATTCTAAGGAATCTGAGGTGCCTGGGTGGTGCAGTTGATTAAGCATCAGACTCTTGCTTTTGACTCTGGTCATGATCTCAGGGTTATGAGATCAAGCCCTGCATCGAGCCCTGCGCTCAGCACAGAGTCTGCTTATTTCTCTCTCCCTCTTGCTCTGCCCTTCCCTGACCTCTCTTTCTCTCAAATAAACAAGTAAATCTTTTAAAAAAATTCTGAAGAATCTAGAATTATGAGGTGAGTCTCAAGAGAGAAGATGATAGTCTTCAAAGACTAAACTAAAAAAAGTATGTATATGTATATTTTAGATTTTTAATTTTATTTAATTCTTTTTTTTTAAATATTTTATTTATGTATTTAATAGAGAGAGAGAGAGAGAGATCACAAATAGGCAGGGAGGCAGGCAGAGAGAGGAGGAAGCAGACTCTCCGCGGAGCAGAGAGCCCGATGTGGGGCTCGATCCCAGGACCCTGGGATCATGACCTGAGCCGAAGGCAGAGGCTTTAACCCACTCAGCCACCCAGGCACCCCAATTTTATTTAATTCTTATAACATCTTTTATAGGGGTGTTATCTCCTATTGGGTTAGGATATATGTTGGGTGCTGAATACATATATTAAAAAATAATAAGTGGCTTAAAAGATATAGAAGTTTATTTCTCTCATTAAAATTCTAAGCTGATGTGATGGCTCTCCACTGTCAAGTTGTCAGGGGCCCTGGCTTTATCTTGTTGCTCTGTCATGCCCAGGGTATTGTTCTCATCCACAGGGACTAAGTTAGTTCAGCCCACATCCAAATTTTAGCCACTAGAAAGAAGGAAAGGGGAAGGGGAGGTTCCTATTGCCCAGAGCTCATTGACCAGAACTTAAGCAGAAAGCCAAATCCAGCCCCAAGAAAGGCTGAGAACTATAGTCTTTGCTGGATGTCCATGTGCCCAGAAAAAGATTCAGTTATGATATAGAGAAGGGGAGGACAGATATCAGGGGACAGTTAGCCTCTGTCATACCACCGTTTTGTTTTGGGTTTTGTTTTAAGTAGGCTCCATGCCCAGCCTGGAGCCTAACATGGGACCAAACTCAAGACCCTGAGACCAAGAGGTCTGAGCTGAGGTCAAGAATTGGACACTTGGGACACCTGGGTGGCTCAGTTGTTTAAGGATCTGCCTATGACTGAGGTCATGATCTCAGGGTCCTGAGATCGAGTCCCACATCAGGCTTCCAGCTGAGTGGGGAGCCTGTTCTCCCTTTGCCTGCTAGTCCCCCTGCTTGTGTGTGTGTGTGTGTGTGTGCGCGTGCGTGTGTGCACTCTCTCTCTGACAAATACGTAAATAAAGTATTTTTTAAAAAAAGAGAGCGGAATGCTTAACCTACTGAGCCACCCTGGCACCCCTGTCACGCCACTGTTTTAGAAATGAGAAAGTTGATCCATAGAAAATAACATAATTTGTTCAAGGTCACCAATCAGTTAAATGAAAGATTTTTGAAAGACTGTCCCATAAAAGAAGAATAGGTTTATGCTGGGTACATCAAAGGACGGAACCTTAGATCAGTGGGGACATGTTAAAGAAGGCATGTCTCTATCCAATATAATATTAGAAAAGTAATCTCTAATATTTAGAAGAGTACAGTAGTGAATATGCTATCTTGGTACCCTGTTCATTTGTCAGGGACGTTGTCCTTCATTAGAAGGATTGATGACCTAGATGATTCTCATAACCCTTTCTGACTCCAGGGTTCTATGATTAGGCTTTCCGTTGTATTTCCTAATACCGCTCTTCCTAAATCACCCATTTTAGCCCAGACTGGTCAGCTCATAGTAGCCAAATGTTGGTATGTTTCTGTCTCCTTTGTACTCTCTCCTTTTCTCACCTCTTCTTCACCATTCTTGTCATTGATTCAAATTCCTACCATTTGTCAAGAGCTAAATCAAATATCTCATCGGCTTTATGCCCATACTTGTCCCAACCTACAATCTACCCACTGCTTTCCTGCCATGTTTACTACACATAGTGTGTCCTTAATAAATGTCTGTTATCTGTTGAATGAATGAAATTCTTCCTCACTGTCTCACTCTGATTTTACCTTTCACTCAATTTCTATAGTTCTTGTTTTTACCCAGCAGTCATTTTACCCAAATTTGTTCTTTTAACTGCCTTCATAAAAAATTTCCGTGCGGTGTAAACTTATGGTAGTAAAAATAAATACAAGAAAAGGTAGAAAGAAGTATTTAATTGTTTATTGGGGTGGGGGGTGACAGGGGAAGTGTCATGGAAGAGAATTCCTTAGCAAGGTTTTGAAAAAAGTCTAGCTGGAGAAGGAAATGAAATGATAGAAGAAATAGTACATATACACAGTGGCAAGGCACAGCGGCATGGTATGTGCTGGGAGTACTGTGAATCCAGGTTTGCCCCGCTATCCAGGCGTAGAGCATTCCTATGAAATCTTCCCTAAAGCAATGGCATAAGGTAGAGAGTACCACCCCGCTTTCCAAAAGTTCACATTCTGCCACTTCACGTTTAGGAAAGATCCACCTTATTTAATGGTAACAGCTTTTTTTGTCAAAGCAAAAATCCTCTTCAGATTTCTTTCCATTAGCAGGCACAAATGTAGGTCTCTCCTAAATATGAAGTGACAAGACAAAAACTTTCAGAGTGAGGCATAGTATTATAATATTTTCCACCCTTATTTTCTGGTTCTGCTTTCTATAGTTTTGATTACCAGAGATCAAGTGCAGTAAGGAAGATCCTCCTTCTAACATGTAGTCAGAAGATGAGCAGTAGCCTGAGGCTGTGGCACAATACCTGTGTTATTTGACTCACTCAGCACAGACATTTCATCATCTCACATCATCACAAAAAAGGAGAGTACAGTATGGTATTTTAGGAGAGAGACCACATCTGTTTCCTTGTTGGTTATCTTTGCCAATCTCTTACTGTGCCTACTTTATAAATTAAACCTTATCATAAATATGCATAGGAAAAAACATAGTACAAATAGGATTCCGTGCTATCAGGTTTTAGGCATCCACTGGGAGTCTTAGAACATATCCCCCCGGATAAGGGGGGGCACTACTATAATCATGTATTATGCTGACACATTAAAAGAGGGAGAGAGAATGGTCTCTACAAGGAGTCTGGACTTAACTTTAATACTGTAAGATCTACGGAGCCAAAAGCAGAGGAGTGACTTATGTAAAGTTAGTAGGTTGGCTTAAGGCTGGAATTTAAGAGAATTCTTCTCTGACAACCTTAACTTTCTCAGTAGCAACCAAAAAGGGGGAGACTAAGGAACATGGGGATCATGATAAAAGATCAGAAAAGCTTCTGTAAGTGATGGGAGAGAAAGCTGACCAAAGACAAATCCAAAAGGCTAACTAGAACTTAAAACATGAACTTTGAGGCACCTAGGCAGCTCAGTCAGTTAAGCATCCCAACTCTTGGTTTCGGCTCAGGTCATGATGTCAGGGTCATGAGATCAAGCCTCATGTTGGGCTCCACACTGATCGTGGAGCCTGTTTGGGATTCTCTGTCTCTTCCTCTGCCCCACCCCCCATGATTGCTATCTCTCTCTCTCTCTCTCTCTCTCTCTAAAGAAACTATCAGTTTTAGTGATGGCAGCGTGTATGTTCATGCATTCCTCTCCAGCAGTGCTCATAGGTTTGAGATAGGAAAAAAGTGGACAGAAAGTTTGATCCAGGTTTAGGTATTGTAGGTATGTGAAAAGGCCAAGGAGGCAAGGGAATTAGAGTGTTGGTGAGAAAGGAATTTTAAGCAGTTGTTCACGGGGTCCATACTTCATAAGGAAGGAAGCCAGACCAGGAAGATAAATCAGGAAAACAAAATGGTTAGATGATAGAGGTCTCAGTGATTGTAAAGAAGAGTACGTGTGAAAGGAATGAGGCTGTGACAGATTTGCTGGAGTCATAGATGTGCTCAGAGAGCAGGATATTGAAGCTTTGAGGATCCTTCCTTCAGTTTTGAGTCAGGAGGGTTGGCAAGGTACAGTGTTACTAAAGTGGTGGGTGTGAAGACAGGCATAGGGCAAAGAACTCTGGGTGTAGGGTGTTAGGTCATTTGCATGGTGTTAAAATAGCCAGTATGATTGCAGGTGTTGGGGCCAAAAGAGATCAAAAAAGCAGTACTTCATTGGGACATTAACTAGGAGAGGAAGAAAGTAGTCTTACATTACGGCCTGATGTTACATGCCTCAGGCTTGGAAGTAGAAGAGTTACAGCTTACAAATAACATTGCAGGGTTAGGAATATGCTAGTGCTGCCTTCCGTGGAAGATAGGGGTGGAAAATAAACATCACCTACTCTCAAAGACTTCAGCACAGTGTTCTCGTGAGATAGTTGGTTTCGGTTAGGCAGTGAGTGGAGTGTTGTTAAAAGAGGTTAAGACTGTAAGAGTTTATTTAACCCTCTGGGATCAAGGTTTCAGGTGACACGTCAGATAAGCTGGGAAGGAGAACAGCAACAGGAGAATGAATCAGTGAGGAAGAGTAGAACAGTAGGAAAGAGCCTGCTGGGGATTCAGAAGGGCTAAGCAACAAGGACCTGCATCTTGGTCTTTTCCCGTGGATTACAGGGATAAGAAGTATGCATAGAACTGAATAGCCTGAAGATTTCTAATATGGACATGAAATAGTTTAGTGCTCTAAGGCCCAGGTAATACAAGACAGTTGCTCCAGCTGTCTCTACTACTTCTAGGCATGCAAGAACAAGGTCATGAACAAGGTCATGTGTGTCTTGCCTTCCACTTCCTAGAAAGCCTTCTCCTTGATCATCTGTGTCTCTGTTTCACAGCCCCTACCTACAGATTTGATCTTTACCTTCCCTAATCTTGTCACCCTGTTTCAGAGGATAACTGTTCTTCCTTCTGTTTAGTGCCAACCCACTCCCTTGTATCGCTGACCCCACCTCCACCTAACTTCCCTCTGTCTCTCTCTCTCTGTACAGTTCTGACCCAAACTTCATGGAAAAATAATCCACATTTGCTGCCTCTTAAGCATTCCTTCTTCCTGCCTCAACCCTATACTCTGATATCTACCCCGCCAATCAGTGGAAACCATCCTTGCTGACCTCATCAGCCACCTCTAATTGCCATATCTGGTCAATATTTTCTCATTCTCATGCTTGTGCTCTGTTTGAAGTCACCTGGTAAGTACCAGTTTCTTGAAACTTGACTACTTTTGTTTCCATGAATTTTCATCTCCACCTCCACTTCTGATTCCTCTGAGGTCACTTCTGTTCACCTTCTTTTCTTCTCTTCTTCCTTCTTCTTCGTCCTTCTTCTTTCTTCTTCTTCTTTCTTCTTTCATCTTCTTTTTAACTGACTTTATTTTTTGAGCAGTATTATGTTCCCAGCAAAATTGAGTGGAAAGTATAGAGAGTTCCCATGTACCCCCTGTCCCACACATACACATCTACCCCATTGTCCACATCTCCCAGCAGAAGGTATGTTTGTTACCATTGATGGACCTACATTGACACATCATTATCACCCAAAGTCCATGGTTTTCATTCAGGTTCACTCTTGGTGTTCTATATCCCATGGGCTTTGACAAATGTGTTCTGACATGTATCCACCTTTGCAGTGTACAGAATAGTTTCAGTGCCCTCAAAATCTTCTTTGTCATCTATTCATTCCTCCTTTTCCCTAAACTCAGACTCCATAGATGAGCCTTTTCTAGAGTTTCATATAATTGGAATCATACAGCAAGTAACCTTATTCAGATTGGCTTCTTTCACTCAGTAATATGCATTTAAGGTTCTTCCATGTCTTCATAGCTTGGTAGTTTGTTTCTTTTTATCACCAAATAATAATTTGGTAGTCCGAGTGTACCACAAATAATCTATTCACCTACCATTCATCGTATATGTACGTGTATATATGTATGTGTATGTGTGTGTATACATTTATATATATTTATTTTTATATTTAATTTTTATATATTGTATATTTATATGATTTATAAATTTGTGTATATTAATTTATATATATGTGTATGTATAAAATTCCATTTATGAGAGTTACCTAGGGTGATTATATTCATAGAGACAAAAAGTAGAATGATGGTTGCTAGGACCTTGGGGGAGGAAGGAATGGGAAATTATTTAATGTGTGTAGAGTTTCACTTTTACAAGAGGAAAAGAGGTCTTAGAGATACAGTATGAATGTATTTAAGACTACTGAACTGCACACTTAAAAATGGTTAAGATAGTAAATTTTATGTTACATGTATTTTACCACAGGTTTTGTTTTTTGTCTTTTTTTTTTCCTAAGATTTATTTATTGGACAGACAGAGATCACAAGCAGGCAGAGGGAAAGGGAGGGGGAAGCAGGCTCCCTTCTGAGCAGAGAGCCCGATGCAGGGCTTGATCCCAGGACCCTGAGATCATGACCTGAGCAGAAGGCGAGGCTTTAACCCACTGAGCCACCCAGACGCCCCTCTTCCCACCCCCTCCCCCCGAGAGAGAGCCCACGTGCGTGTGGGGGAGGGGCAGAGGGAGAAGGAGAGAGAGAATCTCAAGCAGACTCCACACTATTTGTGGAGCCTGACATAGGGCTTGATCCCACAACCCTGAGATCATGACCTGAACCAAAACCAAGAGTTGGATGCTTAACTGACTGAGCCACCCAGATGCCCCTTTACCACAATTTTTAGATGAAAAAGTATTTCAGTCCCCCCATTTTTATTTGATCAAGCCAATTACTTACATATTAGTATATTTAGGTAAAGTTGATTAGTATTAAGAAGAATGTTTTCTCCTTTTTAAACTTCATAGTACAGGAACATTTTGCCATGAATTTTCTGCAATAGCATTGATGAATCCATACAGTTATTCTGTAAACTATGTGATTTCTTAAAATTAAGACATATAGGTTTATGTTGTAATTAATTTTTACCTAACAATTTTAGGCAATTCCCTCTTTTTCTCACTTGTATTTGTGCTTTTTTAAGCCATTTTTGCTTGTACTATAAGTCTTGAGATATATCTTATTTGTTCATCAAAAATAGCATTTATTGATAACATCATGTCAAATTTTTCCTTTATTAAATGTATTGCCTTGATAAATTTGTTCTTTTTTATAAAGATTTTTAAAAAATTATTCTTTGAGAGAGATACAGACAGCATGAGAGAGAGAGAGAGCATGCACGCAAGCAGGAGCAGGGGGAGAGGAAGGAGAGAGGGAGAAGCAGACTTCTCACTGTGCAAGAGGCCTGATGTGGGGCTTGATCCCAGGACCCTGGGATCATGACCTGAGCCGAAGGCAGATGCATAATGGACTAAGCCACCCAGGCACCTCAGTAAATTTGTTCTATGAAAGTTCTGTATAAGACATTTACTTTCATCTTTTGCGTGAGCCCTTTTCATTATCTCAAAGCATATATCCTTCATAACCATTTATGAATATATTATAATAAAATAATATATATTAATATATAATATAATTGTTAATGTAAACATAGGTATAAAATACAATTTTTAATCATCAGAAAGTCTAGTTTAGTGAGAGATACTGACACATATATTGTTTTTTTTTTTAATTTTTTTATTTATTTTCAGCGTAACAGTATTCATTGTTTTTTCACCACACCCAGTGCTCCATGCAATCTGTGCCCTCCCTAATACCCACCACCTGGTTCCCCCACCCTCCCACCCCGCCCCTTCAAAACCCTCAGGTTGTTTTTCAGAGTCCATAGTCTCTCATGGTTCACCTCCCCTTCCAATTTCCCTCAACTCCCTTCTCCTCTCCATCTACCCTTGTCCTCTATATTATTTGTTATGCTCCACCAATAAGTGAAACCATATGATACTTGACTTTCTCTGTTTGACTTATTTCACTCAGCATAATCTCTTCCAGTCCTGTCCATGTTGCTACAAAAGTTGGGTATTCGTCCTTTCTGATGGAGGCATAATACTCCATAGTGTATATGGACCACATCTTCCTTATCCATTCATCCGTTGAAGGGCATCTTGGTTCTTTCCACAGTTTGGCGACCGTGGCCATTGCTGCTATAAACATTGGGGTACAGATGGCCCTTCTTTTCACTACATCTGTATCTTTGGGGTAAATACCCAGCAGTGCAATTGCAGGGTCATAGGGAAGATCTATTTTTAATTTCCTGAGGAATCTCCACACTGTTCTCCAAAGTGGCTACACCAACTTGCATTCCCACCAACAGTGTAAGAGGGTTCCCCTTTCTCCACATCCTCTCCAACACACGTTGTTTCCTGTCTTGCTAATTTTGGCCATTCTAACTGGTGTAAGGTGGTATCTCAATGTGGTTTTGATTTGAATCTCCCTGATGGCTAGTGATGATGAACATTTTTTCATGTGTCTGGTAGCCATTTGTATGTCTTCATTGGAGAAGTGTCTGTTCATATCTTCTGCCCATTTTTTAATATGATTATCTGTTTTGTGTGTGTTGAGTTTGAGGAGTTCTTTATAGATCCTGGATATCAACCTTTTATCTGTACTGTCATTTGCAAATATCTTCTCCCATTCCGTGGGTTGCCTCTTTGTTTTGATGACTGTTTCTTTTGCTGTGCAGAAGCTTTTTATCTTGATGAAGTCCCAGAAGTTCATCTTTGCCTTTGTTTCCTTCGCCTTTGGAGACATATCTTGAAAGAAGTTGCTGTGGCTGATATCAAAGAGGTTACTCCCTATGTTCTCCTCGAGGATTCTGATGGATTCCTGTCTCACGTTGAGGTCTTTTATCCATTTCGAGTTTATCTTTGTGTACGGTGTAAGAGAATGGTCAAGTTTCATTCTTCTACATATAGCTGTCCAGTTTTCCCAGCACCATTTATTGAAGAGACTGTCTTTTTTCCACTGGATATTTTTTCCTGTTTTGTCAAAGATTATTTGACCATAGAGTTGAGGGTCCATATCTGGGCTCTCTACTCTGTTCCACTGGTCCATGTGTCTGTTTTTATGCCAGTACCATGCTGTCTTGGTGATCACAGCTTTGTAGTAAAGCTTGAAATCAGGTAACGTGATGCCACCAGTTTTATTTTTGTTTTTCAACATTTCCTTAGCAATTCGGGGTCTCTTCTGATTCCATACAAATTTTAGTATTATTTGCTCCAGCTCTTTGAAAAATACTGGTGGAATTTTGATTGGAATGGCATTAAAAGTATAGATTGCTCTGGGCAGTATAGACATTTTAACGATGTTTATTCTTCCGATCCAAGAGCATGGAATGGTCTTCCATCTTTTTGTGTCTTCTTCAATTTCTTTTAGGAGTGTTCTGTAGTTCCTCGAGTACAGATCTTTAACCTCTTTGGTTAGGTTTATTCCGAGGTATCTTATGGTTTTTGGTGCTATAGTAAATGGAATCGATTCTCTAATTTGCCTTTCTGTATTTTCATTGTTAGTGTATAAGAAAGCCACTGATTTCTGGACATTGACTTTGTATCCTGCTACATTACTGAATTGCTGTATGAGTTCTAGTAGTTTGGAGGTGGAGTCTTTCGGGTTTTCCATATAAAGAATCATGTCATCTGCGAAGAGAGAGAGTTTGACTTCTTCCTTGCCAATTTGGATACCTTTTATTTCTCTTTGTTGTCTGATTGCTGTTGCTAGGACTTCTAATACTATGTTGAACAAGAGTGGTGAGAGTGGGCATCCTTGTCGTGTTCCTGATCTCAATGGGAAGGCTGCAAGCTTTTTCCCATTGAGGATGATATTTGCTGTGGGTTTTTCATAGATAGATTTGATGAAGTTCAGGAATGTTCCCTCTATCCCTATACTTTGAAGCGTTTTAATCAGGAACGGATGCTGGATTTTGTCAAAAGCTTTTTCTGCATCAATGGAGAGGATCATGTGGTTCTTCTCTCTTCTCTTATTGATTTGTTCTATCACATTGATTGATTTGCGAATGTTGAACCATCCTTGTAACCCAGGGATGAATCCTACCTGGTCATGGTGGATAATCTTTTTAATGTGCTGTTGGATCCTGTTTGCTAGGATCTTGTTGAGAATCTTAGCATCCATATTCATCAGTGATATCGGTCTGAAATTCTCCTTTTTGGTAGGGTCTTTGCCTGGTTTGGGGATCAGGGTAATGCTGGCTTCATAAAAAGAGTCTGGAAGTTTTCCTTCTGCTTCAATTTTTTGAAACAGCTTCAGGAGAATAGGTATTATTTCTTCTTTGAAAGTTTGATAGAATTCCCCAGGGAATCCGTCAGGTCCTGGGCTCTTGTTTTTTGGGAGGTTTTTGATCACTGCTTCAATCTCATTACTAGATATCAGTCTATTCAGGTTGTCAATTTCTTCCTGGTTCAATTTTGGGAGTTTATAGTTTTCCAGGAATGCATCCATTTCATCTAGGTTGCTTAGCTTATTGGCATATAACTGTTGATAATAGCTTCTGATGATTGTTTCTACTTCCTTGGTGTTAGTTGTGATCTCTCCCTTTTCATTCTTAATTTTATTAATTTGGGCTTTCTCTCTTTTCTTTTGGATTAGTGTGGCCAATGGTTTATCGATCTTATTGATTCTTTCAAAAAACCAGCTTCTAGTTTCGTTGATATGTTCTACTGTATCTCTGGTTTCTACCTCATTGATCTCTGCTCTAATCTTGATTATTTCCCTTCTTACGTGTGGAGTTGGTTTGATTTGTTGTTGATTCTCCAGTTCTTTAAGGTGTAGAGACAGCTGGTGTATTCTGGATTTTTCAATTTTTTTGAGGGAGGCTTGGATGGCTATGAATTTCCCCCTTAGGACCGCCTTTGCTGTATCCCATAGGTTTTGGAGTGAAGTGTCTTCGTTCTCATTGGTTTCCATAAATTGTTTAAGTTCTTCTTTGATCTCCTGGTTGATCCAAGCATTCTTAAGCAAGGTGGTCTTTAGCTTCCAGGTATTTGAGTTCCTTCTGAACTTTTCCTTGTGATTGAGCTCCAGTTTCAAAGCATTGTGATCTGAGAATATGCAGGGAATAATCTCAGTCTTTTGGTATCAGTTGAGCCCTGATTTGTGACCCAGTATGTGGTCTATTCTGGAGAAGGTTCCATGTGCACTTGAGAAGAATGAGTATTCTGTTGTTTTAGGGTGGAATGTTCTGTATATATCTATGAGGTCCATCTGGTCCAATGTATCATTCAATGCTCTTATTTCTTTATTGATTTTCTGCTTCGATGATCTGTCTATTTCTGAGAGAGGCGTGTTAAGATCTCCTACTATTAATGTATTCATATCAATATGACTCTTTATCTTGATTAATAGTTTTCTTATGTAATTGGCTGCTCCCATATTGGGGGCATAGATATTTACAATTGTTAGATCATCTTGGTGGATAGTCCCTTTAAGAATGATGTAGTGTCCTTCTGTATCCCTGACTACCGTCTTTAGTTTAAAATCTAATTTATCTGATATGAGAATCGCTACCCCGGCCTTCTTTTGAGGCCCATTGGCGTGAAAGATGCTTCTCCATCCCTTCACTTTCAGTCTGGGTGTATCTTTAGGTTCAAAATGGGTCTCTTGTAGACAACATATGGATGGGTCCTGTCGTTTTATCCAATCTGCAACCCTGTGTCGTTTTATGGGTGCATTTAGGCCATTCACATTGAGAGTGATTATTGAGAGATACGTTTTTATTGACATTGTGTTATCTTTGAAGTCTTTCTTTCTGTCGATTGTCTCTATATTTCTGTTCAATGCTATTTTTAGGATTTTTCCTCTTTTATAGAACCCCCCTTAATATTTCCTGCAGTGTCGGCTTGGTGGTTGCATAGTCTTTCAAGCCTTGCCGGTCTTGGAAACTCTTTATCTCTCCATCCATTTTGAATGTCAGTCTTGCTGGATAAAGTATTCTTGGCTGCATGTTCTTCTCATTTAGTGCCCTGAATATATCTTGCCAGCCCTTTCTGGCTTGCCAGGTCTCTGTGGACAGGTCTGACGTTATTCTGATGGGCTTTCCTCTGTATGTAAGGAGCTTCTTTGTCCTAGCGGCTTTCAAGAGATTGTATCTACAATTATGATTCCTCAATTTTACTATGAGGTGCCTGGATGTTTTTTTTTGAATTTATAATCTTGGGGGGGGACCTTTCTACTTCTAGTACATGAACACTTGTTCCATTCGCAAGATTGGGAAAATTTTCATGAAAAACTTGTTCCACTATATCTTCTAGACTTCTTTCTTTCTCCTCCCCTTCAGGGATTCCAATAATTCTGACGTTGGAACGTTTCATGGCATCATTTATTTCCCTGATTCTGTTTTCGTGGCTTCTAAGCTGTTTGTTCCAGGCTTCCTCCTGATCCTTTCTCTCTATTTGTTTGTCCTCCAGATCACTAATTCTATCTTCTGTCTCAGTTACCCTAGCTTTTAGAGAATTTAGATTAGATTGGAACTCATTGAGAGCATTGTGAACCTCATCCCTGGTGGCCTTCAGCTCTGCCCTAACATTATGAACCTCCTCTCTGGTCGCTTTCAATTCTGCCCTAATCAATTCTGTTTGGTCATCCATGGCTTTCTCCAACCTAGCTATTGCCTGGATAATTGTTAGCCTGAATTCTCTTTCTGACATATTGTCTATGTTGATAGCCGTTAGCTCTGTTGCAGAAGGCCCATCCTCTGTATTTTTCTTCTGTTGGGGATTCCTCCTCCTAGTCATTTTGGTGAGAGATGACTGGACAGATGTAGCTGGATGTATTGACCGTGGTGCAGTCAAGGTGCACCCTGGAACGCTTCTGAGCACTCAGGATTCCCCACCCAAATGAGAGAAAAAAGAAAAGAAAGAGAAAAAAGAGGGAGAGAGAGAGACAGGAAAAAAAGGGAAGATAAAAGTGAAGGTTCAGCCCAAATGGGCCCCAGGGTAAGGTTTATGACGTATACAAACAAAAACAGACAAACAAAAAGACTGATAAAAGTATATGACGAGAGAAAATATATATATATATAAGCAAAAAAAAGGAGGAGCCTCGTCAAGAAGAACCCCAAGTATAAGATTTATATACTATCCGGACAAACATAAATACACAGAGACACTGGCAGAAGAAAAAGATGAGAGCATGGTTATAGATTCTCGGTGTGGGCGAGGAAGGTTATTTTGATTCTTCCTGGATGTATCTTGATATCTTTGTTAAAGGACTCAACTTTCCTAAGAAAAAGGGGGATTAAAAATTGGTTCACCTATAGGGGTAGCATTGCTTGGAGAAAGGGGATTACCTTGAAGTTTAACTTTATATGAATATTAGAAAATAAAAATAAAAAAGGAATAAACTGGACTAAACTAAATTAAAAATTTTTTTAAAAATTAAGAAAATAGAAAAGCAAAAGAAAAACACATGTGTATGTATCAAAAAATTCAGGTTAGAAGTTTATCATGGAATTTGATGTACTGGACATCTCACTGTGATGGTAAATAGGTTAAAAAATTATCTATATAAAAAAAGAAAAAAAATGAACCAGAATAGTGGGAAAGAATTAAAAATAAAAGTTGTATCTATGAAGTAGTGGTGGTTGTTCTCTTGTAGTCTTTTTTTTTTTTTCCTGATTTGTTTTCTGGGGGAGGGGGCTGCCACGTGGGTTTTCAGTCAATGATGTTCCCTGAGTTAAGTCCTCCCGACCCCCTCAAGGGGGTGGGCTCTGAGAAAAACGTTTTTTTTTTTCAGGTTTTTGTTCTCTGGAGGTTTTTATGTTTGTTCACTTCTTTTCTCTCGCCTTGACAGCTTTTGATGGTTTTTGGAGGTTTAGAGGAAAGAAAACTGCACCCCAACCTCCCTCTCAGAGAGAAGCCTCAGTCTGCTCCCCTGCAGGTGCTGCAGCCGCTGGGCCGCTGGCAGAGCAGGTTCTGAGTCACGGTCCCTGGGGACGCAGGATCTCCTGCTTGTACGCAAAACCAAGGCAGCTGTGGCTGTCTGGGCAGCTCCAGACCGCCAGAGAGGTTCCAAGCAGCAATCGCACACTGAGATTTTCCCGCTGGCTGGGGCTAAGAGCTCAGGGCTTGCGCGCACCTCTCCCAGGGGATGGTTTGGGGCGCGGCGCCTCCAGCTCTATCGGCTCTATCGCCGCGTGGGTCTATCGCCGCGTGGGTCCCAGAACACCAGGCTGGGCGTGCACCTCTCTCAGGGGAGGTTGAGGCACGCGCGCATCTCCAGTAAGGTGCTTGTTCTGCCGTCTGGTGTGGCTCCCAGCCCCTCACGGGAGCCGGACTCCACCCGTTCTCGGGCGCACTGGCGGCTCGGGGACAAAGACCAGGTTTCTCCGCCGCACTCTCTGGCTCAGACCCAGGGGATGCTGCCCTGGGTCTGGGGACTTAAGCCCCTATCCCTATCCGCCCCGATTCCCACAATTTCCCCGCTCGAGTCTTTGCTCTTTTGAGTGCTTTCAATAAGACTCCAAGTTAATGCTGGTCCCCAGATGCCGGGCACTCTCGTATTGGGGTATTATTTTCCAGTCGGTCGCCTCTGGTGGCTCCCTCCCCCTTTTGTTTATCTTCCGATATCAGTCCGACGTTCCCACTCCACTTTACCTGCCCACTGGCGTCTTCTGGCCCCCGTAGAGATCCAGACGTGTATAATTCTGATCTCAGGCTGATTTCATGGGTGATCGGAGTTCTTTGGTAGGTAATCAGCTCACTTTAGGGTGCAGGTTGAAAAGGCGCCTCCTCCTACTTCCCCGCCATCTTGTCTCCCCCCTGACACATATATTGTTAAATGCAATATAGAGCAGAGTGACAAAGTCTACAGTAAATGTACAAATCAAATCGTATGGCAGTTCAAAGGAGAAAGAGCATGTGATCTAAGCTTTGAAAGATTAGTAGGACTTTTCCAGTAGGGGTAAAATGGGATGGGAGAATGTCAGACTTTTTGACTTATGTTTATTATTAAAAACTGTCTTAGGGATGCCTCGGTGGCTCAGTCGGTTAAACATCTGCCTTCGGCTCAGGTCATGATTCCAGTGTCCTGGGATTGAGGCCCACATCGGACTCCTGGCTCAGCAGGGAGCCTGCTTCTTCCTCTGCCTCTGCCTGCCAGTCTGCCTGGCTGTGCTCTTTGTCTCTGACAAATAAATAAATAAAATCTTTAAAAAAAGAAAAACAACTGTCTTAAAGAGCAGTACATTAATACTGAATCTTCATCAGGAAAGCAATTTCTAGCGTAGCCTTTTTGTAAAACAGACTGGCAATTCCTCAGATGTGAAAACAGAGTTCCATATAACCTGGCAGTTCCTCTTAATATACCTAATTGAAAATGAAAACAAGTCAACACAGGCACACCTGGCTGGTTCAGTCAGTGGAACATGGGACTCTTGATCTTGGGGTTGTAAGTTCAAGCCCCACTTTGGGTGTGCAGATTACTTAAAAATAAAATCTTTAAAAGAAAAGAAAAAACATCAACACACTTATACATGACTTTTCGTAGCAACATTAATCATAATAGTCAAAAGTCAAAACAACTCCATTGTCTGTCAGCTGATCAAATGGATAAATGTGGGACATCCATACAATAGAATATTTTTCAGCAATAAAAAATGAAGTACTGATACATGCTACAACATGGATGAACCTTGAAAACATCATGGTCAGTGAAAGAAACCATCACAAAAAGCTATATATTATATGATTTCCTATTCTGGACATTTCATTTAAATTCAATCTATAGAGACAAAAAGTAAATTAGTAGTCACCCAAGCCTGGGGGTTTGGGGGGAAAGGGGGAGTGACTGCTGATGAGGTTTCTTTTGGAGGGGATAAAAAGGTTCTAAAACAGATTGTGGTGGTTTCACAATCTGAATACACTAAAGTCCATTGAATTTTACATTTAATTTAATTTATTTATTTATTTATTTATTTTTTTATTAAAGATTTTATTTATTTATTTGACAGACAGAGATTACAAGTAGGCAGAGAGGCAGCCAGAGAGAGAGAGGGAAGCAGGCTCCCTGCTGAGCAGAGAGCCCGATGCGGGACTCGATCCCAGGATCCCGAGATCATGACCTGAGCCGAAGGCAGCAGCTTAACCCACTGAGCCACCCAGGTGCCCGAATTTTACATTTTAAATGGATGAAGCTTATAGTGTGGGAATTATATCTCAATAAAGTTGTTTTTAAAAAGCATTTTATGGTGTACCTAGCCAGCTCAGTCCATAGAGCATGCAGCTCTTGATCTCAGGGTCATGAGTTCAGGTCCCATGTTGCGAGTGGAGCCTACTTAAATAATAAAAATAAAAATAAATAATAATAATGGGGCACCTGGGTGGCTCAGTCAGTTAAGCATCTGACTCTTGATTTCAACTCAAGTCGTAATCTCATGGATTGTGAGATTGAGTCCCATGTTGGGCTCTGTGCTGAGCATGGAGCCTGCTTTAGATTCTCTCCCTCTCCTCCACTGCTTATGCTTGAGCTCTCTCTCTCTCTCTAAAATAATAATAATAATAATAATAATGATTAATAAGGAAGCATTTTCTGACAAAACTCTATTAAACCAATGTGAGTCCTTGGACAGTTTTCTATACAGTTCATTCTTTCTTTTAACAAATATTTGTGTGTCTACTATGTGCCAGGCACTGTTCCAGGCAGTTGAACTATTTCTATTACTTTTCACTTCAGTTTTTCATAAAATTATTTTTCCTTGGTGATTATTCTCTTCTTTGTATATTTTGCAATAAACATGAGTTATAAAACAAGTATAAAATTATAATATATTAATTTTTATTTGTCTGTTAGATTGTGTATAGTGGCTATTTTTTTATAGAGTCCGCTTTTCAGGATCAGATTTTACATATCTGTATTATGTTGAGAAGGGCAGCTCGGTGCTTTAAGTCCTTTAAGCGTAGAAGTCTTCCAGCTCAGGTTATGATCTCAGATCTCAGGGTTGTGAGATGGAGCCCTGAACTGGGCTCCATGCTCAGTGCAGTCTGCTTGGGATTCTTTCCATCTTCCTCTCCCTCCCCTTCAGCTCATGCGCAAGTACTCTCTCTCTCTCCCTCTCCCTCTAAAATAAAACTGTTAAGAATTAATTTTTGTGGCAATTCATATAGACAAAAGCAATTTTAATCATTTTAAGTTTTTTTTTGTTTTGTTTTGTTTTTTTTTAGATTTTATGTATTTATTTGACAGACAGAGATCACAAGCAGGCAGAGAGGCAGGCAGAGAGAGAGAGAGGGGGGAAAGCAGGCTTCCTGCCGAGCAGAGAGCCCGATGCGGGGCTTGATCCCAGGACCCTGGGATCATGACCTGAGCCAAAGGCAGAGGCTTTAACCCACTGAGCCACCCAGGTGCCCCAATTTTAATCATTTTAGCTAGTGAGTTATTTTAGCCACTTTTTATAAAAAGATTTATTTATTTATTTAAGAGAGAGAGCATGAATGCGTGCCCAAGAGTGAGGGGAAGGGCAGAGGGAGAGAATCTTCAGGCAAACCCCGCCCCCTCCCTCCAAGCACAGAGCCCCTCATGAGTCTTGATTTCAAGATCCATGAGACCATGACCTGAGCCAAAACCAAAGGTCAGCACCTAACGAACTGGGCCACCCAGGTGACCCTTGAGCCACTTTTATGCTTATTATTGATACAAATAATATTTGTTATAGATTGGATAAAAAAAACTTCTAGAATTTTTCTTTCTTAGCTACACCAAGAGGAAATTTTGAGCATTGCCCACCAGCTCTATATTACGGTTTAGGGAGTAGAGATCTTCAGGGTCAAAATGTCATGCTTTGGGGTAGGAGAGAAACAGACTTAAGCAGGAGCACTGAACCGTATAAGTGGACAGTGTGGAGAACACGTCTAGGTAGTGAAGCAGAACAACATATTTGGGGGCTGTAATGAAGGGCAAGACAGCATCTGGGATCAGACGGATGCTATTCTGCAAAGACCGAATTTTATTCTGTATGCAGTGTGACCTTGAACCCACCATACCCTTTTTTTTCTGATCTTAAATTAATTCAAGATAAGTATAGAGAATTTATAGGAAAATATATAAAATTACAGAGACAAAAATATTACCCATCAGATATAATTACCGTTAAATTTTTATACCTTTCTAGTTTCTCCCCGTTTTTTACACAAAGAAAAATTACATACACAATATTTATTCTGCTTTTTTTTTTTTACTATTATAAGCATCTTCCACATTATTAAACACTTTAGCATGTTATTTTAATAGTGGCAAATGTAGTATTCTTTCATGAATGAACTATAAATAACAATTCTTCTGTTTTGGGTATTCTTATTGCTTCCAATCTATCCCTTCTCTTGCCCATTCTGAGCTCTTTCCCACAAACATTTGAATGTGAGGTACAAGCAAGCTCTGTGATGATATGTGGTAGGCAGCTGAAAGTCTGAAACTGAGCAAGATTGTCAGTATTGCATAATTAGATTTTTAAATAATCCACATGGACAGATAATAGAAGCCTGAGATGACATCTAGAATAAAACATACAGGCCGGAGGATAGAACTTTGGTAGACAAAGATATAATTAAGGAAAATGAGTCTAAAATTTTCAAGAAGAATGTGGTTATCACAGAAGCTGCCTGAAGAAAAATCTTTAGAGGAGGGTGTTCAGCTCTGCCATAGTATGAGAGAGAGAGAGTGGTATGAGAACTACTCTCTTTATTTGACAATCAGCAAGTCTGGTGAACTTTTTTTTTATTGAGGCATAACTGACATTTAACATTATATTAGTTTCAGATGTACAACGTAGTGACTTGAGACTTGTATACATTACAAAATCACCACCACTACAATAAGTCATCTGCCACCATATGTAGTTACAAAAATTTTTTCCTGTGATGAAAACTTTTAAGATCTTCTCTCAGAAATTTTCAAATATGCAATACAGTATTATTAGTATAGTCACCATGCTGTACATTATATCCTTGTGACTTATAACTGGTGGTTACCCATTTGATCCACTTATCCATTTATACATCAGGACACTGAGGCTGTTTTCGTATCTTGGCTATTGTAAGTAATGCTTGTTTGTTATTGTTAATAATCTTTGTTTTTGTTTTTGTTTTCTATAAATACTCAACAGTGGAATTGGTGGATCTTATGGTAGTTTTATTTTTAATTTTCTGAGGAACCGCCATACTATTTTCCACCGTGGCTGCACCATTTTACATTCCCACCAGCAGTGTACATGCATTTTCTTTTTTCCACTTCTTTACCAGTACTTACTTCTTGTCTTTTTGATTCTTTCCTTTCTGACAGGTGTAAAGTGGCATCTTATTGTGGTTTTGATTTGCATTGCCTTGATGATTAATGATGTTGAGTATCTTTCCTTATACCTGTTGGTCATCTGTATGTCTTCTTTGGGAAAATGTCTACTCATTTCCTCTGCCCATTCTTCAATCAGATTTTTTTTTATTATTGAGTTGTAGGAGTTCTAATTTTGGATCTTAACCCCTTATCGAATATATGATTTGTAAATATTTTCTCCTATTCAGTTCAGTACACTGCCTCTTCATTTTGTTGATGGTTTCCTTTGCTCTGCAGAAGCTTCTTAGTTTGATGTAGTGCTATTTGTTTGTTTTTGTCACCTTTTCTTTAAGAGTCAAACCTGAAAAATCATTGTCAAGAACTATGTCAAGGAGCTTACTACCTGTGTTTTCTTCTGGGAGTTTTATGATTTCAGGTCTTATGTTCAAGTTTTTAATCCAGTTTGAGTTAATTTTTGTGTATGCTGTAAGATAGCGGTCTAATTTCATTCTTTCACATGTGGCTGTCCAGTGGTGAATTTCAGAGTGTAGTTTCGTTAGAGTCATAGGAGCAGAATCCAAGTTTCAGGAAGTCAGGGAGTGAGCAAGTGGTGAAGCAGCAGAAGTATTGAGTGTAACTGTGCTTTTGGGAACTTTGTTAATGAAAAGGAGAAAAGTGAATTAGTTAAAAGGGGGAAACAGGAAAAAACAATAGTTTTATGTATTTATTTTTAGAATGGAGACCTAAACATTCTAGGTTGGGGCAAAGAAACAGTGTAAGAGAAAATAGGGGTAGAAATATTTAAAACAAACCCATGATTGAACACCTTTCTGTTATATCAAAAAATAAATAAAAATATATTTTTTCCTCTCCTGAAACCTGTTTACTAGTTTCAGAAGAAATTCTCAGGCTTTCCCTGGTCAAATGCTATTCCCAAACATTGTGGCTTAGAAACTAGCTTACACCCAAGTCTTATTTTATCTTAATGAAATGAGGAAGTAACCATAGTATTGATTTTGGACCTAACATGTTTGCTTCATTTCATTTTAGTGAGTCATCATTAGCATAGCATTGGAATAAACTCATTTAGTGACATTTTCTATCTAGTTAAAATTCTATATATTTCCTTGTTTAAAGACTGTAGCCACATTTCAATAGCAATTTCTGGGAATTCTCTATTGCTGGTGTCTAAACATAAAGTTGTTAACATTTTTTTTTTAAGATTATTAACATTTTATCTTGTCTTGTTATCTTTTGAGGCCAGTTCAGGGTCCCATAGGCTCTTGTTTTTGTTTTGTGTTTTGTTTTACAAACACAAACACCCCTTGTTACACAGAGATGTACTGGCCTGGACACGAAGGTCTCCGCATGTTGGTCATTTCATATGGGTAAGGAATGACTTTCAGAAAGCTCAAATGACTGTCTTCCTTGGAGTGTCCTAGAAACATCACTATTTTCTCTGCGTCCAAGGCAGAGACAATTTTAGAAATAACAGTCCCAGGAACATAGAAAAGATTGTTCATAGTCCCTGCAAAAGAAAATAATTAGATCCAAAGTTTTGCTCACAGGCTAAATTAGTGAAGTACTTTTTATAAGCAACCGTAAATGTCCTTTACAATTTCTATTAATGGATTTCTATTCATGAAAAAATTAACTCAGTCATTAAGTTACTAATGCTAAGCATTTGTAATTATAGACAACTGAGCCCTATAAGCTCTCTCATTATACTTACACAGTGTAAGCCTTCATGAAACAACTAGGAATTCAGTAATACCTGTCATATTAGCTCTTGCCAGCTCCTCATTTGTGAAACTATGTATGAGTGCCAAGTAAACCAAAATGAATTTGAGAGTTATTTTTGCTAAGGTCATCCATACAAAACCAGCATCCAAAAAAAAAAAAAAAAAAAAGTTGAGAAGCTATTTAAATATTCACTGCAGTTTTTCTGACTCCCCTTCTCTGGTCCCCCTGGGATTTCCTTCCGTGTAAGGAATGGTATCAGACCTGTCAGGCAACGAAGTATGATGCATAATCACGGAGCTTACACTGACTGTGGTAACCGTCAGCAGGAGATACCACGGTGGGTTTCTGCCACTCAAGAAATCTCCCAGCCCACAGGCTCAGTATTGTCCTCCTCTGTTTTACCCTGGACCACATCCTTTTGCTGCCATCCAGATATCTCCCCTCTTACATCTCGTCGCCAGACCTCCCTTCAAAGTAGCACTCACCAGACTGTGTTGCCATGACTTATTTTAATTCACTTGTTTTGCATTAGTTTTTCCTCACTATTATATCATTAACATTATTTTTAAGAATTACCAAGACAGCCAGAGTAGAGCCTTCACAGCACAGTTTTCCTGCTGTTTTGTCACATTCCAGCTGTGTCACTGGCTCATTTCACTCCAGATCTTAAGAATATAAGCGTTCTACATTCTTCTCCTCCTTACTGTATCTCCAGATCAGTCCTAATGGGCATGCATGTTCTTCTGAATTCACTACTTAATATTACTGAAGCAAATAAACCTCCTCTAATACTCTAGAGTTTCCTTTCAATAATTATGCTTGTGAAAATAACCAAGGGGTAGTACTTCCGTAGCACACAGCAAAACTTCACTGAAGTCCCATCTTTCTTGCTCTCAATATCTTTTATTTGCAAGGCAGCTCCCGACACATATAAAATGTCTCAGGAATTTATCAAAACAAGAAAATAATTTTACCCAGGGACTCAGGAATTGTATCATAGAAAAAGCTTTTGAGTGAAGTCTGGATTCACAACATTTTGTTCTTTACACGGTGCTATATATATGTAAAGTCATAGTACTATAGATATAATATATATGATTTATATATGAATAATGTAAGTAATTATTTATATTTTATATATGACTTATCTATATAACATATATATAAATTAAATATCATTTGATTTTTGGGTACCTGGGTGGCTCAGTCGGTTAAGTTTCAGCTCTTGATCTCAACTCAGGTCTGTATCTCAGGATTATGAGTTCAAGCCCCACACTGTGCTCCACGCTGGGTGTGAAGCCTACTAAAAAAAAAAAAGAAGAAAGAAAAGAAAAGAAAAAAAAACTAGACTTGAGCCCAAGTCTTCTGAGCCTAAACTTTTTTCCCTTCCCCAGTAGACTGTGTAGATCGGGTTGGATGGGTAGGAAAAGAACAGAGCACATTTGGGAGGCACCCCAAAGGAGAAAACATCACGAAGGCAGGTGTGCAGTGCAGAGACATAAAGCCCAGGTAGGAAATAGTGGGTAATTCAGTTTAGTGAAGAGTCGGTGAAAGTAAATCATAGGGAATCAAATTTGGGAGGTTAAGGGCAGGCCGTGAGGGCTGAGGATGTAGTTGAAGAATTGGCCATTTAATCTACAGACAAAATGGAACCATGCCATTTCTTGATGTGGAAAGTGGCTAATTGAATATGTGATGGAAGATCCAAGCTGTCTACAGCTGTTATTTTTAGATGTTTTTAGACTATGCAGAAAGAACAAAAAGTCCTTTTGTTCAAAAGCAAAGCATTTTTGAAAGAATAGGTAACTCAGTAACTTGGTTTCTTGCCCTTTTTTTGATTCTTAAGGTCTAACTTTTAATTCATGTTTCTTATTCTTGCACAACATTCTTGTCTTATTTAGAAAGGATACCTGTGTAGTAACTTTTTGCTTTGCTTTGCCTTGTTGTTGTTTGGGTTTTTTTAGTCCTTGCGTGTCTGACAGAATATGCTTTTTTCCTTCAAATACAATGGGTAGTTTGGACTAGGCGTAGAATCCACAGTTCACATCTGCTTATTAGTTCTGTGAAGTTAATCCCTTTTCCCTTTAAGAGTTATAGAGAACATATTTTCATTCCTGTGTATATAACTTGATTTTTTTTTAAAGATTTTATTTATTTTTTTGACAGACAAAGATCACAAGTAGGCAGAAAGGCATGCAGAGAGAGAGAGAGAGAGAGAGGAGGAAGCAGGCTCTCCACTGAGCAGAGAGCCCGATGCGGGGCTCGATCCCAGGACCCTGGGATCATGACCTGAGCCGAAGGCAGAGGCTTAACCCACTGAGCCACCCAGGCGCCCTATAACTTGATTTTAAGTACATATATTCATGAAAGATTTCACCTTACTGAAATAGCGAAGCTTTGTGTAGTTTTCTTTTTTTTTCCTCAATTAAAGATTTGACTTATTTAAGCACCCGAAAACATTCTACAGTGGAACTGTTATTAGACACTGCTTCTACTGTGCTATGGCCCACACATACACAACCATGCTGTTTGCAGAGGACTTGAAATGCCACTGATAGTTTAAAAACTGTACACCTGGTGGAGAAGTGTGGAGGACAGTTTAATGCTTCATTTGGATCCAGAGGTGCATTAAATCAAACGACAGCTCCTATCAGCAAACACGTGTTTCATGATGATATCCAAGAAGAAATGGTTGGTAGTAGACAATTCAGAAACGCTTCCCTTAAAAAGTTTCAGATCATAACCCTTGCAGAAAACACTGATGCCCAACACACTGATTCTTGGTCCAGGAAACATGGGTCTTCCAGGTTCCACATGGCCAGGGTCCCCCTACAATCCCATTTGTGTGCTGTAACCGTGAGGCTCCTTTGGACCAGAGAGCAGGTGTGTTCTGTACACCATCATTCATCGTGGATGGCAGTGTGAAAAATGATCCAAATGACCATGACCAAGGCAAAAGATGTCATAAACCCTTCTTTTGTGAGCTCCCATGTGCCACCATATTCTTCCTCACCTATCTGTAGGTAGTTGCTGAATTAGAGGTACAGGACTCCTGCACTGATCAGCAGAATCCTGCTATTCCCAGGAAACCTCACAATGGTAACACTCCCCAAATGACACCAAGGGCCACAGGGATAATCTGTTGGAACTAGTAGATCGCATCTAAAAATTCATCCTTGTCCTCCCAGGCTGCATCGCTCTGCAGCATCTTGCTCCAGACAGAGATTTTGGGGGTCCTGTTGGCCAGCTGCTGCTGAGGTGGCTCCTTTTTTTTTTTTTTTTTAAGTTCTGTGTAATTTTCATTAGATTTTCTGAAACTATCCTGTGTATTCTTAAATTTGTAGTATAAGGTCTTTCCTTAGATTAGGAATGGGTTTTTCTCTGTTACTTTGTTTTTTTTATTGTTTCCTTCATCTCTACTGTCCTTTCTAGAAAGTAAGGAAGTAATGCTATATAGAATGTGTATATTTACAGCAAAATTAATTAATTTTCTTGGGTGATAAAATATTCTTGTTGGGGGCGTCTGGGTGGCTCAGTGGGTTAAGCCTCTGCCTTCGGCTCAGGTCATGATCTCAGGGTCCTGGGATTGAGGCCCACATTGGGCTCTCTGCTCATCAGGGAGCCTGCTTACCCCGCTCTCTCTGCCTGCCTCTCTGCCTCCTTGTGATCTCTCTCTCTCTCTGTCAAATAAATAAATAAAATCTTTAAAAAATATTCTTGTCAAAAATATTTATTTTGATGCTTGAGAATCATGAAATTTTAGCATCTAGTTTAACACTTGTTTCTAAATGAAGATGTTGAAGTGTTAGGTTAAATGACTAGTTACAACTCACTTATCTAGTTCATAATAGAAAACATCTTGATTTTCTGTCCTTTGCTCTTTCTGTATATCATCCTGCTTTTCTTTCACTGGCTGTTAAGCTGAGAAGTTATAAATAGAAAAACTGTATTAACTGACTGTGAACTGGGTGCTAGTCTTCCTTTTTTATATTATTCTAATGGTTTCTATTAAATGCTTAGAAATGTGACCAAAAAGTATATAGAAAAAATAATCTATGACTATATATATGGGAACTTAAATACATGTCTCTTTTGGCGAACATAAATTCATATTTTACTCATAAAAACAACTACTCAGTTATCATACTATAAATATTGGCATAATTTTGCATACTTTTTAAAATATGACTTTTTCTGTTAGGACATCTGCTAAATCACTGAATGACAATCTTTCTTGCATGTGACTACAAAGACTTTTAAAAATATATTCAGATTATGAACATTTAAGTATTCAAACATTTATTTGGGGACCTACTGTATGCCAAGTAGTAGTGTGTGTCTCTAAATGAAATGTCTCTAAATGAACCCAGGACAGTTCTAGGTTGGGGAGCCTGGATGGCTCAGTCAGTTGAGCATCTGACTCCTGGTTTTGACTCGGGTCATCATCTCAGGGTTGTGGGATCGAGCCCCACATCAGGCTCCATGCTCAGCAGGGAATCTGCTTGAGATTCTCTCTTTCCCTCACCTTCTCCTCCTCCTGCCCACCCAGTTCCTGCTCTCTCTCAAATAAAATCTTAAAAAAAAAAAAAAAAAGGAAAAGGAAAAATTCTGGGCAATGAACAGTCATCTGTGGACAAACTTGCCTGTATTAGAACATGTTTTCTCTTCCCTTCCTCATGATGAAAGAGGATCCCCTTCTTCTGTTGAGGACCAGTCCCCCCAGCTGTTGTTCGATTCACATCCCTTTTGACATTCTCAGAGATGGGTCCGCCCTGGTACCATTATTCATACCCCCTCAAATCTTTGACTTTTTCTTTTTAGTGGTTGTTTCCTGTCAGTGCTTAAACATGCTTAAGTCTCCTGCATGTTAGTTGAAATCTTCTTTCTACCCCATGTCCCTATCCGACTGCCACCTCGTTTTCTCCACTATACTACTACTATCTCTACTTCCTATACTGATCTGCCTTCCACCCTCACGTTTGCATTGAAACTACACTTGCTGGTGTTCTCCATGTTCTCAGTGACTTCATTTTTGCTGCTTTTTCATCATTATCTTACCTGCCCTCTCTGAAACAGTTGATATTGGCAACTGTTTCTTGGGCAACGCCTTCTTAAAAATCCTTTCCTTGGTTTCAGTGACAACAGGATCTCCTTTGCTTCTCCCTTTACCCTTCGGTCTCCTTTGCCTGCCCCTTTCTCCTCCCATACCTTACATATCAGTGTTCCCTAGAGTTCCAGACTCCTCCCTCTTACCTTCCTACTCTACCCACTCTCCCTGAATGGCCTTATCCATACTCATGATCTCAATAACCATTAACATGCCGAGGACTTAACATTTGTACTTTCAGCTGTGTGCTCTTTTTAAATTCTAGGTCTATATATCTGTCTACCTACTGGACATTTCTGAATGTGGGACTCTCAGGCTCCTCAACCTCAAAATGTCCAAACTCTGGATCATTATTTCCTTCACTAACACTACCAGCAGAATGAATGAATGAATGAATGAATGAATGAAAGAAATCCCCTGTGTTCATTTTTTTCTGCTGAATGATAGTACTGTCCACCCAGTTACACAAGTCAAAAATGCCTCTAGAGTGCAAGAGATTCATGTGTGCTTAGTGTTGTAACTAAAAGTCACAGTTTTACAGATGTAATTTATCGTTGGAGTCTTAAAATATGTTTTTTTTTTTTTTGCTTCAGTTCCCAAAGGTTCATTTTCTCATGAATCTATATCACTTAGAAAATAGAAACCTCCTTTGATTGTTGAAGAAAATTCCCTACTTATAAATTTAATCATTATTTCTCTCTGGTGGACAAATGTAGGTAGACTTACAACTACTTATATTCTTAATAATAGCAACTTCTAACATTTATTATTGAGATCCACTGTAAGCCAGACACTTTTCCAAATGCTGTGTGTAATAATTCACTTAGTTTCCAAAAACTGCCTTGACGTGGAGGTACTATTACCACCCCTGTTTCGTGGAGGAGGGGACAGAAGTGCAGAGAGGTTAGGGAATGTGCCCAGTATGACAGCTGACAAGTAGCAGAGGCACGATTTGAACCCAAGCAGACTGGCTCTGGATATAAGCCCTAACCTCCATGCAATAATATTGTCTGGCAAAACAGCTTGCACTCCTTACAGCAGTTTTTGATCCCTGTTTCTAAAAAGTTTAAAATACTTGAAATTACCAAGGCATGGGATAATTTTAAATATATGTGTAGAGTATACATATGCAAGTTATTCTTAGAATATTAAAAATGCAGTTTGTTGGTATAGTAACTAAGTTATAAAAAAAGGATCCATAATTTTCACTTTATATTAATTTTTTAAAGACTTTTTAGACTTTTTTTTAATCTTGGAGGATAAACAGTGGTCATAGCAACATTTATCTTCTTTTAAGTCCTTTGCTTATGTATTTTACAATCAGCAACTTTATCGTTTATCTTAGAAATACTCGACTTTCCACAGTATCAACACAAATCCTATTCTTCTGCTTTGTTTCTTGAAAGTGGTTAAGCAACCATATAAAACTCATAGGAAATTAATGACTCATATAACGGAAAACATTACTAAATGTGACTTTTGTCTCAGTTGCCAAGTAGTCTGAGTTTGTTTCCATGGTAACCCATCAGTATAACAAACTGTCACGAACTAGCTTTGCCACTTTTTTTGTTTGTTTTTGTAGTTTGGACAGCTTTCTGGCAGCTGTGTGTATGTGCATGTATATTTGCGTGCATGTGTACACATTAAATATTATCACAAAAAAATCTGAGTAATTGCCTTGGGCATACAAAACTTTCTTTTTTAGAGAAATTGTTTAATATTCCAGGGCTATTACTCTCATGACATAAAATAAAAAAGATCCCCTAAATTATCATCTTTTTCTACTTGAATTCCTTTTAAGAAAGGACAGCTATTTTTAAGCTTGTAATTTTTTAAAAGTTGTTTCAAATATTGGTTCATTTGAGGGGTGCCTGGGTGGCTCAGTGGGTTAAAGCCTCTGCTTTCGGCTCAGGTGATGGTCCCAGGGTCCTGGGATTGAGCCCTGCATCGGGCTCTCTGCTCAGCAGGAGCCTGCTTCCCTCTCTCTCTTCCTGCCTCTCTGCCTACTTGTGATCTCTGTCTGTCAAATAAATAAAATCTTTAAAAAATATATATTGGTTCATTTGAAATATATGTAATCATAGAAGCATCTGCCAGAGACAAGGCAGAGAAAAAAGGAAAGTAGGACTGCATCCTGGGAGATGAGGACTGAATGGAATGAGGGAGGAAGCCAATTCGGCCAGTTCTTGGCAGCCCCTCCCCTGAGTGGCAGTACCCAAGGATACAGAATGGCAGACACTGAGGCATTCAAGGGAACCAAGGCAGACATGACACCAGGCTTTCACCTGAACCTGAGTTGGGGAATGATTCTTAGAGCAGGTCATTTAATTCTTAAGTAAGAATTAAATGTGTAAATGTAGAAAGTTGGAAGGGAGAGTAGATGGCATGCAGAGGAGAGAAAACCTCATGAACATACAAATGGATATACAAATGAGAAATACTGTGGAGTACATGGGGAATGACAAGCAGTATGAGACATACAGGGTCAAGAGACTAAAGATAAGCAAAACCTAATCATGGCAATGTTAAGTATGTTGGAGCTAATCCTCCAAGATATGGGGAAGTGGTGAATGATTTTATTATTTTTTAAAAAAAATTTATTTACTTATTTTAGAGAGAGAGTGAGGGGGAGAGTCAGAGGGAGAGAGACTCTCAGGCAGACTCTGCACTGAGCACAGAGTTGGACGCAGGGCTCAGTCCCACAATCCTGAGATCAGGACCTGAACTGAAATCAAGAGTCAGACACTTAACTGACTGAGCCACTCAGACTCCCCTTCAGTGAAGAAGGATTTTAAACAGAGGAATGACATTATGAAATTTGTTTCTTCGAAGGAGCTCTCTGTTAGCAATGAGAAAGGTTGATTTGAGTGAGGACCATTTAGGAGGCTGTTGCTATATTTCAAGGAAGAGCTATTGAAGGACTAAATGAGGGTAGCAGTGCTAGACACAGAAAAGGGGTTGTCTTAGGAATAATTGTGAAATAACATAGGCAGGAGTTGGTAGTTGGGACTGTTTATTTGTGACTGATGCATGGTATTTATTTATTCAGTCAACAACTATTTATCTAGTGTTTACTGTGGTTGGCAGTATATTGTCCAGAGTGTTTTGCTTGGCTGTTATTTTTGCCTTCGCCATTTCTGAGTTTGTCCTCCAGTAAGGATTCTTTGTTGTGTGACATCATGAGTTAATTAATGATCATGTACATTTTTCATAGCCTTAGTTCACCCCAACCTGATCTCTTGGCTCATTACTTTCTTACTTTCATGTAAGAACCTGCTCCTGAGTCTTAGCATATATGTCAGTCTGCTACTTGGGAGACAGTATTCATGTGTCTGGATAGTGTCTTAATTCCTAGCAAGTGGATCTGAGCTATTTGTGGCTTCATTGGGTGGGGCTATACAGGTCATGAAAAATATGTACAGTATATACAAAAATGTACACAAAACATTTCATCCATAATATTTTATTTTTTAGCTTTATTGAAGTCTAATTAACTAATTATATATGCTTAAGGTGTACAACTTGATGGGCCACCTGGGTGGCTCAGTCAGTTGGGCATCCAGCTCTTGATTTCAGCTCAGGTCATGATCTTAGGGTCCTGGGATCAAGCCCCGTGTTGGGCTCTGCACTCAGTGGGGAGCCTGCTTGGGATTCGCCCTCTCTCCATCTGCCCCTCCCCCAATCATGTGTGCACTCTCACTCTCTTGCATTCTTTCTCTTAAATAAATAAATAAATAAATGTATTGTTTTTAATAAAATAAATATTTATTGTTTTTATATTTATAAATATTTATATTTATTTGTATTTATATAAATATGTATATTTATATAAATAAATATCTATATTTATAAATAAATATTTATAAATATTTATAATAAAAATAATTAAAATTTATTGTTTTATAATTTCTTAAAGGAATATTTTAGAACAGGTAACTTGAGATGTTTAGATTTATGTATACATTCTAAAATGATGACCACAATCAAGCTAACTAACACATCCATCACCTCACATAGTTACCTGTTTTTTCTGGTGAGAACACTTAAGATCTGCTCTTTTAGCAAATTAGCAGTATGCAATACAGCATTGCTAACTACGGTCACCATGCGGTATTTTAGATCTCTAGAACTTACTCATCTTGCCTAACTGAATTCTGTACCCTTTGGCCAAGATCTTCCCTATTTCTCCACTTTCTAACTCCTGGCTACCACCATCCTAGTCATTGAGTTCCACTATTTTAGATTCCACATATAAGTGAAGTCAGGCAATATTTGTCTTTCTGTGTTTGACTTCTTCACTTAGCATAATGTCCTCCACCCTTACCCATGTTACCACATTTACTTCTTTTTTGTGGCCGAATAACATTCCTGTGTGTGTGTGTGTGTGTGCACGCGTGCGCGTGTGTGTGTGGCATACCTTCTTTACTCATCCCTTGACAGACACTTAGGTTGTGTCCATATCTCAGCTATTATGAACAATGTTGCAGTGAACATGGGAGCACAAATATCTCTTCAAGATGTCAGTTTCATTTCCTTTGATATGTATCCAGAAACAGGATTGCTGGATCATAAGGTAATTCTATTTTTAATTTTTAAGGAACTGCCATACTGTTTTTCATAATGGCCATAAACAATTTACATTTCCATCAGCCATGTAGGAGAGTTCTTTTTTCCCCCGACATTCTTTTTTTTTTTTTTTTTTTTTTTTAAGATTTTATTTATTTTTGAGAGAGAGGCAGAGCAATGGGGGAGAGGGGCTGAGGGAGAAGCAGACAACCCACTGAGCAGGGAGCCCGACACAGGGCTTGATCTCAGGACCCTGAGATCATGACCTGAGACGAAGGTGCCACTCAACCAACTGAGCCAGCCACGTGCCCTTTTTTCCACATTCTAACCACACTTATTTTTTGTCTTTTTGATAAAAGCCACTCTAATAGATGTGAGGTCATATCTCATTCTGGTTTTGATTTGCATTTCCCTATTGATTAGTGATTACTATCATATATCTTTTGGGCTTGTATCTTCAGTTGAGAAATGTCTATTCAGGTCTTTTGCCCATTTTTAAAATTGTGTTGTATGGAGGTTTTTTGGTTTGTTTTTGCCATTGAGCTGTTTTTATGTATTTGAAACATTAACCTCTCGTCAGATATCCAGTTGGAAAATATTTTCTCCCATTCCATAAGTTGCCTTTTCATTCTGTTGATCATTTCCTTTGCTCTGCAGACTTTTCAGTTTGATGCAGTCCCATTTACCTAGTTTTGCTTTTGTTGCCTGTGCTTTTTGGTGTTATACCCAAAAAATCATTGCCCCGACCAATGTCAAGAAGCTTTTTCTCTATTTTTTCCTAATAGTTTTACTGTTTTAGGTCTTATGTTTAAGTTTTTAAATCCATTTTGTATTGATTTCTGTATGTATGAGAGTCCAATTTCATTCTTCTACTGTGAATAACCAGTCTTTCCCGCACCACTGTCTTTTTTCCATTATGTTTTCTTGGCAGTGTTGTCGAAGATCAGTTGAGTGTGAGTGAGTGGAATTTTTCTGGGCTCTCTATTCTGTTCCACTGGTCTGTATTTCTGGGGTTCCCCCCCCAATACCATATTTTTTTAATTGCTGTGACTTTGTAATACATTTTGAAATTAGAAAGTGTGATGCCTCCAGCCTTGTTCTTCCTCAAGACTGAGTTGGGGCCTTTTGTGGTTACACAGGAATTTTGGGATTATTTTTTTCTAGTTCTATAAAGAATCCCATTGGGATTTTGATACAGATTTCGCTGAATCTGTATGTCACTTTGGGTAGTATGGACCATTCAACAGTTAATTCTTCCAGTCCTAGGCTGTCTTCCCATTTATTTATATATTCATTACTTTCTTTCATCAATGTTATATAATTTTCAGTGTACAAGTCTTTCACCTCTTTGGTTAAATTTATTTCTAGGTATTCTTTTTGTTGCTGTTGTGAATGGGATTGTTTCCTTAATTTCTTTTCAGGTAGTTCATTGTTTATGTATAGAAACACCACAGATTTTTTTCTTTTTATTTTGATTTTGGGAGGGGTCTTTAGTGTTCTCTATATATACAATCATATTGTCTGCAAATAGAGCTGATGTTACTTCTTTCTGATTTGTTTGCTTTTATTTCTTTTCTTGACTAATTGCTCTAGCTAGGATTTCTAATACTATATCGAATAGAAATGGTGAGAGAGGGCATCCTTGTTTTGCACTAGATCTTAGATGAGGAGCTTTCAGGCTTTCCTTACTGATTATGATGTTAGCTGTGGGCTTTTCATATATAGTCTTTACTGTATTGAGGTTAGTTGCTCTTATACCAGTTTTGTTGGAAGTCTTTATCATGAGTGGATGCTGCAGAAAAAGCGTGCTAAATTTCATCTACTCAGGTGATCATGTGGTTTTCTTTTTTTAATATTTTATTTATTTGACAGAGAGAAAGAGAAGCAGGGGGAGCATTGGGCAGAGGGAAAAGCAGACTCCTCTATTTTTTGGAAGAGCTTAAGAAGGATTGGTGAAAATTGTCCTGTGAGTGTTTGGTAACATTCACCCAAGAACTACCTGGTCCTGGGCTTTTTGTGGTGGTGGTCGTTCAGAAGTTTTTGATTATAGGGGCACCTGGGTGGCTCAGTGGGTTAAAGCCTCTGCCTTCGGCTCAGGTCATGATCCCAGGGTCCTGGGATCGAGCCCCGCGTGGGGCTCTCTGCTCAGCAGGGAGCCTGCTTCCTCCTCTCTCTCTGCCTGCCTCTCTGCCTACTTGTGATCTCTGTCTGTCAAATAAATAAATAAAATCTTTAAAAAAAAAAAGAAGTTTTTGATTATTGATTCAGTCTCCTTATTTGTTTGATCTGTTCAAGGTTTCTGTTTCTTCTTGGTTCAGTTTAGTAAGTTGTATGTTTCTAGGAATTTGTTGATTTCTTCTAGATTTTCTAGTTTGTTAGCATATAACTGTTAATAATAGTCCCTCTGGTTTTTTTTTTAATTTCGGAAGCATCTGTTTTAATGTCTCTTTTTTCATTCCTGATTGTCTTCTCTCTTTTTTCCTTAGGCTAGCTATGAGTTCCTTGATTTATTTATTTATTTATTTTTCAGAAAGTCAACGCTTGGGGCACCTGGGTGGCTCAGTTGGTTAAGCAACTGCCTTCAGCATAGGTCATGGTCCTAGGGTCCTGGGATCAAGCTCCCTGCTCAGTAGGAAGCCTGCTTCACCCTCTCTCACTCCCCTTGCTTGTGTTCCCTCTCTTGTTGTCTCTTTCTCTCTCTGTCAAATAAATAAAAAAAATCTTTAAAAAAAAAAAGTCAACTCATATTTTTGTTTCTATTTTTTAGTTTGACTTATGTCTGCGATAATCTTTATTATTTTCTTCCTTCTGTCTTTGGGCTTAGCTTTTTCTTTTTCTAGCTTTGAGGTATAAAGTAACATTGCTTATTGAAGTTCTTTCTTTTTCTAAAATTTTATGCTTGAGAGAGGGATAACTTGTAAGAGCACAAGTTGCGGGGTAGGGAAACAGAGGGAGAGGTAGAAACAGACTCCTTTCTGAGCAGGGAGCCCAATGGGGTTCAATCCCAGGACCCTAAGATCATGACCTTAAGCAGGCTACCTGCTGAGCAAGCAAGGAGCCCAATGTAGGGCTTGATCCTAGGACCCTGGTATCGTGACCTGGGCCGAAGGCAGATGCTTAACCGACAGAGCCACCCAGGTGCACTGATCCTGTGATCGTGTGGTTTTTCATCTTTCTTTTACTCTGGTTTATCACACTGATTTGCATAGGATGATTCTTGTAATGTGTTATGAAATTCAGTTTACCCGTATTTTATTAAAAGTTTTGCATCTGTGTTCATCAGGGATATTGGCCTTTAATTTTCTTTTTTTGTGATATTTTTGGCTTTGGATCAGAGTTATGCTGGCCTCATAAAATAAATTTCAAAATACTTTCTTCTGTCTTTTGGAAGAGTTTAAGAAGGACCTTTTATACTGCATAATAGCAATTTATACACCATTATTACAATATTGCATTATTCTGTATTTGTTTAAATACTTACCTTTACCAGAGATATTTCTATTTCCATATGCTTTCATTATGGGAACATAGGGTTATGGAAGTGTATTTTTTTCCTTTAAGATTTAATGTCATATCTTTTTTTTTTTTTTAAAGATTTTATTTATTTATTTGACAGACAGAGATTACAAGCAGAGAGAGAGGAAGGGAAGCAGGCTCCCTGCTGAGCAGAGAGCCCGACTCGGGGCTCGATCCCAGGACCCTGGGATCATGACCCGAGCCGAAGGCAGAGGCTTTAACCCACTGAGCCACCCAGGCGCCCCTTAATGTCACATTTTTTATGAAAACATATTTTTCATCTCTGTTCTACGCTATAATTTCAGTTATCTGCTCACATTTATGATGCTGTGCTAAGTTTTTAATCTCTTCCCAAGCCCACCAGACTTAATGTTGCCTTCCTCTAGTCTCTAGCCAAACTACATTAGTATTTCTGTAAATATTCCTTTCCTGTTTGTTTTAAAGATTTTTATTTATTTTAGAGAGAGACACAGAATGTACACAAGTTGGGGGGGGGTGTGCAAAGAGGGAAAGGGAGAGAAGCAGACTCCCTGCTAAGCATGGAGCCCAATTCAGGGCTCCATCTCATGACCTTGAGATCATGACCCAAGTTGAAACCAAGAATCAGATGGTTAACCAACTGAGCCACCCAGATGCCCCAATCACTAAAGGTTCCTAATGAAAAAAAAAAAAATGTCTAAAGTTATCTACATGGAAATCTATAATAAAATACATGCCCTCCTCTCCTCTTTGTGTGTCTATTTATATGTGTATAAATAAACATGCATGCACATACCACATATAAAAACATAGTTGATTATGGTTTTTAAATGATTTTTCGCTTTGTAATTCCTGTTCTTGGATTTCTGTATGTTCATCGACAAATCCACTAAGCCAGACTTATTGGTCCCAGTACACAATCATTTTATTCACTGAGGCAGCTACCAGTTGCCTATCACATTCACCACATCAGTTATTCCTAACTGTCCTCAGCCTTTATCTAAGTTTTCAACTCACTCATCATCTCCTGTCATTCTATAGAAATAACCTCACCTTTTCCTTTCCTAAGAAAATAAAAAATTATTCAACCTGGGATCTCTTGCCTTTCCCTTTTGGTTTCTCCAGTTTTTTTCTTTATTTTCACCCTTTGCCTTTCTTTTCTAACTGTGTTGGAGGAATAATTGTCCTTCCGTTTGACGGCCAAGCCCTCTACACTTGTACACAAAACAGTAGTGGGAACAGCAGGTACAAAAGCCTGGAAACTTGAAAGAGCAGAGTTTGTGGGGAAAATACAAACTTTCCTTTGTGGACAAGTAGGCTTTTGAGTTAAATGGGCCTGGTTTGAATGCTAGTGCTGGGACTTACTGCCTAAAGGACCTTGAGTTAACTTTTCTCCTTGGGCTTCATCTTCCTTATCTATAAAGTGGATGCCAGCTACCTCCTAGGGTTGCTGTGAGATTAAATACCATGGGGTAAGCTGACAGCAAGTGGTAGCTGCTGTAGCTGTTATGCCTGGAACAGGAGTAAAACTATAGCAGTAGTTCATTTCAGAATAAGTATTTGTTTACATTTCTGTCTCTGATACTAACTGTAAACTACAAGCCCTACAAGGTTAGGAACACTATCGTTCTCGCCTTCATATCTCAGACACCTAGCACATAACCAGCACACCAAAATGCATATGTATTATGTGCTAAATGAATGAGTAGTGAAACTTCAATTTATATTGATGTAAATTGATAAGTAATTGCACTTTTTTTAAAAAATTAAGTTTTTGTGGATAATTAAAACCTTCTAGAGATTTTCAGATCACATTGTTAGAAGTTTGTTTTCTTCATGTTTCCAAATACTGGCTTTTAATCTGTCACTTTTCATTCTAGACTTGAGTGAAAGAGTGTGTGTGCTTTTTTTAACCTGTCATGAAGAGTAATTAATTGTTTCTCTCCCCTCTCCCCATTCAGGGAAGTGGTACAAGCAAACTGTGTTCACTGGAGGAAGAAGTTCTCGTTTATGTGCAAAATGAGTGCAAGTGCCGCGACCGGCATCCTGGATCCTTGTATCTACAGAGTATCTGTGAGGAAGGTATAAAAATAGCCAATTACGTCTCCCCTTTCAGAAACCATAATTAGTTCCATAGTCACTGACTCCCTTTATTTAGCTCTACTGCATCGTTAGAACTGTTACATGTAATTCCACTTCACACTTGCAGCACTAATATAAATTACTGTGACAAATAGGATTTAAGAAAACTTGGAGTCATAAAAGTATTACTCAAGAAACTTACCTCACTATCAATACACAGTGAAGTATTGACCTATTTGTATTATTTTGGGGGGGGGGGTTCTTTCTATCTTTATCCTGCCATTCATTAAATTTCTCATTGTTAGACATTATTCGAGGAACTTTACATATATTATGTCTAAAAACAACCATGAAAATGGGTGTTATTTTTTGTAATTTCGGGAAAACTGAAGTTCAGAAAGGTTATCACTTGCCCAAATTCACATAGCTAGGAAATGGCAAAATGGGGACTCAAACAAAAATCTTTCTAATTCCAAGGCCCTGTTTTGTTTTTTATATCATTTCCTTTCCACGTTAGGTTGAGGCATGTCCCTAGTAACCTACAAAGATGGTAATCTCAGGTGGATCAACTTAATATATATAGAAATATGTGATCCTACTTTTCTGGGGGTGAAAAAGAGGGAATCTATTTGTAACCACTACAGGTGAATGAAACTATTGGCTTTAAAATGTAACCTTTATGTTACATCATATACATATTTTTAGAAGATTTTATTTATTTATTTAAGAGAGAGAACACAAACATCGAAGGCAGCGGGCAGAGGTAAAGGGAGAAGCAGACTCCCCACTGAGCAGGGAGCCCGATGATGTGGGGCTCAATCTCAGGACCCCAGGATCATGACCTAAGGCAAAGGCAGACACTTAACTGACTAAACAACCCAGGTGCCCCTACATCTAGATATATACATTTTTTAAATTACCAATATAATACATATACATGTTCAAAAATAAAGGGAAGAACTTAGAATGAAAAGCAGAAGTCCCTTCCCTTGTTTTTTTCCTTTCCAGTCTTATGTCCTTCTTTATCAGATAAAAAGTTGTATTTTTAATTTACTTTATTTTTAATTTTTGTATTAAATGTATTTTATTTTTGTATTTGTATTTTTGTATTTGTATTTTTGTATTAATGTATTTTTAATTTTCTCTACTTTTTGAGTGAATTGATAGCACTGTGTTGTGTGTGGCTGTATTTTGTTATATTGCTTAATCTACTCAGTTAAGATGTAAATATATATATACATTTTATAGGTTTTAAGCCTTTAATGAAAATAGACCTGTAAAACAGTCTAAATTGGAGCAGCAATAACTGCATCAAGGGGACCCCTGGGTGGCTCATTCGGTTAAACATCTGCCTTTGGCTCAGGTCATGGTCCTAGAGTGAAGTCTCACATGGGGCTCCTTGCTCAGTGGGGAGTCTGCTTCTCCCTCTAACTGCCACTGCCCCTGCTTGTGCTCTCTCTCTCTGACAAATAAATCTTAAAAATCTTTTAAAAAATAATAATAATAATTGCATCAAGGATTCCCTAAGGGAAGGATAATGCAGTGAGTGTGTATGTCATCATAGTGACCTAGGTTTGAGTCCCAGATATGCTGCTTATTAACTGAGAGTCCTTAGGCAATTCTCTGACTTCCTCAAAATCAGTTTCTTCATCTAACCTAAGAGTATAATAATTGCTTTCTCTAAAAGTTATGAGGATTAACTGAGATAGAAGTAAAGCATCCTACCTTCTCTTTCTGCATTAATTGCTGCGGCAACTCTTATATTGAAAACTTTACTAAATGGAGTTCTCATAATTTTTGAAAGATGACCAGTCTTTTGAATTTTAATAAAAAGAAAGCATATAACCAGTTTAGAGTAAAGTGTAACTGCTAATTAAAGACACTCAGTCTATTATAAGAAAACAGCTAATTATTTTGTAATTTAAGGTAGGTGAAACAATCCAGGTCCTCAGATTGTGATGGTTTGGTGTATTAGTTAGGGCACATACAATAAGCTGCTGAAGTAGATACCCGAATATACAATGATGTAAACAGGACAGAAGTTTATGTCTTTCTTGGGTAATAGCCAAGGAGTCCCGGGCTGGTAGAGCAGTTCTGCCATCTTCACCATATGGTGCCCATCTTTAGATCCAAGGGAATTACTCCAGTCTTGCTATCTTTCAACCAATGAGAAAATAGAAAAGGCCACATGACAACAAAAGTAAGAACGCGTAAAGAAAAATTAGTAAACTCATCTATATGAACATTTTATGCATTGCAAGAAAAAGTACCTTAAGCAAAGCTATAAATTAAGGGAAAACATCTGCAAACCATGTCAGAGGACTAATTTCCTTGGGAGGGAAAGAGCTCCTTCAAATAAGTCAAGAAGAAAAGATCAATAACTCTTTAGAAAAATAGGCAAGGATGAAATATAGATTTCATAAAGTGGAAAATATAAATAGCTTTCAAACCTACAAAAAATTACTCAGTCTCAGTCATGTATGTTAAAACTACAAATAAGGCGCCATTTTTCACCTATAAATTTAACAAAGATCAAAAAGTTTGATAAGGCACTCTATTGCCTTATGTGCAGTCCATCACCTATCAACAAATATGTGAGCTCCTGAAAGTGCCAGATACTATTCTAGGCACTGAAAGGACAGTGGTGAACTGGAATGAGTTTCTGCCCTCAAGGACTCTGTTGTCTGGTTGGAGCTGGGGAAAAGAGTGATAGGAAAGACAGAGAGTAAGCATGTAACCAAATAAAATTGTTTTCAGATGGTATTAAGTGTTGTATGTAAAATACAATGAGATAATAGAGAATAACTCAGGGAGAGGAAATCATTTTAGAAAATTAGGGGAGACTTCTCTGAAAGGTAAGACTTGAAGAGGAGGCACCCATGTAAAGATCTAGGGAAAGACCATTCTTAAAGGAGTAGGACCTTGTATTAACTAATACAGTCAAGGTTCTCCAGAGAAACAGAATCAATAGAGTGGGGAGGTAGCTATATAGATATAGATTTATTATAAGGAATTGGCGTACACAGGCCAAGAACTCCCACGATCTGCCATCTGCAATCTGGAGATGGCTGGTGGTGTAATTCCAGTCTGAGTCCAAGGGCTGAGAACCAGGAAGCTAATGGTGTAACTTCAAGTCAAAGCCTGAGTTAATTTAATTAGGAGTGCTGATGGTGTAAGTCCTAGTCTTAAAGTGGAAGAAAACTGATGTGCCAATTCAAACAGTCAGGTAAAGAGAGAGAATTTAACCTTCCTCAGCCTGTTTCTTCTATTCAGACCCTCAGCAGATTGGATGATGCCCACCCACACTGAGGAAAGCAATCTGCTTTCCTCTTTCCTCAGTTGACTGATTAAAATGTTAATCTTATCCAGAAACACCCTTACAGACATAGCCAGAAATAGTGTTTAAGCATATATCTAGGCACCCCATGGCCCAGCAAGTTGGCACATGAAAGTAACTATCTCATACCTGAACGTAAAAAGGCCCTGTGTTAATTTTCTAAGCTGCTATATCAAAGTACGACAAACTGGGTAACTTAAAACAGCACAGAGGTATTGTCTTCTAGTTCTGGAGGTCAAAAGTGAAAATCAAGGTGTCAGCAGGGCCATGCTGTAAAGGCTCCAGAAACTGTTCCATCCCTTTCTCCTAACTTCTGGTAGTTCAGGCATTCCTTGGCTGCTAGATGCCTAGATGCTGCGCTCCAGTTACATGACTGCCTTCTCCTTTTGTGTCTTCACATCGCCTTCGCGTTGTGTGTGTCTGTGACTATGTTCAGATCTCCTTTTTTTTTTTTTTTTTTTAAATAAGGGCACCAGTCATGTTGGATTAAGACCATATTCTAACTGGATTACCTATGTATATCCAAATAAGATCACATCCAAGGTACTGAGGGTTAGGACTTCAACATATCTTGGTGGGGGAGGAGGGGGAGGAGAAATGCACAATGCAATCCATAACAGGCTCCAAGATTATAATAAACCTGGGGATTTATGTTTCTGAAATTAATGTACCAGCTTATTAAAGATCACCCGTCCCTCTGAAAACAACCAGAAAAGTTAGACACAATATTAAAAATGCTGCTTGAAGGCATCAGAAGCTGCCAAGAGGGAAAGGACTTAAGAAGCTTAGAATCATAGACAAGGGAAGGATAAAGAGATGAGCCTGACATTTGGTGTTGCTTTTTCCCCTCAAAGCATTTGCTAAGTTGAAAGCAATGGTTAAGAAGCTGAGCTGAAAGCAATGGCTTAGGAGAAGCTAGCTGAGATCCCAGCAATTTTACAAGACTAAAGGGACAAAAACTGGAGTCCACTACTCATCAGCAAGAAGGGCCTTTGTAAATACCCCAAACTTTTCATTGGGACTCCCTAAGAGTTTCAGCCTAGAAGGAGTGTAGTGGATGTAGGTCAGCCTATACAAAGATTGAAACTTAGCTTCTAATCAGCTTAATCCCTGCTTAGATGAAAGTGATCTGCCCCTTTCAGAACTTGCCAGAAGCAAATATGTATCTTCTCTGAAGGAAAATAACATTATTCTGAGCCTTAAATTACTTCAAGTTATCATGCACAAAAATGACCAAGCATCCAAAAGACATGACTGCAGGACCAAAAATCAAAAGGAAAATAGATAACGAAAACAGACTCATGGAAGATACAGGTTTTGGGAAGATCAGAGACAAACTTTTACAGTAACTATAATGAGTGAACGATATGGGGAATTTTATTGGAGAACTAGAAACTATAAAAAAAAAAGAAAATTGAATTTTAGAACCGAGAAATGAAATAACTAAAATTTAAAGTAAATAGACAAGGGGCACGCAGCTGGTTTGGTTGGTAGAGCATGGGACTCTTAGTCTTGGGGTTGTGAGTTTGAGCCCCTTGTTGGGTGTAGAGATTACTTTAAAAAAATTATTTTTAATAATAAATAAAGCTAAATAGATAAAAAATAATCTCAACAGATGGCTTTAACAGCAGGCTTACCAAAACTGAAGAGAGGTTTGGTAAACTTCAAAATAAGACAAAAGAAAATACCTAGACAAAATCACAGAAAGAGAGTAGAAAATACAAAAAAGAATGTAAGACATGAGAAATAGTATAAAGGTCTAACATATATGTAATTGGAGCCTTAGAGGGAGTGGAAAGAGACTGTGGCTGAGAATGTTCTAAAAAGAGGAAAAATATCAAGCCACTGATTGAAAAGTGTTATAAACCCCATTTAGGTTAAACAACAAATCTATCAATTTTTTTTAAAGATTTTATTTATTTACTTGACAGAGATCACAAGCAGGCAGAGAGGCAAGCAGAGAGAGAGGGGGAAGCAGGCTCCCTGGGAGCAAAGAGCCTGATGCGGGGCTCGATCCCAGGACCCTGGGATCATGACCTGAGCTGAAGGCAGAGGCTTTAACCCACTGAGCCACCCAGGCACCCCAAATCTGTCATGTTTAAATGATGGAAGACCAGTCTGGTTGGAAGATGGGAAAGGTGGAGAGGGAAAGTTCTTGGTGATGAGGATGGATGAGGATGATGAGGATGGATCATGTAGGGCCCTATAGGACATGGTAAGGAGTTTGGATTTTATTCTAATTACAGTTGGAATCCATTTGAGGATTTTACTAAGGAGAGATATGATCTTCAAAGATCAGTTTTGATGCTGTGTAGAGGATGCATTGCAGGTAGACCACATAGGTGGTGGGGATGGTTCAGGTGAGGAATGCTTATATTGCCATGGAGTTATAAGCAAAGAGACGGTATGATTTGGGATGTATTTCTGGAGGTAGACCCTCACTAATGGATTGGATGTGGTAAATGAGGGGAAAAAATTGAGGATAAATCTTAGACCTTTGCCTGAGCATATAAGAAGATAATTATACTATTTATTGAAATGACAAGAGCTCAGAGTGAAATAATTTTCGGGACTGTTAAGCAGAAATCAGCAGGCCTATTTTGGCCATGTTACGTTGGAAGTATCTATGAGATACCAAGTAGGAATGTCCAGTAGTCATTTAAAGGTACTGGTTTGGCACTCAGGGGAGAAGTCAGACTAGAGACAGAGACATGAAAGTTACCAGCATACAGTTTTGTTTTGTTTTTTCTTTTCAGCGTAACAGTATTCATTGTTTTTGCACCACAGCCAGTGCTCCATGCAATACGTGCCCTGCTTAATACCCACCACCTGGCTCCCCCAACCTCCCACCCCCCGCCCCTTCAAAACCCTCAGGTTGTTTTTCAGAGTCCATAGTCTCTCATGGTTCACCTCCCCTTCCAATTTCCCTCAGCTCCCTTCTCCTCTCCATCTCCCCATGTCCTCCATGTTATTTGTTATGCTCCACAAATAAGTGAAACCATATGATAATTGACACTCTCTGCTTGACTTACTTCACTCAGCATAATCTCTTCAGTCCTGTCCATGTTGCTACAAAAGTTGGGTATTTATCCTTTCTGATGGAGGCATAATACTCCATAGTGTATATGGACCACATCTTCCTTATCCATTTGTCCGTTGAAGGGCATCTTGGTTCTTTCCCCAGTTTGGCGACTGTGGCCATTGCTGCTATAAACACTGGGGTACAGATGGCCCTTCTTTTCACTACATCTGTATCTTTGGGGTAAATATCCAGTAGTGCAATTGCAGGGTCATAAGGAAGCTCTATTTTTAATTTCTTAAGGAATCTCCACACTGTTCTCCAAAGTGGCTGCACCAGCTTGCATTCCCACCAACAGGGTAAGAGGGTTCCCCTTTCTCCACATCCTCTCCAACACATGTTGTTTCCTGTCTTGCTAATTTTGGCCATTCTAACTGGTTTAAGGTGGTATCTCAATGTGGTTTTAATTTGAATCTCCCTGATGGCTAGTGATGATGAACATTTTTTCATGTGTCTGATAGCCATTTGTATGTCTTCATTGGAGAAGTGTCTGTTCATATCTTTTGCCCATTTTTTGATATGATGATCTGTTTTGTGTGTGTTGAGTTTCTGGAGCTCTTTATAGATCCTGGATATCAACCTTTTGTCTGTACTGTCATTTGCAAATACCTTCTCCCATTCTGTGGGTTGCCTCTTTGTTTTGTTGACTGTTTCCTTTGCTGTGCAGAAGCTTTTGATCTTGATGAAGTCCCAAAAGTTCATTTTCCCTTTTGTTTCCTTTGCCTTCAGAGACATATCTTGAAAGAAGTTGCTGTGGGTGATATCGAAGAGGTTACTGCCTATGTTCTCTTCTGGGATTCTGATGGATTCCTGTTTCACGTTGAGGTCTTTTATCCATTTCGAGTTTATCTTTGTGTATGGTGTAAGAGAATGGTCGAGTTTCATTCTTCTACATAGAGCTGTCCACTTTTCCCAGGCACCATTTTTTGAAGAGACTGTCTTTTTTCCACTGGATATTCTATCCTGCTTTGTCGAAGATTATTTGACCATAGAGTTGAGGGTCCATATCTGGGCTCTCTACTCTGTTCCACTGGTCTATGGGTCTGTTTTTATGCCAGTACCATGCTGTCTTGGTAATTACAGCTTTGTAGTAAAGCTTGAAATCAGGCAACGTGATGCCACCAGTTTTGTTTTTGTTTTTCATCATTTCCTTAGCAATTCGAGGTCTCTTCTGATTCCATACAAATTTTAGGATTATTTGCTCCAGCTCTTTGAAAAATACCAGTGGAATTTTGATCAGAATGGCATTAAAAGTATAGATTGCTCTAGGCAATATAGACATTTTGACAATGTTTATTCTTCCAATCCAAGAGCATGGAATGGTCTTCCATCTTTTTGTGTCTTCAGTTTCTTTCATGAGTGTTCTGTAGTTCCTCGAGTACAGATCTTTTACCTCTTTGGTTAGGTTTATTCCCAGGTATCTTATGCTTCTCGGTGCTATAGTAAATGGAATTGATTCTCTAATTTCCCTTTCTGTGTTTTCATTGTTAGTGTATAAGAAAGCCACCGATTTCTGTACATTGACTTTGTATCCTGCCACATTACTGAATTGCTGTATGAGGTCTAGTAGTTTGGGGGTGGAGTCTTTTGGGTTTTCCATATAAAGAATCATGTCATCTGCAAGGAGAGAGAGTTTGACTTCTTCCTTGCCAATTTGGATACCTTTTATTTCTCTTTGTTGCTAGGACTTCTAATACTATGTTGACCAAGAGTGGTGAGAGTGGGCATCCTTGTCCTGTTCCTGATCTCAACAGGAAAGCTGCGAGCTTTTTCCCATTGAAGATGATATTTGCTGTGGGTCTTTCATAGATAGATTTGATGAAGTTCAGGAATGTTCCCTCTATCCCTATACTTTGAAGCGTTTTAATCAGGAACGGATGCTGCATTTTGTCAAATGCTTTTTCTGCATCAATTGAGAGACGATGTGGTTCTTCTCTCTTCTCTTATTGATTTGTTCTATCACATTGATTGATTTGCAAATGTTGACCCATCCTTGTAACCCAGGGATGAATCCCACCTGGTCATGGCGGATAATCTTTTTAATGTGCTATTGGATCCTGTTTGCTAGGATCTTGTGGAGAATCTTAGCATCCATATTCATCAGTGATAATGGTCTGAAATTCTCCTTTTTGGTATGGTCTTTGCCTGTTTTCGGGATCAGGGTAATGTTGGCTTCATAAAAAGAGTCTGGAAGTTTTCCTTCTGCTTCAATTTTTTGAAACAGTTTCAGGAGAATAGGTGTTATTTCTTCTTTGACAGTTTGGTAGAATTCCCCAGGGAATCCATCAGGTCCTGGGATCTTGTTTTTTGGGAGGTTTTTAATCACTGCTTCAGTCTCGTTACTAGGTATCAGTCTATTCAGGTTGTCAGTTTCTTCCTGGTTCAATTTTGGGAGTTTATAGTTTTCCAGGAATGCATCCATTTCATCTAGGTTGTTTAACTTATTCGCATATAACTGTTGATAATAATTTCTGATGATCGTTTCTACTTCCTTGGTGTTAGTTGTGATCTCTCCCTCTTCATTCATAATTTTATTAATTTGAGCTTTCTCTCTTTTCTTTTGGATTAGTGGTTTATTGATCTTATTGATTTTTTCAAAAAAGCAGCTTCTGGTTTCATTGATACGTTCTGCTGTATCTCTAGTTTCTACCTCTTTGATCTCTGCTCTAATCTTGAACCAGCATACAGTTTTTATTTAAAGCTACAGATCTGAGATGCCTGGTTGGCTTGGTTGGTTAAGTGTCCATCTCGGTTTCGGCTCAGGTCATGATCTCAGGGTTGTGAGATGGAGCCCAACATCAGGCTCCACACTGAGAATGGAGCCTGCTTGGGATTCTCTCTCCCTTTCCTTCTCCCTCTCCCTCTCTCTCTCTTTCTGTCTCTCTCTCAAAACAAACAAACAAAACAGTAACTACAGACTTGAATGGGGGAAAGTCTAGACATAGAAGATAACAAGCCCTGAACCAAATCTTGGATCACTCCAACACTCAGAGATAGTATAAATTACAGTTAGCAGGAGATGAGCAAGAATTCATATGTATCACTTCTTACATCCTATTGGTGAGTTCTTAGTCACACTGCTATAGCACAACAGGAAGGTAGAAAATGTTGTCATAATACCACATGATGTCACTTGTATGTGGAATTTAAGAAACAAAACAGATGAACATAGGGGAAGGAAAGGATAAATAAAATAAGATGAAAACAGGGAGGCAAACCATAAGAGACTCTATAGGGAACAAACTGAGGGTTGCTGAAGGGGAGGTGGGTGGAGGAATGGGGTAACTGGGCTTGGGTATTAAGAAGGGCACATGATGTAATGAGCACTGGGTGTTGTATGCAACTGATGAAGCACTGAATTCTACCTCTGAAACTAATAATACACTATATGTTACTTCAATTGAATTTAAATTAAAAAAAAATTTTTTAATTATTGTCATTATTTTGGGGTGCCAGATGCCCACGTAAAAATACAGTTTTCTGTTACTTCAGAGAGCAGGGGAATGGATAGTTGGAATACAGCTAGCATTCTTTCTACAGAGGTTGAATACAGAAGTAGGTCCAGCAAATGAAAGTGAGAAGGAGCAGCCAGTGAGATAGGAGTAAAACCAGGTAATTGTGGCACAGTGGAACGTTAGGAAAAAAAAATGTAGGAAAGGAGGTGGAGTGGCCAAGTTTTTCAGATGTTCTTGGGGGGTTAAGTAAGATGGAGATGGAGCCTTTGGGCTTTAACAAAAATGGACGACATTGGTAATCTTAAGAACCATTGCAGAGGGGAAAATGAGGACGAAAACCTGTTTGAAGTAGATTGAATAGAGATTGGGATACAGCAAATTGAGAAGTTTTTGAGCAGTTTAGCTGTAGAGGGAAGCAAAGAATTAGCTAGAAGAGACAAGGATCATCTGGAGAAAGTTTTGTTTTATTTAGTGAAGTGTATTCTTTAGGGATATGACAATAACATAGTAAGAATAATTCAATAATTCATAATGGGGCATATTTAGTGGCATGGCCACGCCAGACATCAGTGGGACAGGAAAGGGGAAGGACAGCAAACATTCATAAATAATTGAGTTTACCATAGATTGCTGCTCATCTTATTTCAATTCACCACTTTTTGGGGGGAGGGAGGTGCTGGGTACATGGTACATGTACATTGATGGTACATGACAAGGTAGTGTTCCCCTTCTTCATGGGGTCTGGGATGGAAACTGTTCAGAGGTCAGGAGATTCTCAGTATGTTGGGGGATAAGTTAGGGCAAGAACTCCCAGCAGCTGAGGGCCTCTCTCTTCTTGTTCTGCTGGGACTGATGTTCCCAGGGGGCTCTTATTCCTTGGAGGCCATGTGGATGATAAGGTCCACCACCTGGTTGCTATAGCCAAATTCATTGTCATACCAGGAAATGAGCTAGACAAAGTGGTCTTGGAGAGCAATGCCAACATCAAAGGTGGAAGAATGGGTGTCACTGTTAAAGTCGCAGGAGACAACCTGGTCCTCATTGTAGCCTAGGATGCCCTTGATGGGGCCCTCTGATGCCTGCTTTACCACTTCACCACCATCACCACCACCTTCACCACCACCACCTTCATCATATTTGGCAGTTTTCTCCAGGCAGTAGGTCAGATCCACGATTGACGTGTTGCAGGTAGAGACACAGAAGGCCATGCCAGTGAGCTTCTCATTCACTTCAGGGATGATCTTGCCTACAACTTTGGCAGCACCAGTAGAAACAGGGATGATGTTCTGGGCAGCCTCTCTCAATCATCATGCAGCACCTTCCCAGAGGGTCCATCACAGTCTTCTGGGTGGCACTGATGGCATGGAGTCATAAATCACGAGTCCCTCCGTGATGCCAAAGTTGTCAAGAATGACTTTAGCCAGAAGGGCCAAGCAGTTAGTGGTGCAGAAGGCATTGCTGACAATCTTGAGGGGGGTTGCCATACTTCTCATGGTTCACGCCCATTACAAACATGGAAGCATCAACAGGAGGGGCAGAGATGATGACCCTCTTGGCCCCACCCTTCAAGTGAGCTCCAGACTTCCCCATGGTGGTGAAGACCCCAGTGGACTCCACAACATACTCAGCACCAGCATCACCCCATTTGATGGTGACAGAGTGTCACTCCTGGAAGATGGAGATGGGTTTTCCATGGATGACAAGTTTCCTATTCTCAGCCTTGACTGTACCATTGAGTTTGCTGTGGGCAGAATCATACTGGAACATGTAGACCATGTAGTTGAGGTGAATGAAGGGTCATTGATGGTGACAGTATCCGCTTTGCCAGAGTTAAAAGCAGCCCTGGTGACCAGGTGCCCAGTAAAGCCAAATCCATTTATTATGATGTTCGCCATTGTGTCTTAGGGATGCAGCTGGCATTGCACTGTAAGATGTGGCTGTCTGTCAAACAGGGCGGAGCAGAGAGCTTAGATTCACCACTTTAAAAATGGAAATGGTATTCAAAAGAATGAAGTCTTGCCATTTGCAACAGCATGGATGGACCTAGAGGGTATTGTGCTAAGTGAAATGTCAGAGAATGACAAATACTGTATGATTTCACTTCTACGTGGAATCTAAAAAACAAAACAAACAAAAACCAGATACAGAATCATAAGTACAGAGAACACACTGGTGGTTTCCAGAGGGGAGGAGGATGAGGGGATGGTTGAAATAGGTGAAGGAGATTACGAGGTACAAACTTCCAGTCATAAAATAAATAAGTCACAGAGATGAAAAGTACAGCATGGGGAATATCATTACTAATTTTGTAATTGCATTGTATGGTGACAGATGGTGACTACACTTACCATGATGAACATTGCATAATATTTAGAATTGTCAAATCACTGTGTTGTAACCTAAAACTAATTTTTTAAAAGTGAGTAGGGAGAGGAGATTCTGACCCTAATTGTAATGGCAAACACACATACAGGATATATTGTATGCTGGGCTTTGTTCTAAGTGTTTTACACTTAATTCTCACAACTGTGCAGTGTCCTAAATCCTGAGATTTGGCAAATTATTGTATAGTTATATGTTTCAAATAAAATAAAATGTCAAGATGCCTATACCTTATTATTTTTTACTTTTGCCAGTCTTGTTCACATTAGTTAAGAGGGAGTCTACTATACTAACATGGGTATTATTTGTGTGCATACACACACACACACACACACACACACACACATTTATATTAACATGGACAATATCATATATAAGTAGAAAAAAGTAAGATATAAGACAGTATGTGTAGGGGTACCTGGGTGGTTAAGTCAGTTAAGCATCTGCTTTCAGCTTAGTCATGATCCCACAGTCCTGGAATCGAACCCCGTATCTGGCTCCCTGCTCTGCAAGAAGCCTGCTCTCCCATTCCCCCTGCTTGTGTTCCCTCTCTTGCTGTCTCTTTCTCTGCCAAATAAATAAACAAAATCTTTAAAAGAAAAAAAAATAACAGTGTGTGTAGTATGGTACATTTGAATAAAAGGCATCTTTTGGTTTGTTCCTTAAAGTTGGTAACAGTAGTTGTCTTTGGGGTGGGAGTTTCAACTCTTAATAAAATCTTTCCACAATTTCATTCATGTGCTTACTAATAAGTAAATAATTTAACCTTTCTTTGATGATTTGGGTTTTTACAGTGTATCTAGGATACTTTTTGGCAATTTCTTCTTCAGAATAGATTAAAAATTAGCTTGTCTTCTTACCATTTCCCTTTTTCAGATTTAAGTTAAATTCTCAATTAAACTCCTGACAATTTGGGGGATGGGGGTAGGATAGCCATCCAAATAGTTGAATTTAGGATCATTAGAAATTTACTGTCCATATTTATTAAGCATGTAAATATGTAAATATCTACTTCAGGATTATTTTATATGTGTTTAATTTTAAATCTTTATTTTTTTAAAGATTTTATTCACTTTATTTGTCAGAGAGAGAGAGAGAGAGCGCGTGCGCGCACAAACAGGGGAAGCAGCAAGCAGAAGGAGAAGCAGGCTCCCCGCTGAGCAGGGACTAGGACCCTGGGATCATGACCTGAGCCTAAGGCAGACACTTAACCAACTGAGCCACCCAGTTGTTCCTAATTTTAAATCTTTAATCATATGATATCCTTATAGTGTTTTTTATCTTTCACAGGAATTGAAAGGTGGAAAAGCTTATGCAAAGGTAAGTAGATGTTTTTTAACTCTTTTGGAACTTGTAATATTACTCACTGCTACTTATAAGCTTAAAAATTGAATGGTTTGTTCTTCTAATTGCTATTCAGGTTGGCTGTTTTTATTTTATTTTATTTTATTTTTTAAGATTTTATTTATTTTAGGGAGTGCAAGTGGGGGAAAGAGCAGACTCCCCACTAAGCAGGGCTCCATCCCACAACCCAGAGATCATGACCTGAGATGAAATCAAGAGTCAAACGCTTAACCGACTGAGCCACCCAGGCACCCCAAGTTGGCTGTTTTTAAATAAAGCAACTCGGAGATTGAACAGTTGGATCCAGCAATAAATTATAGGCACATTCTTCCTAAAAACTGATTATAGGATGTTATTCTTACATTTCAGCTTCCCTACTAGAAGATGATCTCTGGTTTCCATTAAGTAATAGCATCTGTTAATACCATCTCCCCTGTTAATTCTGCCTCCCCTCACCCCTCAGTGGAATAGGACCTCTCCTCTGTGTTCTCTTAGCAGTCTGTAGTACATGATCACTACAATTCTTTATACTTCTACTAGCTATATGGAATTACTAATGATTTGTGTGCTCACCTTTTTGATGAATAGAAGGAATTAGTAATACTGCCAGAAACGTACATACTCCTCTTTTATTTTCATCTCTGATGGTATCTGTCAATTCAGTCATCTGCACCAGGATACCAGCTTAACCATCAACTCTAAGTCCTTAAAACTACGTGGTTGCAGTGTCAGTTAGGAGGCTCTTTGCTACAAGTAACAGAATACCCTCCTCACCTAGAGGGGTTTTGTTTTGTTTTGTTTTGTTTTTAATTTCACAGAGCAAGTAAATATGAAACAGAGCTGCAGATGTGAGCTAGAGCTGCTCCAGGAGTAGTTAATCCACTGACTAAAGGACGTCATCAAGAACCCATGTTACTTTTCTCTTTTCATTCTTCCATTCACTGTGTCATGATTTTATCCTTGCCTAGCTCTTCTCATGATCACCAGGTGGCTTGAGTTTTAGTTCACACATTCACATATGACAAAATCTAGCTGAGGGAGGAAATCTCTGACGAGAAAACTTTTCCTAGTTGACCCTCAGAAGATTTCCCCATAACTTTCATTGGCCACAACTGGATGATATTGCCGCTCCTAAACCAGGCATGGGCGGTAGGAATGGATTGCCATGGCCAGCTTAGACTCATCAGTTTGACAATGAGCTAAAGGTTGGGCTACTTTCCTTTTTGCACATGGATGAGCTAAGGGTGGACACTTGAATAAAATCAGGGCTCTACTAACAAGGAATATAAGAACATTGGATGATGCTGGGGAGGCAAAAAAACAGGGTCTGCAGCAGTTGACAAATCCTGATTTCTCCCTTTTTATTTAAAAACCATCCCTTCTCTCCATTCACAAGGCAGGTGCCTTAGGTTATGCCTTCATTATTTCTTACTTAATACCTGCGCTGGCCTCTTACCTTTTATTCTCTGCCTCTGATGTCTCCCTCTATCCGTCTTCTATATTATTGCCATATGATCATTCTGAAATTCAGACATGATCATTCCCCCACTTTTAGTCCTTCAGCAGCTATCTATTGCCTGTAAAGGAAAATGAGATGAAAAGTCTAGCTAATATTTAGACCCGTCTTGGACATCATCTGTACATGCTCATACTCACACTCACTTAATTCTTATGCTTCAGACTTACTGCCCTCAGAAACCTCCTGGAATGTACTCTGCTCTTTTACGCTCTTTGCCTTGTGACTTGATATTTTCTCTGCCATGCATATGCTTCCCCCTTCCCTTGTCCTGTCAACTTATACAGCATTAAACATTCAGTTTAGTCATCCCTTCCCCCGAGAAATTTTCTTTTCCTTTCTGTCTTGTAACTGTGCCTTCTTCCATTCCAGCACTTAAACTTTTTTTTTTAAATAACAATGTGTTTTCTGGGGTGCCTGGGTGGCTCAGTGGGTTAAAGTCTCTGCCTTCAGCTCAGGTCATGATCTCAAGGTCCTGGGATCAAGCCCCGCATTGGGTTCTCTGCTCAGCGGGGAGCCTGCTTCCTCCCACTCTCTCTGCCTGCCTCTCTGCCTACTTGTGATCTCTCTGTCAAATAAATAAATAAAATCTTTAAAAAAAAGAAAAAAAGAATGTGTTTTCTTTCTATCTTCCCTCATTTAACTGTGAGCTCCTTGACACTAGGAATGATTTATATTCCCAATGCCTAATGTTACCTGAAATGTAGATGCTCAGAATTATTTGCCAAATGAAGTAATATCTACCACAGAAGTAACTGGTATCTATGTATATGTGCCATTTTAAGGAGACCGTTATTTCAGTGAAGCCAAAGAGAAAATCATAAGGAAATAATGGACTCCTTGGTACCTCACTAAGTCCTTGCCTGTCCTGTTCATCACTGTTTTTGCAGTGTCCAGAACAGGGCCTGGCACATAAAAGGTGCTCAGTAAGTAAATGTTGACCTTCAGCTTGAAACATCACAGTCTTCATTGGTAACCTACAGCCTAAAACATCACATTGCTATACATTTTTTATGCTTTCTTAATGGTGACTGACCACATTCTTTTTTTTTTTTTTAATTACTTGGTGACATAGTAATACCAGCTTTCTAATAGTGAGTGCTAAGCCAGTAGTCTGCTTTTTGTTCAACAAATATGTATTAACTGCCAGCGTATGGAAACACTGTTCTTGGCACAAAACAGACCCAAATCCCTGCCTTTGTGGAGCTTATAGTCTTACGGAAGGTTGAAGGGGGCAGACAGTAAGCAAAATAAATATGAAATGTGTATGTATGTGATATGCTGACAGCTACTAAGGAGAGGAACAAGACAGGTAAGGGGTAAAGGAGGACAACTACAGGGTAGGGGAGGGAGGGAGGGAGGGAGGAGTCAGGGCAATAAGAATGGTCACAGAAGGAAGGCCCCTTAGGTGGTATTTGAACATAGACCTGAATGGAGTGAGGAGGAAGGCTACAGGAAGATCTAAGGATGTGTCAGGCAAAAGAACAGTGAGTGTTTTTCAGAGTCCATAGTCTCTCATGGTTCACCTGACCTGAGGGTTTTGAAGGGGCGGGGGGGGGGGTGGGAGGTTGGGGGAACCAGGTGGTGGGTATTAGGGAGGGCACAGATTGCATGGAGCACTGGGTGTGGTGAAAAAACAATGAATACTGTTACGCTGAAAATAAATAAAAAATTAAAAAAAAAAAAAAAAAGAACAGTGAGTGTTAAAGGCCTTGAGGCAGTCTTGGCATTTTCAAGAAAAAAGACATTGTGGCCAGGAGAGTAAATAAGGAAGAGGGTGGGGAAATGAAGCTGACAAGGTGGTGGCCAAGGATGAAGGGACCAGAGACAGTCAATGTAGACAACTCTTTCAAGGAGTTTTTTTTATGAAAGCACAAAAATAGTCTAACAGACTGGAGAGAGATAGAGGATGAGGTTTTCTTTTGTTCATTAAGATGGTAAAAACTCCAGCATGCTTGTGTGCTAATGGGAGTGGTTCAGTAGAGAAGGGAAACTTGAGAGCCCAGAAGAGAGGGAGGAATTCCTGCAGCAGTGAACGTTAGTAGGCAGGAGGAGAGTGGTTAGCCTCAGGTTGGAGCACAGCTGGGTCACTTATTACAGCACATGGGTACAGCTGCAGAAAGGTGAGGGGATGTGGTCGGCAGTAAGAACTTCTGGAAGTTAAGTGCTCTTTTGATTGCCTTTAGCCTCTGGGTGAATAAGGAAGCAAGGCATCAGCACAGAGTTTGAGTGGAAAGGAATTGCTGGAGATTTCAAGGGAAAGAGTAATATATGAAATACGGCCTTCAGATGATATGTAATCAAATAGCCCCATGAATCTTCACATGTTCGTTGGTATGTGGCTTTACCTTGGACATATCCAGGCTTTTCTGCTGATCTCTTAGACCCTTAAAAGGCAGTAAGGCCAGAGGAGCTGTGTGAAAATTAGTTAGATGTCACCTGTGGCCTGATGTGTTCTGACTTACTATTGCATTTAGGAATCATGGCCTTTCAACTGGTCTCTAAGTTTTTATTTTTCGTTCTTTTTTTTTTTTTTAAGATTTTATTTATTTATTTGACAGAGATCACAAGTAGGCAGAGAGGCAGGGAGAGAGAGAGGAGGAAGCAGGCTCCCTGCTGAGCAGAGAGCCCGATGCGGGGCTCGAGCCCAGGACCCTGAGATCATGACCTGAGCAGAAGGCAGAGGCTTAACCCACTGAGCCACCCAGGTGCCCCTTTTGTTCTTTTTATACCAGTTAAAAGTTACTAAAATAATGCTCTAGCCTGTAGTTAAAATCTTCATCTTGAATGCCTTCTTATGTGCCCAATATGTATCTTAAAATCTTAAAGCAGGCAGCTTAAAATTTTTATTAGGTATTCAGGGAGATGTGCTTAATTGCAAATTCAAAACATTTTTTTGTTTTCAATAAGACTCCATATGCACTGCATGTAGTTGTATAGAATAGAACAGACTTAGTTAAAAAAAAAATGGGGCCTATTTCTTGTACCACTTGGAAATAAGAAATAGGGGTTGAACAACATCAGAGGACAGACTGTTTGTGATCTTTGGTAGCTGTAGAAAATGGGGATTGAGGGGCGCCTGGGTGGCTCAGTGGGTTATAGCCTCTGCCTTCAGCTCAGGTCATGCTCTCGGGGTCCTGGGATCCAGCCCCACATCGGGCTCTCTGGTTGGCGTGGAGCCCGCTTCCCTTCCTCTCTCTGCCTGCCTCTCTGCCTGCTTGTGATCTCTGCCTGTCAAATAAATAAATAAAATTGTAAAAAAAAAAAAAAAAAGAAAAAGAAAAAGAAAATGGGGATTGAACCTGAGTAGTAATGAGAGGAAGGAAGAGGATTGATCTAAACTTTTGGAGAGCAGCATAGAGGGTTGTTGTAGGGCCCAGTTTTGGGGAAGGGGAAAAGGTTTCATAAGAAGGGATTTACTTAAGTATGATCAGCAAAGCAAATGCTGTGGAATGTGGTGAAGGAGTAGGGGCTTATACTGAAGAAAACTTGAATCATTCTATTTCTTGCATGTAAAGTAAGAATTTAATAACCTGGAACTGTTTGCAGTCACCAGTGGTTAACTGGGCGTAGAGCCAGAACCAGAATAGGGAGAAGAAAGTCTGATCAGTTTTCTTTATGCATATGCAAATGATCATGATTGGTCTGCTACTGTTTCCCACAGTGTGGGGTGAGTACCACTGCTACTTGCAATGATTTTAATTGTTTGATAAACATTATTTCTACTTCAGCAGTTACGTATTTCAGTGTGTACGGAGAAAAAATATATTTAGCACATCAAATATGTGATTTCAGATCAAATTGCCTAAGACAAGATTAGAATACTTAACACATTTTTACAAAAGAAGCGAGCCAATCTAAAGGCACACATTAAGCAAATAATAGAGCAGATACTGTTAAGATGGCCAAAATTGCAAATGACTGAAATTTGAGAAAACTTGTCTAGAACATGGGTTGAATGTTTATTTTAAGGAGAATATGATAGAAGCCTAGTAGATATTCTATTAATATAATTCCCTTTCTTTTCATAGCTGGGCTTTGCAGATCTAAACCTGGCAGAGTTTGCTGGATCAGGAAATACCACTCGTCGCTGTTTACTGGAAGGCTATGATACCAAAAATACGAGACAGGATAATTCCATTCTTAAAGTAAGCACGTTTTGAGATTTACATGTCAACAAAGGAGAATCTCTGCCTTTAAATAAGCATAGGTATATACAGTCAAGGGCAAGATGGGATCAGTATGAGATCATAAGCTGACCACGCCACTGAAATACTCACCGTTTAGGGGAAAAGCTTCCCAAATCATAGAAGCAGCGAAAGTAACAAATGTTCACCTTCATGATCCAAGGTATTTCTGGAGCTGTGAACGTTCAGGGAGTAGTACATACAACTGCTACAGCATAAGGGCTCATAGAGAGTAAGGAGCATGAGGAGGGAAGACCTTAAAAATGTTTGTTGCTCCCAAAGAGTGACTTCCCAAGCATCTGTGGTGGGTGCAGAGAAGTCACTGGGCTTTCCTATAACTAGTAAAGTGACAGGTGAAACTCACTTTAGGCATCTGCCCTCTTGTTTCTAAGTACCATCAGCAGCCTCCTATTCTCGTGGCCACAGAGGAGAACATACACTTGAGAGAGTTGATGAGGGTATTAAATGAGACCGGTTGAGAAAATGTTTGTAAAGCATCTTGTACCTAGTAAGACTCACTGGACAAACTTTTTGCTGTATTTTAGTGAGGTTACCCCATGATGGTAAGTTATCTAACGTTAAAAAAGGAAAATAATTCAGAATAAAAACTGGATGGTCAGAAGTTAGTGGAGCAAAGAATTCCCCAACACCTACACTTTTCAAACTTCATTTTCAGTAAATAAACAAAAAATTTCAGAGCAGTTGCATATGCCTGTATGACGTAAACAGTGATGGATAGGGTAGATTCAGATGAAGAAGCTGAGACTCAGGTTAAGTGTCTTACTAAAGTCATCGGTGGCAGAGCAGAGACCAGAATGCGTTATCTTCTGCCGTGTAGAGTCAGTGGTCTTTTCATGTTACCATGCTGTCTAAGCACCAGACTCAGAAGGAACAGACTGCACTGTTCATTCTTAGACTCATCCCAAAACAAGCCACTAAATTCAGTTTCTTCATATTTGCCGTATAAGATTTATAATCCTTCTCTGATTTATAGTGTCTTTGTTGGAAATTGAAATAAGTTTCTAATTTCAGACTCCCCCATCCTATCCCCATTCCTTAGGGCCAGCTCCTGGAGTAGTTTCCTCTGGTTCCCCATTGATCCCTTCACACTATCTCTCTCACTTGGTCCTATAAAGAACTTGCTCTTTTTTTTTTTTTTGAGTGCAAGAACATGCATGCGCAAGTTGGGGAAGGCGCAGAGAGAGAGAGAGAGAGAGAGAATGAATCTCAAGCAGACCCCACACTGAGCAGAGAGCCCAATGTGGAGCTCGATCTCACAACCCTGAGATCAAGATCTGAGCTAAATCCAAGAGTCAGACACTCAACTGACTGAGCCACCCAGGCACCACATAACTTAGTCTTCTATAAATCACACGATTCAACTCTCACACTCTCTCCCTGCCTGACCTCTGTCATCTCCTGGCCACCTAGTTAACTTCTCTCTCCTGCTCATCGATGACTTAGCTCTTGGCTCACAGATTCTCTTTCCATCCCTTCTGTCGTCATGTTTTGGTGGCTTCACCATCTGGTGGGTGATCTGTCCTTGTGGACTGTCTTCTCTATGCATTCTCTCCCTCGAGCTAATCTTTTATGTGCCAGAGGTCTCTCTGTTCCTTAAACTACCCTTCTCCAGCATGCTTTTCTTTTTCTTCTTCTCAGTTCCTCCCCTCATGGCCAAACTCTAGACTTTTCTATCTCTAGAAACTTAACCACTGGTATTCCCCTCTGCTACTTTTGTCTCTTAAATTTCCAGTCCTCTTGGTCTACTGCTCACTTAGCTGTCCTTCACCTTACTGTTCTCCCACTGTCTACCAGCCTCCACTTCCTTCCACTTCCCTCTGTATCCAGCTTAGATTCCAGAATCCATGATTCTCTTATGCTTGAAAACACTTCTTGTGGGGCACCTGGGTGGCTCAGTCGCTTAAGCATCTGCCTTCAGCTCAGGTCATGATCACAGGGTCCTGGGATCGAGCCCCATGTCAGGCTCCCAGCTCAGTGGGGAGCCTACTTCTCCCGCTCCCTCTGCTGCTCCCCCTGCTTGTGCTCGCTCTCTCTCTCTCAAATAAAAGTACTTCTTGCTCCTTTGCCCATCTCCCTCATTGCTCTCTCCCAGCGAATCCCCAACCCCAGTTAAGCTCAACTTCAGCTGTCCTCTCTGGGTCTGCATCCTAATTGCCAAATGTTGCTGGAGAAGATCACACAACCATCCAGCCGCTGTTCCTACAGTCTTGCTCCCTGCCATCAAGCAACTCTCCTTCCTTTGTAAGCGTCCTTTCCCAGTTACCAAATACTCTGTTTTATACCTTCTTTCTTTTCAGATCTCTACACACCACCCCTAGTGGTCCTACTTTATCCTTTATGGAGAAAACAAGTCATTAGATTCAAATTCCTTCATCTTCCTGTTGCAGAATTTACAATTCTTCCTGTCTTTCCAGCCCTGTTATCCCTTCTGCCCCCATGACAATGAAGGAAATGTCCCTCTCCCTGTCCAAAGTCACTCCTTCCTCTTAAGTGCTAGAGTCCAAAGCTTGCCTGATCAAGAGCTTTGCAACTTGGACTATCCCTTTTCCTAACCATCTCTGTCTCCAGTGAATTATGCTCATTAACATATGGAGAAACGGCTCTCATATCTACTGTATTTAAAACAAACACCTCCTCCAACCACTATCCCACTCTTTCTGTTCTCCTTCCCCACACAATGTCTTACAAGCTGCAAGTGCCATCTCCATCCCTTCTGAGACATTCAGGATACTCAAGAGTGCTGTTTTTACGTAGTTAGAAACCAGACTGTGGAGTTGTATGAAAGTGGAGGGGATAAGGATGCCCGCACAGCTGGCTCGGGTCCCACATTTAATAAGTGTAGCGCTCAGAAAAAGAACAGTAGTAGAGGTACAGAGGTGAAGAAATAAGAAAGAAATGAGGTTCTATTAGGATATATGTCAGCCACTAGGTAGAAAATATGCACATAAATAAATATTCTCTTCTTCATAGAGACCATGAGTTTCAGTATTATGCAGTCCTAGTTTGAGATCTCAGATCTGCCCTTTATTAGCTACCTGATAGTGAAAATATCACTTTGTCTCCTGAGCTTAAAAGGAAAGTCTCTCATTGGAGTTTTGAACAGTAAGTGAAATCATGCAGTATACAACACTTAGCTTATGCCTGGCACACAATTCTCAAATCACAATTGCTGTTAACATTGTTGTTATTCCTGCTATTACCATTATTTTTCCTGCAAGAACAAAACAAGATCCTACGACCGAGTCTTAAGAGACCATCAGCAAGTAGAGAAAAGCAGCATTTCAGAAAGCATTAACAAAACTTGAAATTCTGTTTGTTTGTTTGTTTTTTTTAAGATTTTTAAATTTATTTGACAGAGAGAGACACACAGCGAGAGAGGGAACACAAGCAGGGGGAGTGGGAGAGGGAGAAGCAGGCTTCCTGCTGAGCAGGGAGCCTGATGCAGGGCTTGATCCCAGGAGTCTGGGATCATGACCTGAGCTGAAGGCAGACCCTTAACTGACTGAGCCCACTTAACCCAGATGCCCCTAAATTCTGTTCTAAAGCTAGAGCAAAGGCCAGAAGCATTCTGCTCTCACAAGCCCCCACAAGCTCCCCTTGAAGCATCGACATGGCAGGTTGGAGGGAAACATTCCACACACTGAAGCACCATAGGAATCTGGGAGACCAGGGCGACCAGTGCACCAGCACGGGGCATCACATTGTGGCACTTGCTCTCCCTTTCCACCTTTCTAGCACCGATTTTTGCCATTACCATGTTTTGAATGTTGGAAAATGGTCTGTATAAACAAGCAGCAATTTAATACTGGATGTAACTCAATCCTGCAATTGCTTTATCGAATAATCTCTAAGTAGAAAATACTGGCCTAGGTTCTGTGGGGGAGGTGTGGGTTAGCAGAACATGGCTTCTCCTCTCAAGGGGACTTTTGTAATCATATTTCTTTTTCTAATACTCAGGTTTTGATCAGTATGCAGCTGATGTCTGGTGACCCGTGTTTTAAAACGTAAGTTGATTCTCAGTAAATGAATTATTTATCTGAAAGTATAATAGTGATTTTTTTTTGTTTAAATTTTTACATTTATATATTGTATTGTTTACCTAGAAGGGGACCAATCTTTTCCTAGGAGACTGCCTGACCCACATAGAAATTACTATTAACCCTTTACCAAATGAGCTGCCCACATTCTAAATTTATTTAGGCTGTAATCTTTCATCATCTTCAAGTTTTGGGTGAAACTATACAAATTAAGTTTTTTAATTTGATCTCTGTGGACTTAGTCATGTCTTCAACAAATACTTGTTAAATGCCTTACCATGTGCTAGGCCCTATTCTAGACACTAGAGAAACAGCAATGAGAAGAAAAAAAAAAGACCGTCCCTGATATCTTGGAGCATATATTCTTAAGAGGAAAACAGTAAGCTAAGAAATAAATGTATAATATAAAGATGGCGAAGAGTGCTTTCGAGGAAAATAATGCAGGGTGGGAGGGCATGTGGGGAGAAAGGTTGCTGTTTTATAGAGAGAGTAGTCAAAAAAAAAAGTCTTCCCTGGCAGAGATGGTATTTGAGCAGAGACCTGAAGGAGGGGGGAAGCACACCATGCAGATATTTGGGGAAAGAGCATTTGAAGTAGAGGAACCAGGGACAAAGGCCTCAGGGAGAAGTGTATTTGGTATGTCCAACAGGCTGCTGGGAGACCAGTATGTTTAGAACAGAGAGAATGGGGAGAAGGGGGATAGGAAATGGGATCAGATGATAAAAAGTCTCCTTGGCTACTTATAACCTGAGATAAAAAGTTACTGGAGGGTTTAGAGTAGGGGACTAAAATTATCTGACTTTTGGCTGCTAGGTAGAGAATAGACAATTTGTGGGAACAACGATGGGAGCAAGGTCAGAAATAGGTAGATGAGTTAGGCTGTTCCAGTAGTCCAAGGTTTAGGGCCAGAGTAACTCATTTATTGAAATGAGAGAGCCTCTGAGAGGCAAGGTTCAGGTTGGGAGCTTAGGTGTTGGACATGTTATGTTGGAGATCCCTATTTAACATCCAGCCAGGCACCTCAAGTAGGCAGTTGGATATGGCACTACAGAGTTCGGTGGGGAGGCCCAGGCTGGAGATACACATTTGGAAATCATGATGTCATCAGCACATAGATAGTAGTTAAAGCCATGGATTTGATTAAATGACCCAGATGGAGTGAGCATAAAGAAAGAAAAAGAACACAGACTGAGGGGTGGGACATCCCAGTGTGTTGGAGATTGGGGAGACGGGGAAGAACCAGCAAAGGAACAACTGTGAGAGAGGAGGAAGGAACCAAAGGAGAGGACTGGCCTGAAAACCAAGTGAAGGAGGTGTTTCAAAATGGAGAGATTAATCAGCTCTGTCCCACACCATGGATGTGGATCACGGAAGATGAGGACTGAGAATTGACCTTTGGATCTGCAGTACAGAGACCATGGGTGCCTTCAACAAGCACTTCAGTAGAATGCTATGAGCCTGCAGCCTTATTGGAGTGAGTTAAAGAAGGTTTGGGAAGAGAGAAATTGGAGAAAATATAAACAATTCTTATGAGGAATTTTGCTGCAAAAAAAAAAAAGGGAACAGAAAATGGGGTTACAAATAAAATGAGGATACAGGGTCAAGGGCAGGTCTTTGGGGTGTTTTAAGATGGAAGATAGTTCAGGATATTTGTGTGCTGATACGAATGGTTCAATAGAGAAGGCGAGATATGGTACAGAAGAGAAAAAGGACAGTTGCTAGACAGTGTCCTTGGACTGTCAAGAGGTATGAAGGTAGAGAATGTCTTCAGATGCAGGTATATGAAAAGTGGAAGCAAATAGAACTTATTTTCAAATTGTTCTTGATTTCTTAGTGAAATAGGAAACAAGATGATCACTGAGGAGTGGGGATGGGAAAGACGGAGGTGGGGGTTTGAGGAAAGATGTGTGAAAGTCCTCAGAGTGTAGGAGAGTGAACAGAATGGGAAAAGGCAGTAGGATTGCTCATTAGCAGTCCAGAAGACAAAAAAAAAAAGTTAATTATATATTATTTGAATATCTGAGAAAAATATATTTAGAAAAGGAAACCTGAATTATTTCCCTGTGTATCAACTTCATGTTTTTAATAGTAATGTCCAGGGGCTCATGAGTGGCGCAATTGAGTGTCTGATGCTTGATTTCATCTCAGGTCATGATCTCAGGGAGGTGATATCGAGCCCTGTATCAGTCTTTGCATTCAGGGAAGAGTCTGCTTGAGATTATCTCTCTCCCTCTCCCTCTGGCCCTCCCACCACACTCACTCTCAATCTAAATTTCAAAAAAAATTTTCAATAGTGATGTCTATATAGTTTCCTATTTACAGTGTTTTATAAAGATGAAAATACATATTTTTGTCCAAATCAGTTATTGATTAAACCATGCATTTTACTGTAACTTACCCTTCCTGTGTTGTCCTCTCTCAAACCTTAATTTCCTGGCTTTTTGCTTTATATCCTGCTCTCTTAGGACTAAACAATTTTTGCTATACTGTATTTGGCTTCTTAGGTAACAGTGTTTTTCTAGTGGAATCAGCTTAGGGTGAAATGAGAAAATGAGCAGCAAAAGTAAGTAGAAGAAAAGGAATTCATCATTCCTTCTCATGAACTTATAAATATTCCCTTTCTGGCCCTTTCTCTAGCATTTTATCTATTTGTGCAACTGAAATACTAAAGAGCTCAAAAATAGATCATCTTATATTCTGTATTATCTCCAGGAATATAAATCTGACAGTCTAGAGTTTCTATTTATAGAAAAAGATGTTTGTAACTCATTAGAATAAACAGACTTTGCTTAATCCCAAGATACATAAAAGTATTTCTCAGGAAAATGAAACCCCCAATATTTATTTTCTCTTTTCTCTAAATATCTGAAATTGTACATGTGTCAGTGGAAAAAGGACAGCTCTAACACATCCATGCACTTGCACATGCTGAGTGTGGACTGAATAGGAAAGTGTTTAAATGATGTAAAAAGTAAATTATTTTTATTAGGTTATATTTTAGTATATATCAGAAATATAAAATCACAGTGCTTTAGAGCTGAAAATAATGTTTGAGGTTGTCTAGTCCAGTGATTTTTTTTTTTTTTCAGAATATTTAGTCACAAAGTCCTTCTGCTCAAATGTATGATGAATCCCAGTATATAGCATTTTTCTATTGTGGGACAAAAAGATATAATACCTTACTACCCCTGAAGTCTCTAAGGGAGCTTCACAGTTTTAAAAGTGTTATATAATCCAAGTTCTCATCTTACAGATGAGAAAACTAAGGCACAAAGCAATTGAGTGACACGACTATTTGTCTGTAAAACCCAGATGTAAGTGACTAACTGCTGGGGAGGTTCATTCCACTATTTTCTCTGCTTTTGTCTGTCTTTGAATTTTTCATGATAAAATGTTTTTAAAAACCTACTAGAGAAACTAACAAGAATATAGCAATTTAACATTCTCAGCTTTAAATTCTAGCTTTGGTATTTTATGAGCAGAGGATCTGTAATATGGCTTATATTATTTTTCTGAAAGACAAATTTCATACCATGAGCCTATATTTATGCATAAGACAGCTGATAAGTCAGGCTCGTAACTGTCTGCCCTAAACTCTCTTTTGTAGTCTCTGCAACTTATCAAATATCCACCAGCTCTAGTAAAAGAATGAAACTGGCTGAAAAGAAAGCAAACCACTAGTGCTAATAAAGACAAAGGATATTTTGGGAGAGAAATTCTATGCTTCACTGGCACCTGACAACTTAGTGGGGAAGCAGATCTAGGGATGATGTAATCCTCTTGAGTAGCTGGGGCTCTGGAACATTTACATTCTGGGAGGAAGGAAATTACTATTTGTCAAAATGATTTAATGACTATTATTATCTCCCAGTTTAATTCTTGAAACAACTCTGTGATGCCTTTTCCATATTTTTTAAGTGAGGACCTTGAGGCTCAGAGGTCAAGGAACTAATTTGTCCAAGGTCCCAAGAGTCACTCATTTATTCAATACATGTGCATCGATTGTCTACCATGTGCTAACATTTACCAAACTAAATTAAGACCAGCCCCTGCTCTGAAGGATTCACTGTTTATTTGGGAGGTGGACACAGGACATATGATGCTCTCAAGGCATAGAGGAGAGACGATCCCTAACTACTTTTTCTTAAAAACCAGGAAAGTTGGGGCGCCTGGGTGGCTCAGTCATTTAGGCTCAGGTCATGATCCCAGGGTCCCAGGAGTGAGCCCCGCATTGAGCTCCCAGCTCAGCAAGGAGCCTGCTTCTCCCTCTCCCACTCTCCCACTTCCCCTGCTTGTGTTTTCTCTCTCTCTGTCTCTCTGTCTCTCTCTGTCAAATAAATAAATAAAATCTTTAAAAAAAAAGAAAGCCAGGAAAGTCTTCACTGAGGGCAGGTGACACTGAGCTAATTTTTAGGGGATGAATAGGAAATTATGAAGCAGAGGAGATGGGTAAAGACGCTCTAGGAAAAGAAAATGGCTTGCACAAGTTTATGGTGCTGTTACAGGGCAGGAATACTAAGTAGGTAATATTGTCATTTTAGGTCATTTTTCACACACTGTAAACATTACTGTGAAATTAAAATCTCATCTCTCATTCTGTAATTGAGCTATATTACACAATTTCTGATAAGGGGTACAAAAACATTTTCAGAACAAAAAGGGGTAACAATAAAAACTGACACTAAACAGTCAGTGATTATTTATTCAACATGGACTGAGTTGTCTAGGGAGACTTAGGAGAGCTGCCAGGGCCCAGCTAAGATTTTAAATTTGCCTTAATACCATTCATTTCCCATGGTTAATGAATTTTATCCATAATACTTAGTTGCCCCAGTATTTGAGCAGTTAATGAAGAAAAGTAAAATGGTACAGGCTTGGGGCTCTTCAAGGTGCTTGAGACTGCAGAACAAGGGGTGCCAAACTGAAGGTATTGCTAAAAGTATCGTGGCCCTGAAGTTAGGCTGGACTGGAAAGGGCAGAGATGAGAGAGGGCGAGAAAGGGAAGAGGCTACAGGCTGAGACCCCTGAAGGCTGGAGAATGGGTCTAAGAGGTGGAGGGATGGAGACATGTTCACATGCACACTTCAGAAGGACCACAGTGACCAAAGCACAGATAGAGGGAGGCTGACCTGTGAGGAGACTCTCGTGGGCATAATGTATAAAGAAGACCAAACTGAAGTAATTAGTGGAGGCTGACAAGAGATGATAAATAGGAGAAATATGAGAGAGTCTGTGTGATTTGGAAATTGATTGGCTGTGGAGAAATGCGAATAGGGAGGACCCAGAGGCAGCATCTAGGATTCTGGTTTTGGTTACTTCATGGACTATGATGGCATCTGGAGTAGGGGAATACAAGAAGAAAGCAGATTTGGGAAAAGAAGATGGCTTTAGTTGGGGATATATATTGACGTCAGTGTACTTGCAGGACACATATTTGAAAATATCCCAACAGGGGGCACCTGGGTGGCTCAGTCAGTTAACATCCAACTCTTGATTTGGGTTCATGTCATGATCTCAGGGTCCATGATCTGAGATCAAGCCCCATGTTGGGCTTGCACTGAGTGTGGAACCTGTGTAAGATTCTCTCTCCCTCTGCCCCTCCCCCAGCCTCCACTCCCACCCCCCATTCATGTTCTAGATAGATAGATAGATAGTTTTAAAAAGAAAATATCCCGCCAGGGTGTGCAATTTTGGAATTTAGGAGATCATAGGATAGAAATAATCTATAAATTAAATAGGTTAATGGCAATCTTAAATGTCTCTGTCTTCAAGGATCTGAATAGCCTGCGGATTCTATTGAGATAATATAGTAAGAATTAAAGAATTACCACATAGCATATGTACACATATAATATATACACATTTACACGTGACTACATGTATACTTTTATATATACATACATGAACATATACACACAAATAACCATTACTTTGAAATGTACAATTTGTTTTATATTGCTTTACTTTTTTTGTTACTGTTACATCTACCTGGCTTAATGTTTTATATAGATTAAAAAGATAAATTCTGTAGATTTAGGCAGGTGAATGACAATTACTGAACTGTCATGAGACTATTAAACTGTGATGTATTTAATGCATGGCATTCATGCGGCATTAGCACCCCTCCCCAAGATGTTTACGTCCTAATCCCCAGAATTTGTGAATATGTTGGATTAAATGACAAAGAAGAATAAGGTGGCAGGTGGAATTAAGGTACTAATCTGCTGGCCTCAGGGAGATTATTCTGGGTTCTCCAGATGGGCCCAATATAATCCCAAGTGCCCTTAAAGAGAAGAGATATAATCCAAGGGAAGAGACAATTGGAAGACAGGGTCAGAGGGAAATGTGAAATACAGGACAGAGAAAGATGCAACTTTTCTGGCTTTGAAGACAAGAGGAAGGAGCCATGAGCTAAGGAATGCAGGTGGTCCCTGGAAACTGGAAAAGAGGGAACAGATTCTCCCCCAAAGCCTCCAGGGACGAGTGTGGTCCTGCCAACACCTTGATTTTAGTCCAGTGGAACCTGTGTCATACCTCTAACCTGTAGAAGTGTAAGATAATAAATTTATGTTGGTCTCTAAGTGTGTGGTAATTTGTTACAGCAACAAGAGATGACTAATATACTCAGGCTAACTAATTTTTGGTCGTCTTGATTTTGGAAATACTTTTTTAGTTTATTTTAGTAATCCTTATTTTGGAGGTATTTTGCTAGTATGCTTTGAATTTCAATAAATACAAAATAACAGAAACGAGAATTGCCACATAGTAGGTCAGCTTCACGATTCCTTCAACCACCTTTGTATTTTACCTCAGGTCAACAAGGCGTAGTCTCTAGGAAGATATGATTTTTTTTTTTTTTCTAAACTATCAACCTCAATAGGTTAGGGAATGTTTTATGTAAAACAAACAAACAAAAAGTTCTTGTTAGAGCTCAAACTTGCCCCTCCATGCTACATAGCTTCCACAGGGAGATAGGAGCCTAGAATTGGCCAATGAAAATATATCTATCACCTGCCCCAGAGAATCCAGCCCAGAAAGCAAATCTAAACAACTGGAGTTCTTTACAGACTCCCCCCTGGAGTAGGTGAACTGTTTACAGAGAAGAAGGTAGAAGACAAAACCATTGAAGCAGTTAGTAAAGCCAACAAGAGAGCTGGAGAAGGAGGCGTGATACCACTTCCAACCTCAGCTGCAGAGGCGCTTGATGCCCCACACATCCCGGTATTGTCTCAGAGTTGACACCTGAAGCATCATGTACTGATGGTGCTGGGGACACGTGGACAGAGCTCCTCTCTCTTTCCCGGACTCCGTGAAGGCAGTGCCCTTTCTGGTCTCACATTCTCTGTTGAGTAAAAATCCTTTTTTTCCCCCCATGAATCTATTTCCAGTTTTGAGGAAGCTCGTACAGTATTTGTTGATTTTTATTACACTCACCCTCAATGAGGTAGCATTATGGAGTCACCTTACTAAGGCTGCATTTTGATTCCACAGCCAATCATTACCACTATCAAGTTTTCAGATTCACCCATCAATCAAGTTCTGATCCTTAGGAATATTTTTTTATAGGCCTCCTTCTACATCGATGTCTATACCAATTGCTGGTGAATCTGAATCTCTGGAAGAAGACAGAAAAGGTGGAGAGACTCTCAAAATCCATCTCGGAATAGCAGGTATGGGTGTGTGGCGTACTGGTTTTTTCATTTGTGCTACTTGACATCCTGAAAGATTCCCCAAGTCCCACGTCCCACCTGGACTTGAAATTCTGTGGGTAGGGGCACCTGGGTGGCTCAGTGGGTTAAGCCTCTGCCTTTGGCTCAGGTCATGGTCTCAAGGTCCTGGGATCGATCCCCGCATCGGGCTCTCTGCTCCGTGGGGAGTTCCCCCTCTCTCTCTGCCTGCCTCTCTGCCTACTTGGGATTTCTCTGTCAAATAAATAAATAAAATCTTTAAAACAAACAAGCAAACACAAAAAAATTCTATGGGTAGATAGCTTGAAATGGGCCAATAATTATCAGCAGAGTTTTAATTATGGAGTTTTGGGTTAAGCCAATGTTTCATTTGTCTAAAACTTTAGGCACTGACAGATTAAGAGTTAAACATTGCAGTGACACCCACTCCCACCCCACCCCCCCACCGCCTCGACGTGTACTTCTGCTCCCTGCAGGTGCAACCTGGAACCCTGGGAGTTTGCCCATTCCACCTGCCCAGCAATCTGCTAGCCACCTGTCAGGTGTTGCGCCTCCTCCCTGGATCCCTTTCCTCTGTCAGTGGTTCCCAAACAGGAGTGTACATCAGAGTCACCTGGTGGGCTTGTTAAACCTGCTGCCAGAGGTTTTGATTGGGTGGGTCAGGGCTGCAGGCTAAAAATTGCGTTATTGCCTTCCCCAGTGCTTCTCCAGGCAGACTCCCAGCTGTCCTCAGAATCTGCTCCAGGAGTTAAAAGCAGGGTGGGGAAAATGTTAAGCTGGTGGAAGAAAAAGGATTTAAGAGATTCCTTTCTTCTCTTCCTTTTGAGCAAGGTTATTATTTGAAAGAATGCAAAGAAAGGTGTAGTGATGAGATTAACATTTTCACCACCTTCACAGATATGCAAAGAGAAGATTTCAGATCTCTTGATTTAGGATCAGTGAATCCTTCGCATACTTTTAACCTTTCTACTAGCTCCTTCTCTTCAGAATTTAAACTGAATTCTTTATTTAAAAAAGAAAAAAAAAACCTCAGTGGCCCTACATCCTTTGTCTACTGCTCTTCTTTGTGCAGCTTCCCCTCCTCTGCTTTCCCCTCTTTTCCTTCCCTCTTTCACACCTTTTAGAGCCAAATTTCTAGAAAGAATGTACTGAGCACATTTATTCCTAAACACATGTGCCACCTGACTTCTGTCTTCTGCCCTGTCCTGATGATGGCTCTAGGAACATGACTGTCAATTCCCGTGGGCATTGTTTCTGCTTTCACCTGACTTGGCCAGTACTCTTTCTTGAAGTCTTCTTTTCCCTTGGCTCCCACCTCTCTGACCTTTCCTTCTCCACCTTCTTTGGAGGCCTTTTCATCTTCTTCCACCTTCCTCTTCCCACCATCCCTGGGCAATATCCTCTACACCCTGGGATTTAGCTATCACCCTCATGTAAATGTGATCATGTAACTATGAATCAAACACTTCCGTTTACAAATCTGTGTTGCCTCCAGACCTCCCCCCTAAACTCCAGGTGCACATTTCCAAATGCCTTCTGGGAAGGTCCACTTTCCATGTTCCCTGTTCTACCGAAATCCATCTGTTTGTTTCTCCTCAGCCAGACTCCAAGTTCTTCCAAATCAGGTCTTGTCTTTGTACCTCCAGCATAAGGCCAGGGGCATGGGAGCAATCCACTGCATGGTGACCAGGCGTCCTCAGGCACCTCAGGCTCCCCACACCTGACACAAGTCTTCCCAACTCTTGCTCCTGCATCATCTGTCTCACTTACCCTTGCACACTCATGTACTTGGCAGTCAAGCCCCACTAACCACCCCTCACTCTCAGCTGGGTGATTGTGAAAGCCGTAGCTCCTCCACGCCCTGTCTACCCTGTGGCCGGGATGTAGATTTGGTCAACCACACCCGTGCTTAGAGCCATCGAATTATTTCCTTCTTTAAACGTACAGAAAGTCCCTCACTACCAAGCATCGGTTCATCTCTCTTTTCCCTTCCGTCATATCTGCCCAACTACCCAGTGCTCTGACTGTACCAAACAGTCTCTGTTCTCTGCACATGAGGAATGCTTCCCCCACCCCCCCAAGTCTTGCCAATATGAGATTAAAGATCTTGAGTTAGCTTCCTCTATGAGGTCTTGCCCCAACTACCTGACGTATTGTCCTGTGAAGCTCTTAATAATGCTTTCTCAGTTCTTGCCACATTGCGTCGTAACCACTTATCCCTCTAAACTCTGAGCATTTGGGGCACCCGGGTGGCTCAGTCAGTTAAGTGTCTGCCTTTGGCTCAAGTCATGATCTCAGGGTCCTGGGATCAAGTCCTGCATCAGGCTCCCTGCCTACTTCTCCCTCTCCCCACCTCCTGCACATACACTCTCTCTCTCTAATAAATGGATAAAATTATTTCTTAAATCTTTTTAAAAAATAAATGAATGGGGGCACCTGGGTGGTTCAGATGTTTAAGCGTCTGCCTTCGGCTCAGGTCATGATCCCAGGATCCTGGGATTGAGGCCCGCATCGGGCTCCCTGCTCAGTGGAGAGCCTGCTTCGCCCTCTCCCTCTGCTGCTCCCCGTGCTGTGCTCTCTCACTGCCTCTATCAAATAAATAAATAAAATCTTTTAAAAAATGAATAAATAAGCTCTGAGCATTTATTTTGTATCCCCCATATCTTATATACTACTGGGCACCTGACTTGGTAAGAGTTTAATAAATAATTATTGAATGAATACATTTTGAAAACCAGTAGATAAATGGATGAATTAAAATCTGAGACAACCCTAGGAGTAAAAGTTTAGTCCTGTATCATTCCTGATTCATGAACTAATACTTCGGGTTTCCATCTTGATAGAGCTCACTTTTGTGTTTAGGACCACTGTAGAGCAGGCCCAGAAATGCTGATTTGGATTCCTATCTTATGGCCTGTCCAGAAGTGAGAACCTTTGCAGAAGGGCCAGATCGCTCCAGGAGCTTCCTTGGTGGGCAGCATTTCTTGGTCCGGCTGCATCCAATATCATTTATAGAACAGCTGTGTAATTGCTGTATTACTCAATTGGTTTCCTTTTGCCTCTAAGTGAAAAACAGTTCTAGTTTCCAAATATTTCACGCTAATGAAAATGGTCACAGTTTTGCATTCTGAGGAACCTCGTTCTGGAAATACATAATTGGCGTCTGGAACATGCATATTATCAGGAACTACTAGAAATGACAGTTGGTTTTTTGGTTTGGGTTTTTTTTGTGGGTTTTTTTTTTTTTTTGTACATTTACTTTGAAACTGAATACTATAGTCAATTCCTGAGAACTTTTATTCTCACTGCTGCATTCCATGCTGTGTTGATTTAAACCACAGACATTTGCCCAAATTATAGCCTAGCACTAGCAACACTAACATTAAAATAACAGAGTGCTCTTTAGTTTACTGCTGTGATGGATTTTTTTGAGAGCAAGATTTCCTCAAAAAGCACACAAAAACCTGGCTATTTTGTAAGTATAAGAATACATCCAACTCATTTTTATTAGAGAAATATTGAACATAAAAGCCAAAATGGTTGAAGATAGAGTGTTGTTAAATCTTATGGGAAAGAAAAACAACAACTGTATTTCTTCAGTAAACTCAGGTATTTACATTTTTTTAAATTTCTTGCGACAGAGTTGACATTGTACCAGTTTTTAAAAGGGTCTCTTTCACTTTGTAACTAATTTTTTTGGTAATGAACTTGGCAGTTTATAAAATCTGCAGATGAGAATACAAATTGACCATTGACTTGTCAGCAGTCTTAGTAACATCGTGTTATGACGTATTGCAGATCTTTCAGCAAAGAGTGCCTCTGTTCCAGATGAACTTGGTGCCTGTGGACATTCTAGAACATCAAGCTATGCAAGCCAGCAGTCAAAAGTATCAGGTAGGGCCTAACAGTGAGGCTGAATTCCTTAGTTATTGCTCTAAAGGATTACTTGGAATTGCTGGGGTGTGGGAGAAGAATGCCTGATTGCAGTGTATTTGATACTCGTATTTTATCCAAAGTGCTCTTCTCTGACAGGGTATAGCTCCTGCCACTCCCGGTCATCCAGTTTCTCGGAGCTCTGCCACAGGAGAAACACCTCAGTGGGAAGCACGTCAACAGGCATTGAAAGCATTCTAGAGCCCTGTGATGAAATTGAGCCAAAAACAGCCGAACCAAACCTTGATCTAGCCGGCAAAGAAGATACGGCTTCAGACCTGCTCACAAGGTATGCTTTCAGTTTGTGTTTAAATGGAGAGAAAAAACAACTTTATTTTCATAACATAAGAAGAAGGAGGAGAAAATTTAAAAAAAAATTTTTCTAGATGCCCAGTGAAGCAAGATTCTGTAGAATCTCAACTGAAGCGAGTTGATGACACCAGAGTGGATGCAGATGATATTGTGGAGAAAATACTCCAGAGTCAAGACTTCAGCCTAGATTCCAGTGCGGAAGGTGGGTGGATAACATTAAATGTGCATAGATGTCTGCAACCCAGGTTTGTGTGGTCTGTGTGCCCAACAGGAAAGGAACCCTGTATCACACAGTTGCATGCTGGTAAAGTAAATTTCATTGCCTATGAAAATCTGAAGATAACTTTGTAGTTCATGTATTTCCAGGAATGGATATTAAATTGGGAAAAGAATGAACTTTAGTTTAAAAACACCAATTTTAAAGAAAGGTTTTATTGTGTATGCCTCAACGTCCACCATATTTACATACTGTATGACAGATGTCTCACCTGTTTTGACATAACTGGACACAGGTACTTCACATTCACATCACTGTGTAATTTGGAGAGTTGGGTGGTGATCTTGAGATGAGAGTGAATAACAGAATCCTTTTATTCCTTCCTCAGCATGTTCACTGAGGCTGAAAATTTACATGCCATCAGTTTGAAAGGTGTAATTATTCATGCTGGTGTGAATAGAGAGCAGTTAACAATGGACTTAGTTTCACTGTATAACTGGTTGTAAAGAGAAATAATTAAACCTTACTTGTAGAAATTTATAGGAAGAGATGTCTTCTTTACTCAGTTTTAAAGAAAAATAGCTTTAGGGAAGTTGATGAGAAATAACTACAAGGATATCTTCTAGATTCCGCATTTGAAAACATGCATGTAGCTTTCTAAGTTTTTTATTTCTTTAATAAGACTGAAATGTAAAATATGAATTAAGTACAAGAGGAATATTGTTTGACAATAATCTGATAAGTGTCCCTATAACAAATATTTAAATGTGAATTGCAGAAGAAGGCCTGAGGTTATTTGTGGGACCTGGGGGAAGTACGACCTTTGGGAGCCATCATCTTCCAAATAGGTATGTAGTCTGCCTTTTTCTTTTAAATGTTCTTGAGTGGAAGATGAAGGGTACAAGCTTTGTATGAGACCGAGGCTAGAAAACACATACAGTGCTTCCATGTGAAGAATTACAGCTCTGAGTTTTCCTTATCTTGAGTATGTTTGAAATTATATTTTATAAGTTTGTTGATTTTCTTAAATGTGTTTTTAGAATGTATTAGTAGAGGACCAGAAGAACACAGGGCAAGATGCAATGAAAAGGGATGTTTAGGGACCCCTGAATGGCTCAATTGTTAAGTGTCTTCCTTCAGCTCAGGTCATGATCCCAGGGTTCTGGGATCAAGTCCCATTTCAGGCTCTCTGCTCAGCAGGGAGTCTTTTTCTGCCTCTCCCGCTGCTTGTGTGCATTCTCTCTCTCAAATAAATAAATAAAATCTCTTAAAAAAAAAAAAAAAAGGATGTTTAGGGAAGAGTTCTTAGGGGATGACTGGGCAGCTCAGTTGGTTAAGCGTCTGCTTGCCTTCAGCTCAAGTCATGATCTCAGGGACCTGGAATAGAGCCCTATATCAGGCTCCCTGCTCAGTGGGGAGTCTGCTGCTCCCCCTGCTTGTGTACTCGCTCTCTCTTGCTCTCTCTGACAAATCAGTCCTTTGAAAAAAAAAAAAAAAAAGAAGGGTTCTTAATCTGATATTTTAGAAAGAGCAAAGCAGAATTACATTCCAGTCAGTGATCTTCTCTATCGTGAGCAGTTATGTGGCCACTCAGCAGCATACACTTGGTATTAACCTTTTTGGTACTCCCCTCTTCTCCACCATACCAGAGTGTAACATACATACTAAAAACATCAAGACCAAACATCGTTTTGGGAGTTAATCAGATTCAAATGAAGAAAAGGCACCTGCCAGACTTCCCATTCTGATACCCAGCCCTGCAGCAAATAGTTGTGAGCACTGATGCTCAGAACACTTGAAGAATTCTGATCCTGCCCTGATGTGCACCACGGTACTCAGTATTTCCACATAATATCTATGGAGAGTTCCAGAATAAGTCAGCATTGGGTTAGGGAGCCCCTTGGTCAGAGACAGTTATTTTATTCTCTAATGCTCAAAACCTGAAAGAATGTCTCATTCGTTCCACCAGTACTTGTCTTGTTGAGTACCTCCTATGTGTCCAGCATCTTGCAGGGTCCAAAAGGTATGAAGGATACAGTAAATACCTATAATCAGATGTGATAGTTAGGTAAGAAGGAGACTATGAGAGAATAGTTCATTTGAACTGGGGTTTTTAGAGGATGTAAGCACAATTTATAGTTTTCATTCCCTCTCGCTGACTTACTATTCATTAAATTCAGTAACTGCTTATTAGGCCAAGTCATGGGTAAGGATGCAAAAGCAGAAAGACCCAGCTCACCCTCAGCTAGCTTATGTTCTGAGCACATAGGGCTGGCAAATTACAGCCTGTGAGCCAAGTTGGTCCACTGCCTGTTTTTGCAGAAATAGTTTTATTGGAATACAGCAACACTTACTTATGTATTATCTATGGCTGCTTTGATGCTCCAGTAGCAGAGCTGAGTAGTATGGAGAGATCACAATGGCCCACGAAGCCTAAAATATTTATTATTTGACTCCTTCTAGCAGGTGAGATAGACAAACTAAAATTTATAGCAGTATAATAAGTACTATAATATAGAGAAGTAGAGGAAACAGAGAGAACAGAGATGGGACTGCACTCACACAGAGAAAACTTCCTAGAAAGTTGACACCTGAAGAGAGTCTTGGGGAGAATTAAAAAGTAAGTGGGGGAGGTAAATAGGTGGATATGAGGAAGACAAATTTTCCTGGTAATAGGTTCAAATAGAAGGAATTTATAGGCATAATAATCACAATATCTAATTATATAACAGTAAATATGTAATAATTATCAATGACACTTATGGAGCATTTATTTGTTTTATGTCAGGCACATATATATGTTTCATTCAGTTCTTGCATTATCTCTTTTAGTACTCACAAAGTACTATTATTAGTTTTTTTTTTTAATTTAAAAGATTTTATTTATTTATTAGACAGACAGAGATCACCAGTAGGCAGAGAGGCAGACAAAGAGAGGAGGAAGCAGGCCCCCCACTAGAGAGCCAGATGCGGGGCTCGATCCCAGAACCCTGGGATCATGACCCGAGCTGAAGGCAGAGGCTTTAACCCACTGAGCCACCCAGGTGCCCCCTATTATTAGTTTTTAAAAAGAGAAAACAAAGAGGTTAAGTTAAAGGAATTTTCCCAAAGCCTTAAAACTAATAATAGATAAAACCAAGATTCAGACTCATGTCTCTTTGAGTCCAGACACATTCATGGTAGCTCACCATATTCCTAGCTGGCTTGTGACTAATGTAACCTACTCAGGGACTTGCCAGGGAACAGGTACTTCTGAGGAGGGGGCATGCAAAGGGAGCTGTGGAACATGGGGTTGGCAACAATCTCAAAGGCAGGTTGTAAATGGCCTCTGTCACCATCACAAAGAGTTTATTATCCTTTTTTATCATGTGTACAGTTTGATCATTCTTTGCAGAAAAGTGATCTATCAAATGGGCATTTTAGAAAACTAGCCATAATTTATAGTGGGAGAGGGGGTGGGGGAGGGAGACTGGAGCAAGGAGAGACTAGTAGCAAAGAACAGGTAGAAAAATAACATTTATGAGGACAGTGATAAGTACGGTAGAGAAACATGTGTTTTTGAGTTAAAGAGTTTGGGTTCATATCCTAGCCAGACCACTTTTGGGGCCTCAGTAAATCAACTTCAATGGAATTTTAGTTACCCTTGTTGAAAAGTGGGGATAATCATGAGATTAATTTAAAGAGTAAATGACATAATATACTCAGTAAGCTCTAGCAATTATTAATTTAGGTAGAAGAATAGCAAATAATACAGCTCCAATCAAAAGGAACCAAAATAATAAATGCCCAGATAGATCTCTCCTCTCATCTCTGACTGCTCAGAGTCCCAGTCAGACTTCCACCCCTATCTGCTTTACTGATGTTATTAACCCCTGCAAGGCTTATTTTCCTCACCTGAAAAATGGGAGTGATAAATATTACCTAACTCACAGGATTTTGCTGAGGATTAAATTAGATAACTTATATAAAGTATTTAACATAGTATGTAACAGATGGGCAGCTCTCAATATATGCTAGTTGTGTATGTTATTGTTATTCAGAAGAAAGAAAAATAATTTCTATGAGAGATAATCTAGGACTAGGCTATAAAGGCATTCATAATTCTGGGTCCCACCCCCTTTCCAAATAAATGTTAGTAGAATCATCACCCAATGCCTGAAAGCCTAAAACGATAATTAGGGGTTGAAATAGACGATTAATATCACATGCCACAGAAAGACGGAGGAATGTTGAAGACAGAGAATGGGCCATGCAGTCAGACATGGGTTTCATTCCTGGTTTAGCCATCATGACCCAGCTTGGCTATAATCCTGACAAATTACATCTCTTGCCACCAAAAAGACATATCATTGGGGTTAACGACACAGGCTCTGGAGTTGGGCTTCCTGGGTTCAGTCCCAAGCTCCACCGAGTATCAGCCATGCGTCTTCAGTAAGTTACCCCACTTCTCCCTGCCTCAGTCTCCTCATCTACAAAATAGTGACGATAACAGAACCCACCTCATAAGAGTTATACGGCTTAAATGAAGTGAGGTAAGACATGTAAATGACTAAAAAAAAATCTGGCATGCAGTAAATACTCAAGTACTAATATGCACAATTAAAGTTCTCTCTTGCAGAGTTGCTGGGAGATGCCCAGCACAATACTTGTATAGGTAGGCTCTCCATCACTAGCTGGTGTGTATCAGAGCAATGAATGCACTGGCATTCAGTCTGTTCTGAGAGAGAAACTGGCAGTGCAAGATGGAACGAGAATCATTACTCAAGTCACTGAAGAGGTATGAGAACCATGCATACCTAGTTAGGAAAGTGAGCCCTTGAGAATGAAGAGAACAGAACAACGAACAATAGCGTCTTGGGGAGGAATATCCCCAGTAATCCCTTGAAGCCTATGGATGCAGCCTGACCAGCTCAGGGATGCCTACAGATGTTGCAGGGTTGCACCTCCTTGCTTGCCTTTGAGACATTTAGTTGCTGACAAAAAGTCTGCTTTCAGTTGGTTCTGTTCCTCAGTGTGATTTATCTTTCGTCTCTCACCATTTTTAAGATTTTATCACTGGTTCTTAGCAGTTTGGTTATGATGCGCCTTGGTGCATTTTTCTTGTGTTTATTCTGCTTGGAGTTCATTGAGCTTATGCATCTGTGGTTTAGTTTTCCTCAAGTTTGGAAGTTCTCCAGCCATTATTTTTACCTGCCCCTCCTGTTATCCTCACCTACAGATTCTAGCCCTCAGCCTCCCTGAGCTCTGACCCCTGACCCCTGCTCTCAGAAAGACCACCTGCTTGTGTTTGGGTTCTCCCAGCACTGCAGGCTGGAAGGACCCTGAAGGAAACCGCTTTGGGCTTTCTTCACTGAGTTCCATTCTCTTAGGACCAGTCCTGTACTGCCTGTTGTCCAGTGTGTGAAACTATTGTTTTACATGTGCTGTAAGAAATTTTCTAGTTATTTAAAGCAGGAGGGAAAGTCTGATTCCTGTTACTCCATCATTGCCAGAGTACAACCACTTTAGGGCCTCTGAAAGCCAGTGTGCAGGGGCTGCACTCAGCAAGGTTCCTTCAAGTTCTGAATTTCTTTAGCTGTGAATGAGTGTTCACTGGTGTTCCATTGAGAATGTTCCTGTTTCTTCTGCAGAATGGATCTAGAAGAATAAGACCTCTGAGCAGTCAACTGGAAAGTCCAATTCAGTCCTCAGTGGGCTGGTAACCAGTACCTCACTCCCATTGTTTAGAATTTCCTCTTAAAATTCCATATGGGAAGAGACCAGTCATGGTGGTTTCTTCTGGTCTTACTGATCTCAGGAATACTCAGAGTGAAATGGTCAGGTAGTGTAGCCCCTGGCATCTTGACACAGGAGGAGATGGGTACTGGTGATAACTTTAAGCAATAATACCGTCCCCTCCATGCAACAGCACCTCTTCAGCTCCCCTCCTGTTTACTCAGGAGGGCTCAAAGATCCTCACCTAAAAATAAACCGAGCTGCCATCAAAAAGACCCTGTTTTTATAGGCTTGTAGAAAACCTTTATCCTCCCAGATGAAGAAACAATAGAAGAAGCATGTGTGTTCATTCCATTATAACACAGGGCCAAGATACTAGGTGCATCAGCAATAAAAAACCTTCTGTTGATGAAGCCATTATTTCATTTAAATACCTGTTTTAGTCACAAAGCTTGCAAGTTTTAAGTTTTTAGCATTCTCCACATTTCATTCATAGAGGTCAGTCAGTACCTGGAAGATCGGGGCAAAGGTTAAGCTGCTATAACAAAGATAACCAGAAATACAATGGCCAGGCTGATGAGACTGCTTGGCCTCAAAAAGTGATTCAGGGACCCAAGGCCCCTCCGTTTTGCCCATCACCGTCATCCCTACCTGTTGTCAAACTTGGATGGCTACCAGTCCAGAGCAAGCAATTTCTCTTTATGAGACAGAAGTTGACACATCCCCACTCATGTTCCATGGAGGGAGGAATTGAGTCACATGCCAATACCTGTCAGCAAAGGAGTTTAGGAAATGTGGCCTCTAGCTAAGAAGTCTATACGCCTATAGCTAGAACCATGAAGAAGGAGAGGATAGATTTAGGGGGACAACTAGCAGTATGCCAAACCAAGGTAATGAAGAAATAAACCCCTCTTCCAGATCACTTCGTTTTAGGGGCACCTGGGTGGCTCAGTCGGTTGAACATCCAACTTTTGATTTTGTCTCAGGTCATGATCTCAAGGTTGTGGAATCCAACCTCAGTGCTCAAGAGGAAGTCTTCTTCTTTGTCTCTCTCTCTCTCCCTCCCCTTCTCCCTTTGCCCCTCCCCCTGCTCTCCTGTACTCTAATAAATAAATAAATAATTCTTTAAAAAAAATCATTTCACTCTAAATCCGTATTACACTGGTACAATCTACATCATATAAAGAGACCACATATAAAGACATCAGCATGGGGCACCTGGCGGACTCATTAGCTTAAGTGTCTGCCTTCAGCTCAGGTCATGATGTCAGGGTCTTGGGATCAAGGCCCACATCAGGCTCCCTGCTCAGTGGGAAGTCTGTGGTCTCCCTCTGCCTCTGCCTCTCCCCCTGCTTGTGCTTGCTTTCTCTCAAATAAATGAAATCTTAAAAAAAAAAAAAGGAAAATAAAAACATTAGCATGTTAACTAAAAGAATTCTTGCATTTTCTAGAAAGGTACATTAATACACCACACACTGAAAACAATCACCTGTTAACTCTGCAAGGCCTGGGTAAATTGCCAGTCAGTATATACTCTTGGATGAGACTGATATATATATCTATATATATCTATATATAGGAGGGCTCAAAGATCAGGGGGATCTATATATATATATCTATATAGATAAACATTTTTCAAGAAGAGATTTCTTGGCACAGGTTAAGATTTAGGAACAATACTAGATTACCACGGGAATAAGCGTGACTAGACCAATCCAATGTACTGATGATAAACATTTACTATTTCAAGTACTCTCTATCTGTGATCTCTTTAAACTGTGTGGAAATAAAATCTAGTAGAAAATGCCTAGTGCACTGTCTCTATGAGGGCAAGGTTCACTAGAACAGTTTTAAGCATCATAGCTCAAGACCTTGAAGTGGTTTTTTTCTCCCCTCCTGTCATAGGGTCGGGTCTGGAGCTTATGAGCAAGTTGTGATCAAACGCTAGCAGTCAAACTCCTGAACTGGAGCTTCCCTGGGGCTCTGAGACATGGGCAGTCAAGCTGTCGAGGCACCTCATTCAAGCATGTTCTTCTGTTAAGATGAAAGCCATCACCGATTTCTTCTCGGAAAGTGCCCACCACCATCCTGTCCCACCCACCGAAAGGGAACATCAGAACTGGAGTACCCACGGGCAGGGCCACATGTCGCTAGTGGCACACAGCTTCTGCGGTCACTGCACAGGGTACTGAAAGGCCTGCTTTTCCTTTCAGAACAGCCAGGTGGGGAAAGCAGCGCTATACACCCAAGTATAGTTCTGTGTGATGTGTAAAACCTTCAGTAGAAGTGTTCAACAGGTTTGGGCTCTAATTATATCATTTTAATGTTCCGGGAGGTAATAAGTGAATCATCTGAATCCTATAAATTCTGTCAAAATAGTTATAATCTCTTACGGAAATCTTCCATGTTCTATCCTACCTACAGTATTGTACTGCTTATTAACTCTTTTTGACTGAATCATTGATATAAAGTTTGGGTGTTCGTGTGTGTGGGAAAATGTTATACTACAACTTAAATGTGTAGAGTGCTTAATTCTCAATGTATCCGTCACAAATGGAGTAAGTGTGTTTAAGTCTGAGATACATGAATGAGTGTAATGCCATTATTATGCAACATGTATTGTTACTAGTTAATGTTAGATGAGCTGCAGAACTCCTACTAGCACTATAGTTGAGATTCAAGGTAAGTTTCATATTTAATAAGTTAGGCTCCCATAAGGCACCTTAAGAGCTGTTCTAACTGAATACTATCTGCTGGTTTCAGGAGTCAGAATTCAGGACAGGAGGAAAATTATAGCATGGTCAGAAACAGTGGCCTTTTCTGTGTAAGTTCAGACTTGTATCTGAAACTGAAAATTATTCCAAGGAGGTGGCAGATAAAACCAGGGACAGCTGCTTGACATTACTGACATGGACTCGTGGTTTCCTATTTTAAACTCCCCACAGTGGGATACTATGTTTTTTTCTTTACTGTAACAGTAGTTGTTCTGAGACAGTAGGATATGACATAATCCAGTGTAGCTTTAAAAGTAAGAATATTTGCTCTGGATGCAGTTTAACAAGCTCAGCAGACAGACCATCTTTTTATCAGATGGGAAGTTTTTCTGGTCTTAAATGACAAGTTTTAATGTTCTTGGAGTCACTCAGTCACTGAAGAAAAATGCAGATTCTCTAGAACCAGTAGTTCCCAGTCCTTCCTTTCAAAGCCGTGTCCAGAAAAAACACGATACGTTAGAATAACTTTGGCCTAGGTGAACCATTTTTGTGTTGGCAAAGAAAGGGGAAAATATATTAAGAAAATTATTTCAATGTCCAAATGTAGAGCTTTGGAAAATTTTGAGTAGTTCCTGTTAGGGTTTTAGGTTTTTTAACATTTCAAGGATTAGGTATTCTACATTAATCCGATTCTAATACAGATAGATATTTTTTAAAAGGTGAAACCCCATGTTGGAATCTTTTGAATGTTGAGAGAGAGCTTGAGTCATTAGTAATACTTTTGTTATTTTGGCAGGAAGAAAAATGACCTGACCATTTTAGTCTAACCAAGGAAACCGTTGGCTGAAGTGGTAAAGACTTGCTTATTCTCTGTGATTAACAAATGAGCTGATCCATCCATATATATTATTGGGGGAACTCAAAGTTTTTAATAGAGATATGAAACTAGTGTTTACAGATATTTATGACATGTTTTAAGAACATATTTTTCTATTTTTAAAATATTACTTCTAGGCTATATTTTTTATTGGCACTTATGCAAATAATTTTGCCATTTTGAAAATGATAAAAACTATTGACTGTAAGTGAGGTTCAGTGAGGACATTCTTCAATATGTAAAAGGTCCTGTAATTCAGACATTGCCCATCTTATCCTTGCCTGCCCTCAGCCTGATACCTTTATAGAAGATTGGCTCTCAGTATTTAAAATGATATAGAATTATTTTTAAAAAACAAAATGTGGAGATCTTAAAAAGCATAAAAATCTTGCCTCTGTAATTTAGCAGCCACCAGATACAGCTTGATTTTGTAGTAGGAAATAATTTTAATAGAAACATTGATGAGAGAAAAGTCAGCACAAGTCTGGATTCATTTTTTGTGTGGCATTGGTGGGCATACTTTGCAATCACATTTATTTGCAGTCCTCTGGAAATACTTGTTAAAGTTTGCTTAAATGTCTGCCTTACTTCTCCAGTTTTTCTTAGAGCATGTACTGTGTAGCTATATTTTAACAATGTAGCTATTTTTAAAAATTGCTTTTTAAATACCAAGTGCACTTTTGGTTCCATTTGAAGTTGAGAAAATTGGATTCGAAAAATTAGATCTTAATATTGGTCTTTAATATTAAAGTCAAATTTCAGATCACCTAGTCTTGGAGAATTTGCAAATCTATATAATTGTCTTTGTCTAATCCTATCCTAGAGAAGGACTAATGGTGTATTAAACCTATTTATTTGTGGTCAGTTAAGGAAGTCTCAAATATTCTGTTCAGGGGAAATACAGAGGCCGGTCAGAAGCCCACTTCCTGTGACTGGAGCTGGTAACTGAGACCAGGGGATGTCAGGGGTAGCATGGGCAAAGCAGCCCCAGGCCATCAGTTTGCATTTTGATGGTTGACTCCCCTTTGTGGTGTGGAAGGCTTCCATATTCAGCAACTCCCCCTTTGTGGTGTGGAAGGCTTCCATATTCAGCAACTTCCATATTCCACATCTCAAGACTTATCTGAGAAAGTCTTGACGAAGAATCCTAAAGTCCACCATCCCATTCTAGGAAAATACCATCAGAGCAATGACATCCAAACTGTATTCTTCATCAAGGTCCACCACTTAGTCCATTTGTTACTAAAAGGAAAACAAATCTTCAGCTAACCTCCAACCAAAACATAAGACATCCAGAAATGAGTTTCGTAATTTTAGACTGAGATTGCCACCTCAACTAGACCACTTTGCAAACTCAAGCTAACAGTATTAAGTATTTAAGTACTCCGAAGTGTCAGGCTATGTTAAGACTTTAATAATGCTTCAAAGGCTTATATGATGGGGTTGCATTTTATTGTAACAGGTCTAACTGGGACAGTTCAGAAATTATACTCAGTCATTTCTCTTAGATGGTACGTCATGTGAATATATTCAGGTACTGTAATTGAAATTATTAATGCCCATGTCTGTGTTGGCTTAGGTACTATGCATAACTTTAATAGCTGAGATGTTTAAAAATATAAAGTCTAAAAATATAAAGGATGAAGTAAGTTTAAAAGACTACTCTGGAAATTAAGGCCTTATTACCTTATATACGTGATTTTTCCTAAGAGAATATATACACAGTGTATTTTAAATAGTCATGTGAGTGGTCTCTAGCTACTCCTTATATGACAAGGCTGGCAAATTTTTATTATTTACGACGATATAGTCTGCATTTACAAATGTTTACATTCATCTTATATATATATAACAAAATTCTCTGATATTCATTGACCAAATCCCATGCAGAGGAATACTTAGGATATATTGTTCGATTGTTTTTTGGAAATACATCTTATTCTGGAAGTTGATACAACTTGTGGGTAATCATGTAAATGTTTATGAAAAAAAATTGTTATGGAAGTGATTCCATTAGTATTGTTCTAATACTTGGAAAATGACCTTCATATTTATATATTTGTTTTACTGTACAATTATAAATCCCAGAAATTTTTTTTTACAAAAAAAATTTATTGTATTTGTAATAATGTAAAGGTGAATCTTATACCTGTTCAATAAAAATCATCTTAAACTTTATAATGTGTATACTTTAAAAAGTCATTTTAAGGTTCTCTCAGAAATTGGTCAGATTCTCTCCAAGGTAAGAAAAGAGAAGTGAAAGGATCCCTGTAACTTCTTCCTCACAGTTTTCCCTCATTACCGGGTGGTGTAACACAGTCTTAAATCCTCCCGTGAAAGACCCTTCTTTTGAACTCTGAGTTTCACCCTCCAGTGGTGAGGGGAACATGGGCTCTAGAGTCAGACAGACCTGAGTCTGAATTCAGGCTCCCTTCTGAACCTGTTTCTAATTGAGGATGGAGATACTACTAGCTCTTCTGGGTTAAGCGCAAGCACCCATGAACTATTAGGAATATAGCACAGTAAGCACTCCTCTGTCAAGCCAGAATTTGCCTTTGTGCAGCACCTACATACATAATACCTTCGTTCTAGTGTTAGACACAGAGGAGATGGTCAACGAATATGCCACTATTAGCTGGTAAGGTCCTCACGTAACTGATGCTCAGTGCCACCGCTGTCCAGGCTCTTCCTTCCTTTGACTAGGTCCTCACAGAGGAACAACAGTGCCGGCACATTTCTTCTGCTGGTAACTACAATTACAATAGCAATGTAAAGAACCATGGTTCAGTATGGGTTTGAGCCCACACCTCTCTGCAGATTGCCACGGCTTTCCTGGACAGTACAGATAATGAAAGATGGTGTGCGCTAAGCAGAAAGACCCTGTAGGATGGGGATAACATCGTGCCAGATCACAGCAGAAGCCGGCAGGACCCTCAGATCTACCCTCACGCTCCCTCGCCCACATCTCAGGCATGGAGTTCCCAGGCTCAGCCCCTTCCTCAACACCCAGTGTTTTCTCTCCCTCCCTCCCTCTCTCCTACTTCCCTCACCACATTTTGCTCCTTCATTCCTGTACCTATATATCACATACCTGGTATGGACAAATCTTTCTTTACATCTGCATGATAAGAAATATTTGGTGGAGTTAATTAATCCATCCCACATTACAAAGTGTACCAAAAATTTAGGAAGCACACAGAAAAGGCTTACATTTGAACATTCCCTGAGTCAATGACATCTATTCCATATGGCCCACGTGACAAGGGAAAAAAAGATTTTCCTGCCTGAATTAATTTAGACACCATTGCTCTGCACTTGATTTCTCCTTAACCATTTCCCTTAAGCTGACTTCAGCACTAGATCTTTAAACCATTTAGAGATTTCCAAGTATAATTGCACAAAGCTTCAAGTTATTTTGCCACTTATTTGTACCCGGGAGTTCTCAAAGTGCAATTCCCTGTAAGTGGGGAAAGTGTGCCACCTTGTGGTATTTAACTTCAAGTAATTCGGTTCGACTTTCTCCCAAGTGACCTTTCCCAGTAGTCTATGGAATGAAGACAAAGGAAAAATACTTTTTTCATTACTAATTCTTTTAAGTAAACTCCCTGCTGACCATGGGGCTCAATCTTATAACCCCCAGATCAAGAGTCCAACGCTCTAACGACTGAGGCTGCCAGGTACCCCTTAATAATACTCGATACTAATTTTACATAATTTGAAATACTTGGAAAAAAAGATATTGAAGCATCAGACTTTTACCCTACTTAAGTAAACTGCTTTTCCTTTAATGTGGAATTAATAAGATTGTCAGCTCCGTTCTGTGTGGATTCCTGCTAGAAAGGACTGGGTGGTCAGCACAATAAATGGCTTCCAGAGGGAGGCGGTTAGACAAAGATAGCAGTGGAGTAACAGAGCCTTTTCAGCAAACACAAAGAATCTGACTGGGTCAAGGCTAAGGTACAGGAGTAGGGAGCAATGCGATGTTTCAGGGAAAGACCATAAAATGCTCAGAGCTTAATTTGACTAATTCCAGCAGGAGTCACACAGGAGGATGAAAAGGAGTAGGGATGAATGGCAGCAATGCAGATGAAGGAGAGTCCACATAAACGTGACCAGCACATAAAGGGCCCAACAGATAAATGGACAGTGTTGATGGGTGATTTCCAAATGATCTGTATAAAAAGCATGGCATGCTGTGGTCTTCAAAAACTAATTGCAAAAGAGGTGAAAAGTTTACTGTACCAATTTATGAACTCTGGCTCCTCTAGCTTGTTTTGCTAGACCTCAGGAAAACCTATAATTGTTCCCTATTTGGGGATATTCCCAAAGATGGGCATCTTTTACTGGGAGAAAGCATGTTAGCCATAGTGAACACCCCGCATCCTTGAACGTACGGCTCAAGATTCTAGCTTGCATGATGCTCCTCCCTGACCTCCTGTCAGCAGCTGAACCCACAGGACTCTGTGTAACTATTTCATTAACATTCAGTGCAGTGAAATTCCTTGGAGCAATGCCATCTTAAGTATTTTTAGGCCTTTGTTTACAAAGCCTGTGGTCCATTCCAAGGGTTTTCCTAGAAAAAGAAACAATCTACCCCCTAAAAAGTGCACTGGTTCTTGCAAAACTCCAATCTACTTGTAGTTCCAGTTATTATGAACCAAAGAACTTTTGGTGTCTCTAAGGAGTGCAATGGGATGGGGTACAGACAGATCAGGGACACTTGTGTTCTCCTTAGCAGTCCGGACATTTTTAGCATAACAAGAAAAAAGTGATTAAACATTTTAATTTTTTTAAAGATTCTACTTGAGAGTGCATAAACAAGGGGTAGGGGGAGAGGGAGAGGGAGAAGAAGCAGGCTCTCTGCTGAGCAGGGAGCCCGATCCGGGGCTTGATCCCAGCACCCCGAGATCATGACCTGAGCAGAAGGCAGATGCTTAACCAACTGAGCCACTAAGGTGCCCCAAGAAAAGTGATCATTAAAATGAATACAATAGATGGAAATGAATTTATAAAATATACTGCTAGTGATAAAGGAAGATCATCAAAAAAATTGTCAGTTGGAGGAGGAGTCAAGATGGCAGAGAAGTAGCAGGCTGAGATGACATCAGGCAGCAGGAGATCAGCTAGATAGCTTATCTAACCATTGTGAACACCTACAAATCCAACGGGAAATCGAAGAGAAGAAGAGCAACAATTCTAGAAACAGAAAATCGACCACTTTCTGAAAGGTAGGACCTGCAGAGAAGTGAATCCAAAGTGACGGGAAGATAGACCGTGGGGGGAGGGGCCGGCTCCCGGCAAGCGGCGGAGCAACAGAGCACAAAATCGGGACTTTTAAAAGTCGGCTCCACTGGGAGACATCACTCCAGAGGCTAAACGGGGGGAAACCCAGGCGGGGTCAGCATAACCCCAGGTCCCGCGGGGTCACAGAAGGACCGGGGGTGTCTGAGTGCCGCAGAGCTCGCAGGTATTAGAGCGGGGAAGCCAGCTACAGCGACAAAGCCGAGGAATGAGCTCTCAGCCCAGGGTTACCTTGTGCCAGTCGCAGGCTGGGTGGGCTCGGAGCGCAGCCGGAGGCCACAGAGATGGAAGTGACTGGGTGCATTTCTCCAAGTGCCAGCAATTGACCGCTTTCCTACCGGCGTGACCGCAGGCCAGGGAGGCGGGGCGGTTGGGCGCTTTTCTCTGAGGGTGCACTGAGGAGTGGAACCCCAAGCTCTCGGGACCTCCAGGCTGAGAGATCAGGAGGCCGCCATCTTCATTCCTGTCCTCCGGAACTCTACGGAAAGCGCTCAGGGAACAAAAGCTCCTGAAAGCAAACCTGAGCGGATTACTTAGCCCGGCCCCTGGCAAGGGCGGTGCAATTCCGCCTGCGGCAAAGACACTTGAGAATCACCACAACAGGCCCCTCCCCCAGAAGATCAACAAGAAACCCAGCCAAGACCAACTTCACTCACCAAGAACAGCAGAATCTTATCTGGACAAAATGACAAGGCGAAAGAACTCACCACAAAAAAAAGAACAAGAGGCAGTACCGAAGGCTGGGGACCTAATCAATACAGACATTGGTAACATGACAGATCTAGAGTTCAGAATGATGATTCTCAAGGTTCTAACTGGGCTCGAAAAAGGCATAGAAGATATTAGAGAAACCCTCTCCGGAGAGATAAAAGCCCTTTCTGGAGAAATAAAAGAACTAAAGTCTAACCAAGTTGAAATCAAAAAAGCTATTAATGAGGTGCAATAAAAAATGGAAGCTCTCACTGCTAGGATAAATGAGGCAGAAGAGAGAATTATGGACATAGAAGACCAAATGACAGAGAATAAAGAAGCTGAGCAAAAGAGAGACAAACAAATACTGGACCACGAGGGGAGAATTCGAGAGATAAGCAACACCATAAGATGACACAACATTAGAATAATTGGGATTCCAGAAGAAGAAGAAAGAGAGAGGGGAGCAGAAGGTATATTGGAGACAATTATTGTAGAGAATTTCCCTAATATGGCAAAGGGAACAAACATCACAATCCAGGAGATGCTAAGAACGCCCCTCAAAATCAATAAAAATAGGTCCACACCTCGTCACCTGATAGTAAAATTTACAAGTCTTAGCGACAAAGAGAAAATCCTGAAAGCAGCCTGGGAAAAGAAGTCTGTAACATACAAGGGTAAAAACATTAGATTGGCAGCGGACCTATCCACAGAGACCTGGCAGGCCAGAAAGAACTGGCATGAGATATTCAGAGCACTAAATGAGAAAAACATGCAGCCAAGAATACTATATCCGGCTAGGCTATCATTGAAATTAGAAGGAGAAATAAAGAGGTTCCAGGACAAACAGAAGCTGAAAGAATTTGCAAACACCAAACCAGCTCTACAGGAAATATTGAAAGGGGTCCTCTAAGCAGAGAGAGACCCTAAAAGTAGTAGATCAGAAAGAAACAGAGACAATATACAGTAACGGTCACCTTACAGGCAATACAATGGCACTAAATTCATATCTCTCAATAGTTACCCTGAATGTTAATGGGTTAAATGCCCCAATCAAAAGACACAGGGTATCGGAATGCATAAAAAACCAAAACCCATCAATATGCTGCCTACAAGAAACTCATTTTAGACCCGAAGACACCTCCAGATTTAAAGTGAGGGGGTGAAAAACAATGTACCATGCTAATGGACATCAGAAGAAAGCTGGGTGGCCATCCTTATATCAGATCAATTAGATTTTAAGCCAAAGACTATAATAAGAGATGAGGAAGGACACTATATCATACTCAAAGGGTCTGTCCAACAAGAAGACCTAACAATCTTAAATATCTATGCCCCTAACATGGGAGCAGCAAACTATATAAACCAATTAATAACAAAATTAAAGAAATACATCGACAGTAATACAATAATAGCAGGGGACTTTAACACTCCCCTCACTGAAATGGACAGATCATCTAAGCAAAAGATCAACAAGGAAATATAGGCCTTAAATGACACACTGGACCAGATGGACATCACAGATATATTCAGAACATTCCATCCCAAAGCAACAGAATATACATTCTTCTCTAGTGCACATGGAACATTCTCCAGAATAGACCACATCCTGGGTCATAAATCAGGTCTCAATCGGTACCAAAAGATCGAGATCATTCCCTGCATATTTTCAGACCACAATGCTCTGAAGCTCGAACTCAATCACAAGAGGAAATTTGGAAAGAACGCAAATACATGGAGACTAAACAGCATCCTTCTAAAAAATGAATGGGTCAACCAGGAAATTAAAGAAGAATTGAAAAAATTCATGGAAACAAATGATAATGAAAACACACCAGTTCAAAATCTGTGGGACACAACAAAGGCAGTCCTGAGAGGAAAATATATAGCAGTGCAAGCCATTCTTAAGAAACAAGAAAGGTCTCAAATACACAACCTAACCCTACACCTCAAGGAGCTGGAGAGACAACAACAAAGAAAGCCTAAACCCAGCAGGAGAAGAGAAATCATAAAGATCAGAGCAGAAATCAATGAAATAGAAACTAAAAAAACAATAGAACAAATCAACAAAACTAGGAGCTGGTTCTTTGAAAGAATTAATAAGATTGACAGACCCCTGGTCAGACTTATCAAAAAGAAAAGAGAAAGGACCCAAATAAATAAAATCATGAATGAAAGAGGAGAGATCACAACCAACACCAAAGAAATACAAACAATTGTAAGAACATACTACGAGCAACTCTATGCCAACAAATTTGACAATCTGGAAGAAATGGATACATTTCTAGAGACATATAAACTACCATAACTGAACCAGGAAGAAATAGAAAACCTGAACAGACCCATAACCAGTAAGGAGATTGAAACAGTCATCAAAAATCTCCAAACAAACAAAAGTCCAGGACCAGACGGCTTCCCAGGGGAATTCTACCAAACGTTTAAAGAAGAATTAATTCCTATTCTCCTGAAACTGTTTCAAAAAATAGAAATGGAAGGAAAACTTCCAAACTCATTTATGAGGCCAGCATCACCTTGATCCCAAAACCAGACAAGAAGCCCACCAAAAAAGAGAATTAAAGACCCATGTCCTTGATGAACACAGATGTGAAAATTCTCACCAAAATACTGGCCAATAGGATCCAACAGTACATTAAAAGGATTATTCACCACGACCAAGTGGGATTTATTCCAGGGCTGCAAGGTTAGTTCAACATCCGCAAATCCATCAATGTGATACAATACATTAATAAAAGAAAGAATAAGAACCATATGATACTCTCAATAGATGCTGAAAAAGCATTTGACAAAGTGCAGCATCCCTTCCTGATTAAAACTCTTCAAAGTGTAGGGATAGAAGACACATACCTCAATATTATCAAAGCCATCTATGAAAAACCCACCGCAAATATCATTCTCAATGGAGAAAAACTGAAAGCTTTTCCACTAAGGTCGGGAACACGGCAAGGATGTCCGTTATCACCACTGCTGTTCAACATAGTATTAGAAGTCCTAGCCTCAGCAATCAGACAACAAAAAGAAATTAAAGGCATCCAAATTGGCAAAGAAGAAGTCAAACTATCACTCTTTGCAGATGATATGATACTATATGTGGAAAACCCAAAAGGCCCCACTCCAAAACTGCTAGAACTTATACAGGAATTCAGTACAGTGTCAGGATATAAAGTCAATGCACAGAAATCAGTCGCATTTCTTTACACTAACAACAAGACAGAAGAAAGAGAAATTGAGGAGTCAGTCCCATTTACAATCTCACCCAAAATCATAAGATACCTAGGAATAAATCTAACCAAAGAGGCAAAGAATCTGTACTCAGAAAACTATAAAGTCCTCATGAAAGAAATTGAGGAAGACACAAAGAAATGGAAAAAATATTCCATGCTCATGGATTGGAAGAACAAATATTGTGAAAATGTCTATTCTACCTAAAGCAATCTACACATTTAATGCAATCCCTATCAAAATCCCATCCACTTTTTTTTAAAGAAATAGAACAAATAATCCTAAAATTTATATGGAAGAAAAGACCTCGAATAGCCAAAGGAATATTGAAAAAGAAAGCCAAAGTTGGTGGCATCACAATTCTGGACTTCAAGCTCTATTACAAAGCTGTCATCGTCAAGACAGTATGGTACTGGCACAAAAGCAGACACATAGATCAATGGAACAGAATAGAGAGCCCAGAAATAGACCCTCAACTCTATGGTCAACTAATCTTTGACAAAGCAGGAAAGAATATCCAATGGAAAAAAGACAGCCTCTTCAACAAATGGTGCTGGGAAAATTGGACAGCCACATACAGAAAAAGGAAATTGGACTATTTCCTTACATCACACACGAAAATAGACTCAAAATGGATGAAGGACCTCAATGTGAGAAAGGAATCCATCAAAATCCTTGAGGAGAATGCAGGCAGCAACCTCTTTGACCTCAACCGCAGCAACTTCTTCCTAGGAACATCGCCAAAGGCAACAGAAGCAAGGGCAAAAATGAACTATTGGGAGTTCATCAAGATCAAAAGCTTTTGCACAGCAAAGGAAACAGTTAACAAAACCAAAAGACAACTGACAGAATGGGAGAAGATATTTGCAAATGACATATCAGATAAAGGGCTAGTATCCAAAATCTATAAAGAGCTTATCAAACTCAATACCCAAAGAACAAATAATCCAATCAAGAAATGGGCAGAGAAGGGCGCCTGGGTGGCTCAGTGGGTTAAGCCTCTGCCTTCGGCTCGGGTCATGATCCCAGGGTCCTGGATCGAGTCCCGCATCGAGCTCTCTGCTCAGCGGGGAGCCTGCTTCCCCCTCTCTCTCTCTGCCTGCCTCTCTGCCTACTTGTGATCTCTCTCTGTCAAATAAATAAATAAAATCTTTAAAAAAAAAAAAAGAAATGGGCAGAGGACATGAACAGACATTTCTGCAAAGAAGACATCCAGATGGCCAACAGACACATGAAAAAGTGCTCCACATCACTCGGCATCAGGGAAATACAAATCAAAACCACAATGAGATACCACCTCACACCAGTCAGAATGGCTAAAATTAACAAGTCAAGAAATGACAGATGCTGGCGAGGATGCGGAGAGAGGGGAACCCTCCTACACTGCTGGTGGGAATGCAAGCTGGTGCAACCACTCTGGAAAACAGTGTGGAGGTTCCTCAAAAAACTGAAAATAGAGCTACCCTATGACCCAGCAATTGCACTACTGGTTATATATCCTAAAGATACAAACGTGGTGCTCCGAAGGGGCATGCGCACCCGAATGTTTATAGCAGCAATGTCCACAATAGCCAAACTATGGAAAGAGCCTAGATATCCATCAACAGATGAATGGATAAAGAAGATGTGGTATATATACACAATGGAATACTATGCAGCCATCAAAAGACATGAAATCTTGCCATTTCAATGACGTGGATGGAACTAGAGGGTATTATGCTTAGCGTAATAAGTCAATCGGAGAAAGACAACTATCATATGATCTCTTTGATATGAGGAAGTGGAGATGCAATGTGGGGGGGCTTGGGGGGAGCTAGGAAAAGAAAAAATGAAAAGATGGTGTTGGGAGGGAGACAAACCATAAAAGACTCAATCTCAAAAAACAGACTGAGGGTTGCTGGGGGGAGGGGGGACGGGAGAGGGTGGTGGGGATATGGACATTGGGGAGGGTATGTGCTATGATGAGTGCTGTGAAATGTGTAAACCTAGTGATTCACAGACCTGTACCCCTGGGGATAAAAATACATTATATGTTTATTAAAAAAATTGTCAGTCATTTATGTAAAATAATTAGTATCAGAAAATAAATTGTAATCCACTGGAATTCTATGAGGAATGGTGGGCCGGGCTGCTCTATCAAGAAAGTATTGAATGAGGGGCAGAGAGTTTCACAAAGATGGTGTTGGGGGCAGGTCTAAGGAAAAAGCATAATAAAGATTATAAAGCTTACTTTAAGGTCTATATAGTTCTGAATTATCTTCATTTTTACAGTATTACTTTAACAGTGTTTGAAGATTATATAAGTGAGTTTACAGTTTTTAATTGGCAGGGCTGTTGTTCTTTTTGGGTTCTGGAGGGAGACTAGAGGTAAGGTAGAAACCACTTTCCTCATGAAGATTTCAAGCCCCTTAATAACAAGTTTTAGCCACAACTTTCAGCTTCTTCCTTATTCTGCTTCCTATTGCTCACCAGTCTCTGAAACCAAAGGCTTCTCCAACCAGTATTTAGCATGGTTTCTTTAACAGAAAGTTTGGTTTACCTAACATACATAATAATGGACACATACACAGGCAGGAGTTCCTCTATAGGAAAGCAAAGGAAAGCTTTTTTTTTTTTCTTTAAAGATTTTATTTATTTATTCGACAGAGAGAGATCACAAGCAGGCAGAGAGGCAGGCAGAGGGAGAAAGGAGGAAGCAGGCTCCCTGCTGAGCAGAGAGCCCGATGCGGGGCTCGATCCCAGGACACTGGGATCATGACCTGAGCCGAAGGCAGAGGCTTTAACCCTCTGAGCCACTCAGGCGCCCCGAAAGGGAAGCTTCTTAAGGACTTTTAAACATTTCCCCCAGAAAGGGCAGCCTACATGGAGGAAAAAAACATATTGATAACAAAGCAGGATTCAAAATTTTAAAATTCCCTCATGTCCCCTTTCACAGGTAGCTGCTGGAAAATAGAGTAAGGATGAAGGGGAGGTGGCCATCCAGCACTGCCCTCTGGGGGATGGGTTTTACTTGAATTGGGGAATGCACTGGGAGGTGAAGTAAAGGGAGAGCAGCTAGCAGTCTGAACAGTGACTGGGGTCCCTGGGTGACTCAGTGTGTGAACTGGCTGCCTTTAGCTCAGGTCATGATCCCACAGTCCTGGGATTAAGCCCCATGTCAGGCTCCCTTGCTCAGTGAGGAGCCTGCTTCTCCATCTCCTCTCCCCCCTTTACTTTCATTATCTCTGAAAATAGTTTAAAATTTGAGATACTGAGAACATAAGCTGGGGGGGGTTGTGCAGAGAGCAAGAGCCTGATACAGGACTCCATTTCAAGACCCTGGGATCATGACCTGAGCCAAAGGCAGACGTTTAACACACTGAGCCACACAGGTGCCCCTCAAAAAGAGTGGCTGGAGAGAACTAGTCTATTTTAGCAGGTCCCTACACTGCGATACCTGAAACCTGGCTAGAACTTTACACTTTTTGTATATGAAGCAAAGATACTCTTAAGTAGCAACCCTACTTTGTAAAGATTTCATCAGATACAGATGTCAGCATAAGCAGGGGGAGAGGCAGGCAAAGCAGCCTCCCCGCTGAGCAAGGAGACTGATGGCAGACTCAATGGATCCCAGGACCCTAGAACCATGACCTGAGCTGAAGGCAGACACTTAACCAACAGCCACCCAAGCGCCCCTAGGGTTGCCACTTGTCTTAATCAGGTATTGGATGGTTTAGTCTCAACCTTGAAGGACTGTTCTTCACTTTCTAGACCTGCAACATGCCTTGCTATGAGGACTGGCTGCCTGGGTAAGGACACGCCCATATCTAACATTCTTCTAAGATTAACACGGCAGCCTTATAGGGAACATTACTCTGGGCCAGGCGGTCTCAGTGCTTTAACTCTATGCAGTTACTGTCCCCAGGATACACACAAGTGAGCTAAAACTTCCCCTAATAAACCCAACTTTGACTGGGTTTACAACAAAATGACAGAAAGTCTAATTGCTTTTGTCCTTTTAGAAGATCTACATTTCCATGCTGCTAAAGGGTTAATAATTATACATAGCTTTTTGAAACTGCAAAATATGGACAAAACAGCTGCCTTTAGTCTGTATTTTAGTGGAACACATATCCACCTTATCTCTGGTCACTTTTCCACCTCAATTTCTAGAGCTCAGTAGTTGGCTCTCTACAAGAACACCTGACACCAGGTTTAGACATTAATGAATCTTTCCATGCCTGCATCAAAATGAGAAGGTGAGGACAAATATCAAGGATGTAGGTACTGATATTGCAGAGACAGGGGAATAAGAGTAGCTCCATCACCCACAACTATCATTTTTAAAAGGTTCTCAGGAAGGAAGAAGCGTGAACAAAGTAATCGATTAGCCTGGAGGACAACAGGACAAAGTGCTGGCCTAAGCTTGAAACCTAGGCTCTAACATATGAAAAGGAAGCCATATGCAGTAGAAGTCATGCAGATGCCTAGACAGACAGACAGGGGCCTTTTGTTGGGGTGGGGGGGAGTATACCAAGAGTACGTCTACAGGTTCTATGTATTCAAGAGGGAAAAATAAGTCTAGAAAGGTGGGGGGTGGAGGGACTATGAAGAGCTGATTAACATGCGGTTTTATGATCAGACTCTATTCTTAAGTCCCTTCTTTCCCTGCCCCCCTCTTCAAATCCACTTTCTACTTATTAACACTTCAAAGAATCAAGCTGATAACTATGGCCCCAAGAGGCCTTTCCTAGGCACCCACACTCCACAACCAGCTGGCCCCTGGTCAGTGAGGATATGCCACTCGTGGCAGAATGGCAAGTGGCCAAAGGTCCTTTGCTCCAGGTTCCTTCCCAGAGAACAGAAGACGAACTGAGAGCACACACCAGCCCAGAATAAGAAACTATAGCTCCCAGCTTTCCTGAGTGGTAAGGTGATCCTTCTATCTGCTCAACAAGGAGAAGAGTGGTATAGAACCAACCTTACCAGAAAGCCAGCACATGGCCTGTCCCTTTCTTTGCTCTCTCCGTGGAATAGGACTTGGAATATTCAAGTGGTAACAAAAACTCCTCCCTGAGGTACATCACAACAGGAAGGCAGATGAATAGGTCCTTTTGGTGGTAGAGCCTGGTTAGCTAACCTCTACACTCAGGTCTGTGATTTAAACCAGTTTTCCCCCCAAAGTGAAGCTCTAACTCTCCACTTCTCTGACCACCCTGGTTCTACCCAGTAAACTACCAGGGAGGAGGCTGCTCTTATCTTCAAACACTTCCTGTAGGATGTTTTAGGCAAGTATTACAGTACAGGTTAGAATTTAGTCCAAAGGAAGTATACAGAATCCTATGAATTTAAAACTATTTATTCCCTGGGGAAGGGTTTTATTTGATAATCCAATTTGCTTTAAAAAAAATTTTTTTAAAGTCACATTCAACATGGGTCTAACAAACATGAACAAGCACATTTTGGGCCCTCCACCGCCCTACAAAAAGCCTATGAAAAAACACACGGTTAGAGAAAATTGCAAACTAGGCTGCCTCACTTAGGACTCCAGCGCAGGGCTGACTAAATGCTCATCGAAGAGGCGCTGTGTGCGGTAGTCAACCAACTCCACCTGCACGGCGGTCTGATCTCCGTTCAGCCGCAGTCCCTCTGCGAGCACCGTGCGCAGCTTCTCCGTGCTGCCCGCCACCAAGTGGTTCACCTTTGGGTAAGCGAGGAGCCTTTCCAGCGGCACGTAGAACTTCTCTCCCACACTGTATGGCTTGGGGGACTGCTCTATTTCGGCCCTTTGAGCTTCTGTTAACCCGTGCTGCGGGGTGCAGCTGCCGAGCGGTACCTCCCGGTCGCCCTCCTTTCTCCTTGGACCCCGAAGAAACTGGCTTTTCATTAAGTCGATGGCTTTCACCGCCTCAATACTCAGAGTAAACCGGAAGTATCTGCTTTGCTGTAAACTCGGGTATGAGGTGGTATAAACCTGAAGGAAAAATTACCAAGAAGTTTCATTTCCTTAGGAACTTGTTACCACATTATGAACTGGGTGTTAACTACACACATGTATCAAATCCTCCTAGCCACGCATGCCACGGTATCACGGGAATCAAACCAGAGGCACAGACATTAACTATCTGAGCTGCTTCAAAAATTCTAATGATCGGGTTGCCTGGGTGGCTCAGTGGGTTGAAGCCTCTGCCTTCGTCTTGGGTCATGATCCCAGGGTTCTGGGGTGGAGCCCCGCATCAGGCTCTCTGCTCAGCAGGGAGCCTGCCTCCCCCTCTCTCTCTGCCTGCCTCTGCCTACTTGTGATCTCTGTCTGCCAAATAAATTAAAAAAAAAAAAAATTAGAAAAAGAAATTCTGGGCGCCTGGGTGGCTCAGTGGGTTAAAGCCTCTGCCTTTGGCTCAGGTCATGATCCCAGGGTCCTGGGATCGAGCCCCGCATAGGGCTCTCTGCTCAGCAGGGAGCCTGTTTCCTCCTCTCTCTCTCTCTGCCTGTCTCTCTGCCTACTTGTGATCTCTGTCTGTCCAATAAATAACTAAAAAAAAAAATTAAAAAAATTAAAAAAAAAAAGAAAAAGAAATTCTAGTGATCGAAGTCTCCCAAAGCCAGCTTTCCACCAACTCACACCAACCCAATGTTCCTTTTCTTGATATTAGAGGGAAATGGGTAAAAAGATTCTTAGGAGGGCAATGTGCTTATTCTTCAACATATCTCCTGAAACCAAAAGGGCCTGAGAAGCTTGGAGGTTCAGGTGTTATACTCATTTCCTGGGCCATGCCGTGGAGGAGTGCTGCTGATCCTAATGGATTACTAGGGGGCCGGGGGTGGTGTTGCTGGCATATCAGCTTGAAAACTTTCCAGGACTCCTGCTCTTTCCCTGTAATGTGCTTTGAGACATGGCAAGAGGCCGGGCGGTCTCTAGGGCGAAGTAGACCAACCCTGAAGGCAGTTGTGGGCATGAAGGATTCTAAGCACATTTACATTTATCTCTACAGTGGGGACCCTTACAAAGTTCACCATCCTAATCCATGTGCTTCTTAACCTGGCCGCTACCTCCCAAAGAAAACTCACAACTTCATAAACGTGTTCCTCTGGCTCTGAAATGCTCGATTCAGTTGGCTTTACTCTGTTTTTCTGGAAGACCCCAATTTGGGTACAGTATCCAACATGCTCAGCTCCTGCTGGTGGATCCCCCACACCAGAAAACTCTACAGAGTAATGGTAGAGCTTTGCCACATCCAAAGCCCTGAAATCAAAAGAAATGCATTTCTGAAAGGTATGGTTAGATTAAAAATCACCAGTAGATAGAAAAATACAATGAGCTAAAATACTTCCCAAGTTGCAAATTTTTACAGCAACATATAATGTCACAGGGTTTGCTTACTTCTGAGGGGGCTTTAGGGTCCTGAGTCTATTTCCACGTAATCACAAAAATATGGAGAAAGGGAGAGTTAAGGAGCAGGGTGTAGGCATGAAAAAGGAGACTAAATGGCTACAATCTCAACTCAAATTTGGGTTTGCAGTCATGCCAGAAACATGACCATCTGTCCATCTGTCAAGGCCCTGGCAGGGAACACTTGGGCAGGGCATGGGGGCTCACCCTCACTGCCGTACAACCCCCTCCCTATTTTGTTTCCCCATCTCTACACCAACACTCCTCCTCCTCATGCCTTCGTATCAGAAGTCACCTGGTACCCCAGGCTTTGTGTGGCTGCCTGAGACCTAAGAAATCGAAAACTTCCATTTATTTTGCCCAAATAACATGGTCCTTTTTATATGTCAAGCTGAATTTTGGGAATTTTTATTAGGATAATAAAACTTTCATAATGTGTGTATCAAGACTGACTTTATAGCATTTTAAACTCCTGTGGGGTAATCTTCCCCCCCAACCCCTTAACACAAAATTCATAACATTTATGAACTCACCACATCTGAAACTGCTTTCTGTTCCACTCAAATCTGTGATCTGGATCTCTAAAGGTTGATGCTGGAAACAGGGGATTGAATTCAGAGTTTGGTGTGCTGATGACAACCATACCCGGAGAAAAGTACCCAAACACGACCTCAGGAAACTTGGCCAGATCTTCAGAATCTAAGTGTTCTATCCTGAAATGGTCAATGGGAAAGACAATGCAATTATTTTCCGAGCTGATTTAGCAAAAACAATTTCTATCTCTACATTTATCCCATCAGAATTTATGTAACAGTATTTATAGGACCTGAAACCAACTATTCCTATATCCTCACCCTGCCCTTGGACCACGTCGCCCCCTCTTTCAGGACTCTGGACCTCACTGTCAGTAACCAGAAGTATAAGCATTAAGTGTAAGCATCCCAGGAGGCCTGCAGTGCTAGGAGACCAGAATACATGCCTCACAAAAGCTGTGGGTTTCAACATCAGATCCCAGCAGATTCTCACCCACACCCAAGGACCAGATCAACTGTCCCAGTACAGGCAGCCACTAGACCCAGGGAGCCATTTCTATCCTGATGCTGTATGTTAATCTAACCCACTTCTATCTTTGCCTTAAAGAGGAACAGGAGAGGCAATTTGACACTGAGTGTATGCCTGAAAAATGTTAAGTTTCCAAAGACAACAAACTGATGTGATTTTTAGGGCAAATATGCCCATATATCTCCCCATAACCACTCGGCAGGATGGTGCTGGGAAGGAAACAACCATTCAGACCAGTAAGAGAAGACACATAGGTAAATAACTGAAACTCAAGTCTTCAATTTGGCTTCTTTGCAATATCAATGCAAATACTACACATCAAAATGTGTAGTTAGAGCTACAATGCACTTAGTGAAATTTATTGCTTTAAATTCACATGTTAGAAGACAAAAAAAATAGTCAATGCATAAAAGTGTTAAGACAATGGAAGAAATAGAGCAAAACTCTGAACCAGAAAATCATATGACCCAATAATCCCACTCCCGGGGTGAAATGAAAACTTGTGTTCATGCAAAACCTGTTCTGTGAATGGTATCTGGTCTCCATACTGGAAACCCAAATACCCTTAAGTGCTTGAAAAGGTGGTATATCACGAAAGGAATACTCAGGAATAAGGAAAAAACTGCCAAGAAATTAGATAAATCTCAAAAGACATTCACTGGGGAAAAAAAGTTTCAAGAAGTTACATACTATATGATTACTATACTGTTTCTAAAATCTATGCTGCAAAATGGGTGAGTGCTTGCCAGGGGTGAGGAAAAGGTATGGCCACAAAGGGACAGCCTGAGTTGTTTGGGTAATGGAACTGTTCTGTGCCTTGACTGTAAGTTACACTAAACTACATGTGTTAAAATCCACAGAAATATACCTCTGCTCAAATATATTTTTAAAGATTTTTATTTGTCAGAGAGAGCACATGAGCACAAGCAGGGGGAGCTTCAGGCAGGGGGAGAAGCAGAGGGAGAAGAAGGCAGAGGGAGAAGCAGGCTCCCCACTGAGCAAGCCAGAGCAAGAAGTCCAAAGCGGGATTCAATCCCAAGACTCTGGGTTTATGACCTGAGTCGAAAGCGGACGCTTAACTGAGCCACCCAGGTGTCCCCACTCAAAAATATTTTACTGTGTTTAAAAATTAAGTAAGGGAGCCTGCTCAGGGGACAGTCTGCTTCTTCCTCTCCCTCTGCCCCTCCCCCTGACTCATGCTTTCTTCCTAGCACTCTTGCACTCTTGATCTCAAAATCCTTTAAAAAATGAGGAAAATGTGAATAGGTGAACCTGGATAAAAGGTATTCCTGGTACTATTTTTGCAGCTCCTCCATCTGTAAATCTGAAAATAAAGCCAATCCTGTCAAGTAATCTGCTTTACAAATAAACTTGAAGATTACAATTTAAATCTTGTTAGGATACCAAATTTACTGAGAATTCTGATTTCCTTTTTTTTTTTTTTAAGATTTTATTTATTTATTTGACAGAGAGAGAGAGATCACAAGTAGGCAGAAAAGCAGAGAGAGAGAGGGGGGAAGCAGGTTCCCTGCTGAGCAGAGAGCCCCACGCGGGGCTCCATCCCAGGACCCTGGGATCATGACCTGAGCCAAAGGCAGTGGCTTAGCCCACTGAGCCACCTAGGCGCCCGGAGAATTCTGATTTCTAATAAACTTATACAGTAAGAATAGGTTTAATACTTACAATTCAATACACGTTATCAAGTCAAATCCACACAAACGGGAGTCTTTTTGTACAGCAGAACCACGATACAAAGTTATAGTCAAATCTAGTTCCCGAGGAATGATGTAACTCCCCACTCCTGGAGACAACCTACCCCTGTAAAAACAGAAGGGATATTAACACTGTAATCTTTCAGAATCTCATCAGCAGTAGAATTCTGATTATCTGATCCTCTGATCATTATCTACCGAAATGAATTTTCCAAGACTTGAGGTAGTAAAAAGGAAGTCATAGGGTTAACTTCCTCATAGATTACTGGCCAATAAGAACAGAACTGAATAGTGCTGATGCTCATGCCATTTAACACTTTTGGTCTTCCAGCTCCCTGTGGATCAGTGATTAACTTTCTCTAGAAGAAAAATGTCCTGAAAAAATCTGCAGTCAATATATATAGGAGACTGGGGAGCTGCTCAGACTTAAATTGAAAGAGGTCTGGGGCAATGTCAATCCTCTAATTGAGTTCTCCTGGTGTCCAGCATTAAGATTTTGCCATTTGAAAACTGAATCTACAATGTTTTGTCTACTATAATTTCTTGACAGGCTTTACTTTCTACATTGGCAGGAAAAACTACCGTATCATTCACGATGTTATGGCACAGTCAATCGGTGACCTTGAGGCTCTCAGGGCTAATCTTTCAAAATAAGCTGTATAAAACTGACACTTCCTCATAGTGCCACTCGTTTTAGATTAATGCACCATACTTTCAGAAACTTGGTATTACCCTCCCCATTCAAAGGGTTTGGCAGCAATATCTACTCCAACAAGATACTGAACGCAGCGGTGGTATTTCAGCATCCATAGAAGTGTGGCATCCCCGAAGCCCAAGTCTGCAATCTACAGATGAAACAGAGCATTGGAGATATTATTGCCAGAAGTCAAATAGGACCAAAAACTTTAGAGTAAGTGGTTATCAGAATTAACCATATAATTATGTCAAGATCTTTTTGGTAGAAAAAGGTACACAAAAAGGAAGTTAACCTGAAACGTTAAGGGACGAGTGGGCAGGGAATACACTGTGTTAGTGTTTGGACTGTAACGACTTCAGATGAGTACCAGGCACCCAGAACACCCCACATGGTAGGCAGTTACCCTATAAAACACAACTTTGAACGTCTCTGAGCAGCTTCTAACTTAAGTGCCTGGTCTTGACCATTGTTTTAGGGATTTATGTTCAGTGTTAAACTAATCCCCTTAATGCACCATTTGTATGTATTCTTAAATGGATTTCTTAATTATGCACTAAGGTCTTCATTAATCACTAAACACTCTCACCTAAATTTCTGATTCCACCTTAGGAAATTAATACTTATAAAGTTTAATGGCACCCAATCCCCAAATATCCCAAATCAGCTTCTAGGGTAGCTGACTGGCTCTAATCCAGCCTTAAGGGGGCAGCTGCCTTTAGCCTTAAGGGGGTATTTTTGGATACTCAGACATGAAAGATACCATATTATCTTAAGATGCACAGTGTGTTAATTCTGGAACAGACTAAAGTTTACCTCAAAATTCATTCTATCAGAAAACCAATTACAGCATTTACTAAGCTGCTTCCAAAAAAATAAAAATTCCCTTCTGGAAAATGGGATTATAATTATACCTTAGCAATAGGCCCATTCAACCTATATTCAATCCAGTTTTTCCTCAGATGTGTTTCATTTTTTACCTTTAATATTTTAGGTAAACCTCACAATTTACCACAATATTGCACCCTTAGCCATAAGCAGTTACCTTTCTGAAGCTGGCACATTTATGGACAGTGGGAGAAGGGTTACATGGCATTAAAAAAAACAAAAAACAAAAAACAAAAAAAACCTAGTCTAGGAGTGCCTGGGGGGCTCCATTGTTTAAGAGTCTGTCTTCAGCTCAGGTCATGATCCCAGGACAGAGCCCCACATCGGGTTCCCTGGTCAGCCAGGAGTCTGCTTCTCCCTTTGCCTCTCCCCTCAGGCCTGTGCGCTCTCATTCTCTAAAATCTTTTTTAAAAACCTAGTCCAAAAGCAAACTACAGCCTTAGGGAGCTTTAAACTGCTTTTTACATAGTACACTCAATCTCTTGTTAACCTAAATTTAGCTCAAGCTTCTCCTTCCCACAGACCCCTGAACTTTACCCTGCCCTCTCTGAAGACAGAAGTAACTGTATTTACAGGATAGACTTAGGTTAATATGTTATACTGTCCAATCATACCACCCTTTTCTCCCACTCCCCCACAAATCAGTTCTATTTACTCTAGAGAAAAATGTTTCTTTTCCCCCAACTACTGATGCATGCAGATCTTATGGTCAGTGTTCTCCCTATTGCATTAATCCCCTTCCTTCCTTGCAACACATCTTCAGATGAGATCCGGAGCATTCAGGGTGGTATGGCTGTAGACTGCAACACATCTTCATAGTTTCTGCTGACCTGCCAAATCCTTAAGTTTTTCTTGTATTTTGACTATAAGGTGATAAGACAGTCTTCTAAGTGTCTGAAAAGAAAATACCTACCTTCTTGTGTCCATGTTGATTCACTAAGTTTTTAACAAAGTAGTATCTCTGTTCATACACTGGTGGTTTGAACTCAATCACTTTCTTGCTGAGAGCTTCACAATGATCCATACTGTTGCCCTGAAACAGAAGGGAGGTGTTCTAAATCATGCGCAGCTTCAGAAATTAAGGAAAAACCAGACTCATTTCCCAGTTACTTGGTACAATACATTGGCCTTTCAACCTGTCCAAAAATCACTCAGTGGTACTGCATTTCCTCCATGGTTCATCTAAGCCTCCAGTCTTATCTTTTATTAAGTGATAATATTGCTTTAAGCTTCTGAGGGCTTATTAGAGTCAGCTGGAGGGAAAACTAATGCTTTTAACAATTCTAAGTCTCCTAGCCACAAGGGACCTTTAATGAACTGCCAAAGCCTGGAATACAGGTAGGCTGGAGACAGACTTGTTGATCAAACTAAAGAAAGGCTCCTGTGTAAATGGTCTTCTGATTAGGCCTTGACCTAGACACCATCCTGTCTTGGGCCTGCTTAGGCCAGTTTCTCGCAAGAATCCCACCAAGTCAGCTTAGAGAATTCCCCACCCTTAATCTCACAGTCTGATCAAATTCCTTACCACCACCCCTTAATAATCCGATCCCCCGGAACTGCCCTATCAAGAATCCTGTTAAATGCTGCTTAATACCCAAAACTCTGGTGGTCTCTCTTCTACGAGCTCAGCCCCTCTGCTGATGCTGTAAGCCATCTGCTGATGGCTACAAAGCCCCGGCAGCTGAAAATGGGAGTTTTCACCATCTCTCCTCTATTGCAGTGCTCTTGTTGCTGTAGTCCTGAATAAAGACTTTCAATTAAGTCTTACTAAGGCATTTTTCAAGTATTCAGTAACCACATGTGGCATGTGGCTACCTATTGGACAGCACAGACTCCAAAAGTTATTCTCAGTGATTCTCTTTTCCTGGAGATTTCCTAGAAATGCAGACTCTTAGGCCTCACCCCACACCTCCTCAATCACCATCTTCAGTGAACAAGATCTTTGGTGGATCCAAAAGCACATTATCACTTAAAGAGTATTTTTAAAGGAGATTTTGCTACTTAAAATAACTGATACTCTTTTCACTTCATATACACCAAATGTGGAATTTTACCTTATGTATATCCTTGTTCGATTTCATCCAACACCCCAAGAAATGCTAGGAGCTAAATTTGATGGGATTTTACTTTTAACTACCTCACAATCCATCTCAGGGATACCTCTTGAGAGCCATACAAACAGGTTTAGGAGCAGCATTACCTGTTTGTTTTCTTCAGTTTTGTTAAAACAAGAAAACAATGTATCCTTCAAGCTCTATGAACCAGCAATGGCTCAGTTGTAATTACAAAACAGCGGTTTTGTAAAGGAGCCTGAGCACAAGAGGCGCCTAGATCAACCAGGGACAGAGCAAATTTCCTCCCCTCTTTACATGTTACCATTTAATTGACTGAATTTTCTTAATAAGTATGGCTTCAGACAAACAAGCTCAGAAAGCCCAAATCACCTTTCATCAGGACAAACGCAACTAAATGCAGTAACAACTCTTCTTCCCTTTTCCCTGTTAGATTCGGTACAATCTGAACAATCCTATGAATTAATGACTATTTCTTAAAAGCCCTCGTTTATTATCCGCTTCATCAACCTTTAATCAGGCTCCACCATTTAAGTCACGACCCTGAGATCAAGAATCTCATGCTCTACCCCATGAGACAGCAGGCACCTCCAAATTGCTTTCAATCATTTTCTCACACATGATCAACAAATGAAATTTCAGGGAGAAAAAATTGCCCGAAGTAACTGAGAAGCTAAAAACACTTCCAAAATCCAATTCACTGATGGACTTGAATTTCAATTTTTGTTCTCAGCCTAAAATGCAAGCAACATGTCAATTACCGACCTTTGAGTTACTAAGTCCTATCTCACCCCGCTCCCCCAAGTGACGTAATGTCAGAGTCCTCGAGTCCTCCCAGAGCATGAATACCCTGACCCCCACGTCTTACCTCCAGAGGGGCGCACCAGCGGGAAAGCAAAGCGCTGCGAACTCCAGCTGCCCGCCCGTAGCCGCCGCTGTATTTAACTTCAGGCCCCGCCCCTGAGCCGGCGCCGCCTCACAGCGTGAAGTTACCCGCCCGCGGCTGCACCTGCAGCGCCCACATCTGTGCCGCCGGCGCTCCCGCCGCAGTCTTCGCCTGCGGCCCGAGGCGTCGCTCGCGGGCAGACGCCCAGCCCTGTGCCTCCGGGCTGCTAGGCGTCGGTTTTGCGTCTCTTAACGGCCGCGGTGGCGCATGCCCCGAAGCCATTTTCGAGGAGTCCCTCTGAACCTTGGAGGAGACCGCTGTCCCCGCCGCGTCCCCCACCGGCGCGTGGCTGCGACCAGGCCCAGCCAGGCCCGCTGAGAGTCGAGACTGTTGGATCAAGGCGGCGCCGCGCCAGGCCTAACTGGCCTCCCCCAACACCCCCACCCCAACATCTTTCTTTATACTGAAGATGGTATTTAGAGTGGTGGCTTGGGCTTCCTCTGGGATTTACTCATTCTTCCCAAGTATCTTCTCTGTTACATGAGGTATACATGTTAATAAACTCTGTTGTTCTCTTGTTAATAGGTCTTTTAATACAGGGGTCCCAGCCAAAAACTCAGAAGGTAGAGAGAAAATAATTTTTCTCCTCTTCAGGATGATTCCATTTATATGAGGTACCTAAAGTAGTCAAATTCACGGAGACAAAGTAGAATGGTGGTTGCCAGGGAGGGGCTTGGGGTGGAGGGAAGGAATTGAGTGTTGATGGCTAATGAGTACAGAGCTCAGTTTGGGATGATGGAAGAGGGCCATAGATAAACGGTGGTGATGGTTGCACGACAGTGTGAACGTACTTGATGCCACTGAACTACACACTTAAAATGGGAAGTTTTAGCACAACATACAGACTTGTTGAATCAGTATCTTATACACACACCTGGAAAAAAACTTAAGTGTTATGTATATTTTACCACAATTTAAAAATATTTAAAGAGATTTTTAGGAGTTAATAAATGGGGGCACCTAGCTGTCTCAGTTCGTTAACCATCTCCCTTCAGCTCAGGTCATGATTGAGCCCCTAGTAGGGCTCCCTGCTCAGCAAGGAGTCTGCTTCTCCCTCTCCCCCTGCCCTTCCCCCTGCTCATGCTTGCTTGCGCTCTCTCTCTTTCGACTTAATAAATAAAATCTTTTTTAAAAAGTTAATAAATCATCTGTACAGGATTCCTGGATTTAGAGTTTTTGCCTTAAGCTGTTAGCTGGCTCATTTATGAACTTGAATTCTCATGTCCAGCTCCCTCTCCAAATGTGCCTATTTCATCATTTTCCTTGGTTTCCTACTCTTTCAGTGTGAGGATCATCCTTGGCTCTATCTATTTCCACTCTTCTCAGATTTGGACAATCACCAAATCTTGACCTCTTCAAACTGTCACTTGCATCTATTCCTTCCAGTGGCTAGTACCCTTGCTTACCCTTTGTCGTCTTGTTTCCTCATCATGCCTAATCTTACCTTCTGCCCCTATGTTCTAAGTCCCACTGAGACCATGTGCTACACTTTCCAAATGAGTTTAAGTCAAATAGACCTGTCCCCACCCACCATACTTTCTTTTCTCTTTACTCTGCACTGTTTAAAGATTTTATTTATTTAATAGAGAAAGAGAGCATGGAGGGGGCAGGGTGGTAGGACGAGAGAGAGAAGCAGACTTCCCATTGAGCAGGGAAGCCCAATATGGGACTTGATTCCAGGACCCTGAGATCATAACCCGAGCCAAAGGCAGAGCCAGATGCCAAAGGCAGTGCCACCCAGGCACCCCTACCTGCATTATTTTTGCCTTAGCATTTACTATCATTTGATAACCTACATATTTGTTCATTTGTTTATTGTCTGTCTCCTTCCCCTAAAAGATTAGCTATAAGGGACTCAGTTTTGTTAGCTATTATAGCTCCAGTGTCCAGAACATTGCTTGCCTGGTATATTGCAGGCCCTCATTAAACATTTCTTGGATAAGTTAAAGAATTATTACATTGGATACCTTTTGTCTGTTGCTATTTATTATTGTAAAATAAAATCTTGGACTTCGGCCAACTAAGAGGAGGTCTCCAGTTGGATTCGTGCACATTTATTACAAAGGTTTCCATGATAATTTCTAAACAAGTTTGTGCTTGTGTGCTTTTATGTATGTGACAGACAAAAAGATACACACATATAACAGGTTATGTTCTCAACTTTCTACATGATTATACTGATTTTCTTTATAGTAAAAAAAATCAATATTGACTTGACTATTACTCTCTAACCTTTGGAAATTTACTTACCCTCTCTGAGTGTCAGTTTTTTCAGTTTCAAAGTGAGAAATAAGATTACCCATTCAGGGGTACCTGGGTGACTTCGGTGGTAGAGCATGGTGTCTGTCTTCAGCTCAGGTCATGATCCCAGGGTCCTGGGATCAAGCCTGGCATCAGGCTCCCTGCTCAGCGGAGAGTCTGCTTCTCCCCCTCCCTCTGCCCCTACCCCTTGCTTGTACTCTCTCTCAAATAAATAAACAAAATATTAAAAAGAGAGAGAGAGAGAGATTACCCATTCAAGGGAACCCTGGTTGGCTCAGTTGGTGGAGCATGTGACTCTTGATCTCAGGACTGTAAGTTCGAACCTCACACTGCGTGTAGAGGTTACTTAAAAATAAAATCTTAAAAAAAAATTACCCATTCAATAACTGTGTACAGTGTACCTATTATGGACCAAGTACTGGTTTGAGAGAAAAAGATAAAGATCTTTCTGGTGGCTTTTTCAGTCCAGGGGTTGTAGATGTGTAACGGGTGCAGGGGTGTGAGAGCACCTGGCTCCAAGGGTCGTAAACAAATCAGGTTCAGCCGCTGGCCACTGCCCAAATTCAGAGGCAGAGAGACAAGTGGCAGTAAAACAAGAAAGGGATTTATTTCAGTGAGGTCAACACAAGAAAGACAGTGGACTAACTTCTCAAAGTGTGTCTCCAAAGTGCTGAAAATATGTCTAGATTTATCTAAGGAAAATGTGGGATAAAGGTCGGGGGTACATGTAGGTAGGCAAAAAGGGGCAGGTCTATCACTCAGGGCCTTGCTGACTTGGGGTAGTCCATATTGCTTGAGAGGTAGTTTCAGCACCCACCAAGGGATGCTTTGCACACAGGGTCTTTTGCCTGAGATAAGAGGTGAGCTGGAAAGGGAGAACTCAATTACAAAGTACAGACAGATCAAAAAAGTGGGGACAGTTGAGGTCCTCTTTCACAGGTCTGCCATAAAATAGGTGACTGAAAGTTATCCTGAATGCTACATTGAGCCTGACGCTCAAATAGGATGAAATATTAGAGGTCTTGGGAGTAGATTATTGTATTTTACATGTAAAAGGAATGTGTAAACAGTTTGTGGCCAGAAGGAAAATTATGACAGTTTAAGGTGTGCTAAGATCCACAGGCAGTAGTTTCTGTCCATAGGTCCTGTCCCAGTGCTTGAATAAAACCACCTCTTTTGCACCCACTTATAGATAGGAGAGCAAATGGGGTATAATTTATACTCCAGAGTTCCTCTGAGGTATCAGGCTATTATCCACAGGACTTGACCTGAAATTGCACTATTGCCTGTTTTCCTCCCAGTCCTGCTTCCCCTCTTCCTTACCAGCTTCTCCTGGGAAGATCACTTGCACCTAAATCTTCATACCTCATAATCTGCCTGGGGGAACCAGACCTGGCTGGGTTTGTTTTTATTTTGTTTGTTTTGTTTTTACGATTTTATTTATTTCTTTTCCAGAGAGAATGAGAGAGAGGGCAGGTAGAGGGAGAAGTGGGCTCCCCACTGAGCAAGGAGCACAATGGAGGACCCTGGGACCATGACCTGAGCAGAAGGCAGATGCTTAACTGACTGAGCCACACAGGCATCCCCCCTCAGGCCGTTTTGTGGAGAATTAACTGGATGCCAGGAAGAGTGGAAGCAGGCTGCCCACTTAGAAGGCCATTTTGGTAAATCAGAAGAGGTACGATAGTGGCCTGGATTTTGTGATAGCAGTGGAGGTACAGTGATGTGCACAGAGTCCAGACAAATTTCGTAACGATACAGCTGACTGTAAGGGGAAAAAAGGAAGACTCAGGACTATTTCCCAGCCTCGTGCACGTTACATGTGGTGGTAGCACCAGGTGTGGCCTCGACCTGCAGAATGACATAGGTAAGCTCCTGGGCCTGTACATGCTGTAAGTGTACATGCTGTACACTTGGCTGGCAACTGCATCATCGCATCCAACCAGATGAATCTGGGTTAGGTTGGCAAGGTGATGGGCAGGTTAACGGACAATTTAAAATCTGTACTATCTGCAGAGCCATTCTCTGGACTGTTGAGTTGGATGACTTATCTGGCCAAGGCTGACAGCACCATCTCAAAGAACTTCTGAATAGGGAGGGTCACAGATGTGGAATATTTGGTATAAATAAATTATGGCACCCCCCGCCCCCCAATATTTACCAGTTTCCTGGTATGATCAATTGGGAGGATAGAGGTACCATTACTAGGTGCAAAAGACTGTGGAGGAAGATTGGAAAGGACTGAAAATCAAGCATTCAATCTGAGCTATGCCAACTTTGAGATGCCTAAAAGACATCAAGTAGAGATTAGAAAGTTAAATGGGTAATAGTGCAAGGTGACATCTCACTTTTTAACTAGTTGAAATCAACTTTTTAAAAAATATATTTATTTATTTATTTGACAGACAGAGATCACGAGTAGGCAGAGAGGCAGGTGGCAGGGGGGGAAGCAGGCTCCCTGCTGAGCAGAGAGCCCGATGCGGGGCTCGATCCCAGGACCCCGGGATCATGACCTGAGCTGAAGGCAGAGGCGTTAACCCACTGAGCCACCCAGGCGCCCCTGAAATCAACTTTTTTTAAAAAAAGTTTTTACTTTTAAGTAATCCCTACACCTAACATGGGGCTCAAACTCTCACCCCAAGATCCAAAGCCAACCAGGCACCCCTAAAATTAAAACTTGATAAGCATATCCTAGGAAATCAAAATTTGAGCCATTAGTTTTTCTAGCAAACCATTCATCTCAGGAACATTTCTGGGTATATGTGCATTGCCCTCAGCCATATGTGCCCTGCGGCCACAGGACATGATGAACTTATTCAAAGCTTTCCGAGAGGGATCTCAATTTTCCATAGTTCTTTTCAACTGGCACCATAGTAAAATTTCTATGTCAGCTTGGCTGGGCCACAGTGTCCAGCAATTTGGTCAAACATTATTCTGGGTGTTTCCATGAAGGTGCTTTTTAGTACAAGATTAACATTTAAATTGGTAAACTTGGAGTAAGGCAGATGACCCATTATAATGTGGGTGGGCTTACTCCAATCTGTTGAAGAGAGAATACAGACTAATCTAGCAAGGAGGAATTCTGCCAGCTAACTGCCTTTGGACTCTAAATGGAACTTTACCCTCTGTCTCCACCTGCTGGCCAACCCTGCAGATTTTGGACCTACCTTCCTCCCCAGTCACATAAGCAAATTCCTTAAAATAAATCTATATACACACACACACACAGACACACACACACACACACACACACATTTGGTTCTGTCTCTCTGGAAAACCTTGACTGATGCAGCTTTTGATTTCTCTCCTATGTCTACTCTCTTGGGATTAAAAAAAAAAAAAGACAACTGACTCCATTCCTCTCTTCCTATGCCATTTCACTAACCCCACACATCAGTGGTTGATAATACCTCTGTGTTGGTCAATGATTTCTGCATAATAAACCACCCCAACTTCTACAGTTTAGAACAATTGTAGAACAAATGTAGTCATTTATGATTCCTCATGGGTGTGTATATCAGCAGATCTAGGCTGGGCTCTGCTCCTCTCTGTGGCAGCTGGGAAGCATTTGATTTTGAAAACGTGTGAACTATCATGACCATTTATTTACTTATTTTTAAGACTTTATCTATTTGAGAGACAGAGAGTGAGTGATAGAGAGGGTACAAGTTGGAGGAGGCACATAGGGAGAGAGAAAAGCAGGCTCCCTGCTGAGGAGAGAGCCTGATGTGGGACTCGATCCTGTGACCCTGGGATCATGACCTGAGCCATAGGCAGAGGCTTAACCAACCGAGACACCCAGGTGCCCTATGACCATTTAAAATGTAATGTGCCCAGAAGAATAACCAGGAAAAAAGTTGTCTCCCTCCTTATAAAAAGGGTTTTGTATGCTTTTTATTATTTTCTTTTTGGAATACTTATTCTCTCTTCTCTAACTCATTCTTCAAGATCCAGGTCAAACGTCACATGTTCTGAGAAATCTAATTTCTAGGCAGGGGCTCCTTCCTCTGGGCTCTTGTGGCACATCATTCATAGTTATATCACTATTATTTATTACATCCAATGTAATTGAATGTGTATGATTTACCTAGGTTGTGAATTCCTTGAGGGTGAGGACTAGAGAATTTTAACCTTATGTCCCAGCTATGGTGCCTGAAATTGAGAATGTGCCTGATAAACTTATTTGAATAAACAAACTTCCTCTAGCACTCGAATCCTTACTCTAATCTTGCTCTTCCTCAAGGAGCTTTTATACTTGTCAGGGTCACACAGTTTAGTGTCTATTCATTCTGTGATATTTCTTAAAGGGACAGAGAAGAGCTATGTTCAGTAAATGTTTACTGATGATCCACTCTGATAAATGTCACCCTACTTAACAGTTGGGCACATTGTCAGTCTTCAAGAAATGATTGTTGGTTGGATCATTAAATCACTGAAAGTCTGTTTCCCCCCTACCCCGTTCCTATTGAGTGCAAAAGCCACCAAAAAGGAAAATTTGTAGAAAAATTACAGAGGATTTAAATCTGTCTTCATTAGATCTTAAGCTTGTCAGTCCCTCCTAACATCAGACAGTACATGGCTCCTGATCAGATCATACTACTTGTTACATGTCTTCTCATGATATAAAAAAAAAAGTTAATGGATTTAAACAGAGTATAAAATGCTGCCAAAGCAGTACTGTCAGAAACCATTAATCTTTAGCTATCTACATACTCCAGAGTAAGGAAAACACTGGACAGGAATGAATTGTGCCCGCACAGTCATCTAATCTACCTAACCAAGACAAGCTGCATTACAAGGGCAACTAGGTCACCTGGCCGGCTCAGTCTGTAGAGTATGGTACTCTTGGTCTTGGGATCACTGAGTGTAGAGATTACTTTAAAAGGGGTGGGTGGCGAGCTAAAATTATTCAGCACTCTACTCACCACTCAAGAAAATAAGGTATGCGGCAGCTCTTTCTGCCCATGGGTCCTATCCCTGTGCTTTAAAAAAACCACCTGTTTGCACAAGAAAGGAAAGAAAGAAAGAAAAGAAAGGAAGGAAGGAAGGAAAGTAGGAAAGAAGGAAGGAAATAAGATATGCATTGCTATTCATTTTCTTTCATGTTACTCTTGTGTTGAATATGGCTTTTAAACAAATGTCTGTTGATAACCAGTGTTACATAAAGCACTACCTAGTGCCTTGAAAGGATGGGAATAATATCTTCTCTCACCTGCACATTCCCAGGATACTTGGTAAATACTCAAAAAATGTTTATAGGATAAAAGAATTCAGGGTCTCTGCATTTGCAGGATGTTATCTTCTTGGTGAAACATTCCCTGGTATCTTTTGATGTTACTGAATGGTTTCTCCCTAATGTTTCCATTGACCCTGGTTGGAGAAAAAGATATAAATCACAGTGGATGAAATGAGGGAGAGAGGGTTGAAATGTGAGAGAGGGAGGTAGAAAACCTGTGGGAGCACAAATGAGAGGATAATTTATTCTGCTTTAGATATGAGTAGATCAGAGATATCTACAGAGAAGAGGTGGCTTCTCAGCTGGGCTGTGTAGGGCAAAATGGGGAAAAGAGAGTTCTAAGGAAAGGCAATAAATTAATCCAAGTCACAAAGAAATGAATAAGAAGCCTTTTAATAAAAGGATTTCCCCAAAGTGCATTGCACTGAATGTTTGAAGATTGTTTATAGTATGAAGACAGTTTTTAAAACCACATAATTAATATGGAGCCATTATGATGAAAAAGTTTAATTTAATATGTGATAGCTGAGGTTAGATAAGTTAGAGGGGGGAAAATTCATTTAATTTATCCAGTTCCCCTCACTTCATCAGACCAGCCAAGGTCCTGAGAGGACCTAGCACGTGTTACATGGCCATTTTTTAAAAATAAATTTTGCACTTAACTGTTGATAAAGGCTGCTCTCTTTTCCCCCTCTAACATCCATTTGTCATATTTCCACTTGGGCCAGGTGACACGGGACGAATCTGTCACTAAGAAGTTGGTTTTGGGGTACATGTAATGTGTTGTTCATCAGGCACTTCCATACACAGGGTCAAATACAATTCTCACATTATTAAGACCATAATTCCCATACAAGGAGTGAGGATGGGACAAAGTTTTCTTTAACTCATCAGTGAGGGAACCAACGGAATGGCAGAGCTGCTTAAGAAAGGATCTGAATAATTGGAGTGTATATTGTAAGCAGGGAAAGAGAATGAAATAAGATTGCTAAGCTATGTATAAAACTGAGTAATATCCTACCAATCAATAAAAACATAACATTCGGAATACCTTGCTATCAAGCAGGAAACAATAAATTATCCCTCCTTCCAGTTAACCTATAACCTTTCAGGGCTGCAAACTGTTCGGGGCTTCTCACTTGCAAATAGTGTAGATAGTAACGTGGAGAAGGATACAATACCCAAGAAAGGCAGATGTCTGTGAGCCAGGTTATACTCTGGCATGATATTAAAAATATCACACAATCATCAATCTCCAAGTGTTGATTTATTATTATTATTATTGTTGTTGTTGTTATTATTATTTTGCTAGTAGTGAGGTTATCGCTGGCTGTCTTCCTGTGAGAATGGCCACAGAACTGTTTGACATCCTGACAGGTGCAGGCCCAGGGAGCCAATCCTAACATGAATGTGTCCTATGGGCCAACTCTACAGTTATGTGGGAAGTAAAAAAAGAAGAAAAAAGATTTGAAATGTGTGATTCCAAGAGTCTGGAAAATTCTTCCAGTTAACAGATGTGCAAAATTATAATATATCTATAATTTTTTTAAAAAGCATTTTTTCTTAATGAAGGCCCCTATATTGTTTAAGCCTCATTGTGTAAACCACAAACCTGGATCTGCCCTGCCAGGATCAGACGTAGAGGAAATGCTTACACAACCTCACAGTGACTCTAAACCCATTCTCCCAATATAGTGTGACAGGACCTCAGGCACATGGGGGTCCTCACACTCCATAGGAGAGGAAATTTGGTCAACTTTGGTCAAATCTCCACTCCTGGTTCAATCACAGGTAAGGGGTAGGCAGATGGTCGAGCTCACTGGGGATGTAGGGCTGCCTCTGTGGGCTTGGGAGATAAGGACTTCTTAGAGAGAAGTATGGCAGAAGAGGATAGGACAGATGTATTGGAGGCCCTCAAGTTTCCTTATCTGTAGAATGAAGATGAAAAAGATCTATCTGACCTACTTGAGAGGGTCATTATGGTGAGAAAAATGAATTAAAATCTCTAAAGAACAGTATAAATTTAAGATATTTTTAAAACCAAAATGACTTTTAAAACCCAATAAGAAATTAGAAAAAAAATAAGAAGTTAGGGAGCTCTTCTAGATTAACAGACTAAAAAGGACATATCGACAAAACATAAGAAATAGGGGCACCTGGGTGGCTCAGTGCGTTAAGCCTCTGCCTTCAGCTGAGGTCATGATCTCAGGGTCCTGGGATCAAGCCCCGCATCGGGCTCTCTGCTCAGCAGGGAGCCTGCTTTCTCCTCTCTCTCTGCCTGCCTCTCTGTCTACTTGTGATCTCTGTCTGTCAAATAAACAAAAATCTTTTAAAAAAGGATAAGAAATAATTATTGATAAAAAAGATTAATGGGATATGTTCTGATTTTCACTGAATATGCTCTACAAAATTTAAGATGAAAACTGTCATAGTGTCTTCAGCTTATTGTGAAATATTTATACATATACATGAATATAAATGCATACATGAATGCCAACACAAAATTACATCCATATGCATGTGTGTAGGCAGACAGAAAGGGAGAAGAAACAAATACAGCAAAATAATGATTATTTATCTATCTGTGGATTGTGGTGTTCATTGTGTTATTCATTTATGTTGCCTGTCTGATTGCAAATTTGTATAAGAAGTAGTTTAAAAAAACAAAGTGAACTCAGATCTATTTCTTTGAAGCATTTAGACTATGTGTTGCTAAAATGTTATGTAATTCAATACAACTCAGTTTGACTTACTAATTTTATGTAAAGCACTTCAATAGGTGAAAGGTGCTACTCAATCTGAGAAGCTAAACAATTGCTTACAACATAGATTATGGTGCTAAAATAAATGAAAAGTGCTTCAGAAGTGCTTCTTTTGGAAATTATCTCTATTTTCATACAGTTTTTTTGAGATATTGGTTTACCATACATTCCATTTGAGGATTCTAAACTAGGAAAACCTGTATACAGAGAATAATGAAGACTTTTCCTGTAAGATCATCTGATAACTTAAGGCTTAAGAAATATCTCTACTAGAAACATTTTAGGACAGGGAGAGAAGTAGCCATATTTTAAACTTACATTCAGTATCTCCCCTATTATTTAGATAATACACTGTTAATAGTCTCAAGTTCCCAGAACATGATCATGAGTTGATGAGAAACAAAAAAAGTGGAAGAAGCTAGGAATCCCTGAGATTACAAATGGTAACTATACATCCACTGGCAATAGTGAGATTCTGACATGAATAACAGAAAGTAAAAAGTAAGTAACTAAATGGACATCAGTTAAAGTTTACATAACATATATAATATTATATGGTATATATTATATATTATAGTATATAATATATATAGTAACATATAATATCAGCTGAAGGTCATATATTATATATTTAAAAGGCTCCCAAGAATACATTTACTTAATAAGCAGTAAACAAATATAATGAATGATGAAAATACACACTCTGATGGATGAACATTAAGGACAGGACAATGGAGAAGCCCGTGTGTTCTAGAAATCATTTTTAAAAAATAGTACCTGTCATGAGGTGTAGACTGTGAAATTATAATTAAATCAAATAAATCTAGGAGAGTAAAAGAACAGAGAAACATCCAAATAAGTTAATATCTCTATTACCCTTAAATATTTTATGGATTTAATTCTGTATCATTGTACTGAGAGAATGGTATCAGATAACATTTTATTTACTTTTAAGTTCATTCCTAGATTGCTTATATTACCAGGAACTACGCCAAACTGCCTTTGTGTTTGCATAGACTGATAAAATCTGAAGCTAGAAAATGCCAGAATGTTCATTTTTTTGACTCCTTGACAAAATCACTTAACTCTTTCCTATTTTAAAAAAACACTACAGGGGCACCTGGGTGGCTCAGCGGGTTAAAGCCTTTGCTTTCCACTCAGGTCATGATTCCAGGGTCCTGGGATTGAGCCCCACATTCGGCTCTCTGCTTGGCCGGGAGCCGGCTTCCCTTCCTCTCTTTCTGCCTGCCTCTATGCCTGCTTGTGATCTCTGTCTGTCAAATAAATAAAATACTTGACAAAAAAAAAAAAAAAAAGACTCTGAGACATTGAAAAGTGACTTTAAAAAAAAAAACACTACATGAAGATGATTGTACCATATGCATCTAGTACTTAACATTTACATCAGGAATATTCACCTTTATTTCCAATTAAATAAGTAAATTTTAAACCTTTTGTCTCCTGCCATCACCTGTGTAGTCTCTCTCATTTTTCCTTATATAGAAAATTAAGTAAAAACATCCAAAACTTGGACAACTAAGATTTCAAGGTAACCTATTAGTCGACACATCCAGAAAATCACGAGAGGAGAAATTCAACTAGCTAATGTATACTGAAATATGTTTTCTTCAAATTATGAAAGAAACACAAATTAATATATCTTCTTGTATTTTTGCTAATAAAAGTAAAAATATTTGAAAGGGAACCATTTATTTTGACATGGATAGAGTGAAATAGTGCTTTCTATAATTAGGTAAAGAATATGATGCAACATTTCTAGAGAGTGATATGTAAAATGAGTATTCATTCATTGAGAAAGTAATTCTAGTTCTAGAAGACTAGTCTAAGGCAAATTGATTAAGACTATTATCTATTTCCTTTTTTTTTACAAATGAAAGTTGAATCCAGGATTATTTATGGTAGTAAAATATAGAAATTGGGAAAAGTCCAGAAATAAGGAGCTGGACATATTTTGGCAGTGAGAATTAATCAATGAATTCAATAGTTTCAGGATATAAAGCCATAAAAAATCAGTTGTGTTTCAAGATACTAACAATGAAATATCTAAAATAGCAGGAAAACATTCCCATTTAGAACAGCATCAAACACAATAAAATACTTATGAGTAAATTTTATTAAGGAGGTGAAAAATCTGTACCCATTAAACTATAAGACTCTGATGAGAGAAATTAAAAAAAACACAAACAAATGGAAATTCTGTATTCAAGGATCAGAATAATTAGCATTATTAAAATATCCATACCACACAGAAACTGTAAAGAGAGACGAAGAAGGACATTATTGAATAATAAAGGGGAAAATTCAACAAGAAGATATAACAAGTGTAAATATTTGTGCACCCCACATGGGAGCATCCAGATATATAAAACAATAATAAACATACAGGAACTAATTGGTAATAACAATTATAGTAGGGGACTTTAACACCCCACTTACATAGATAGATAGTTCATCTAAACAGAAAATAAACAAGTAAACAATGTCTTTGAATGACACAGTGGACCAAGTGGACTTAACAGATATATTCAGGATATTCCATCAGAAACAGCAGAATCAGGGCACCTGGGTGGCTCAGTGGGTTAGGCCTCTGCCTTTAGCTCAGATCGTGGTCTTGGGGTCCTGGGATCAAGCCCCCCATTGGGCTCTCTGCTCGGTGGGGAGCCTGCTTCCTTCCCCCCCACCCCCTGCCTGCCTCTCTGCTTACTTGTGATCTCTGTCAAATAAATAAATAAAATCTTAAAAAAAAAAAAGAAACAGCAGAATCCACATTCTTTTCAAGTACACATGGAACATTCTCCACAATAGATCACATATTAAACCACAAGACAAATCTTAAAAAATTCAAAAAGGTCAAAGTCATACCATACATCTTTTCTGACCACAACACTGCAACATTGTAAAACTAGAAATCAACCACAAGAAAAAATCTGGAAAGACTACAAATACATGTTGGTTAAAAAACACGCTATTAGGGGTGCGTGGGTGGCTCAGTGGGTTAAAGCCTCTGCCTTCAGCTCGGGTCATGATCCCAGGGTCCTGGGATCGAGCCCCACATCAGGCTCTCTGCTCAGCAGGGATCCTGCTTCCTCTTCCTCTCTCTCTTTTCTCTACCTGCCTCTTTGCCTACTTGTGATCTCTATCTGTCAAATAAATAAATAAAATTTTAAAAAAACAACAAAAAAAGCCATGCTATTAAACAATGAATGGGCCAACCAAAAACTAAAAAAAAAAAAAAAAAAAAAAATTACATGAAGACAAATGAAAAGGAGAACACAATGGTCCAAAATCTTAGGATGCAGCAAAAGTAATTCTAACACAGAAGTTTATAGCAATACAAGCCAACCCGAAGGAGGAGGAGGAGGAGGAGGAGGAGGAGGAGGAGGAGGAGGAGAAGAAGAAGAAGAAGAAGAAGAAGAAGAAGAAGAAGAAGAAGAAGGAGAAGTAGTAGTAGTAAAGTCTCAAACAACCTGACCTTACACCTAAAGCAGGTTGAAAAAGAATAATAAACAGAGCCCAAAGCCAGAAGAAGAAAGGAATTAATTAAGATTAGAGCAGAAATAAATGATACAAAAATGACAACAACAACAAAAGATCAGATCAATAAAACTAGGAGCTAGTTCTTTGAAAAAATTAATAAAATTGATAAAACTTCAGCTAGACTTATCCAAAGGAAAAAAGAAAACACCTATTAATACTATTCTAGTTGGGAACTTTAACACTGCACTCATATCAATGGACAGCTAAACAGAAAAATCAGCAAGGAAATGATGACTTTGAATCATACATTGGACCAGATGGATTTAAAAGATAAATTCAGAACATTCCATCCTGAAACAGAATACACATTTTTTCAGGTGCACATGGAAAATTCTCCAGAATAAATCACATATTAGGCCACAAAACATTCTTGACAAATTCAAAAAAATCAAAGTCGTACCATGCATCTTTTCTGACCACAACACTATAAAACTAGATACCAACTACAAAAAAAAAAAAAAAAAAAAAAACTGGAAAGACTACAAATACATGTAGGTTAAATAACATGCTACTAAACAAAGAATGGTTCAACCAAAAAATCAAAGAAGACATTAAAAAATTACATGAAGGAGAGACAAGATGGCAGGGAAGTAGGAGGAGGGACCATTTCAACCTATACCGTAAAGTGAGCTGATTACCTACCAAAGAACTCTGATCAACCATGAAATCAATCTGAGATTAGAATTATACACTTCTGGATCTCTACGGGGGCAGAAAACGCCAATGGGCAGGAAAAGTGGAGTGGGAACATCGGACTGATATTGGAAGATAACAAAAGGGGGAGGGAGCCTCCAGAAGTGATCCACTGGAAAGTAATATCCCAATACAAGAGTGCCCAGCAATTGGGGACCAGCATTAACTTCGATTCTGGTTGAAAGCACTCAAAAAGAGCAAAGGATCATGGGGGGAAATTGTGGGAATTGGGGCGGTTAGGGACAGGGGCTAAAGTCCCCAGACCCAGGAGAGCCACCCCTGGCACTGAGCCAGAGAGAGTGCAGCAAAGAAACCAGGTCTTGGTCCCCCAGCTGCCAGCACGCCTGAGAGCATCTGGGTGGCGGCTCCCGGGAGGAGCAGGGAGCCTTGCCAGCTGGCAGAACCACAGCCTTTTGCACTCTGTGCACACCGCACTACCAGAGTCTGAGTCGCGCCCCTCACCCCTCCCTGAGAGAGGTGCAGGCAGGCTCCAGCCAGCACTCTTTCAGACCCAGAGAGTCTGAGCACTCCCAGCCTGGGCCAGCGGGAAAATCTCCGTGCACTATAGAGACTTGGAACCTCTCTGGTGGTCTGGAGCTGCCCAGACAGTGGTGGCTATTGTGGTTTTGGGTACAAGCAGGAGTTCCTCTGTCCCCAGAGACCATGACTAGGAACATGTTCTGCCAGCAGCTGAGGGGGAATTTATGTGCACTGGAGCACCCAGAGGGGAACAGACTGAGGCTTCTCTCTGGGAGGGAGGTCTGGGGGCAGTTTGCTTTCCTCTAAACCTCCAAAAACCATCAAAAGCTGCCAAGGCAAGAGAAAACAAACAAAAAACCCTCCAGAGAACAAAAGCCTGAAAAACCGGTTTTCTCAGAGCGCACCCCCTTAATGGGGCAGGAGGACTTAACTCAGGGAACACTTCTTGAAAACCCACGTGGCAGGCCCCTCCCCCAGAAAGCCAACAACAACAACAAAAAAAAGACAAGAGAACAACCACCACTATTTCATAGATACAACTTCCATTTTTAATTTGTTCCCACTATTCTGGTTCACTTTTTTTATAGATAATTTTTTAACCTATTTACCATCACAGTGAGATGTCCAGTACATCAAATTCCATAATAACCTTTTAACCTGAACTTTTTTTTTAAAAGATTTTATTTATTTCTTTGAAAGATGGAGATCACAAGTAGGCAGAAAAGCAGGCAGAGAGAGAGGAGGAAGCAGGCTCCCCGCTGAGCAGATAGCCTGATGTGGGGCTTGATCCCAGGACCTGGGGATCATGACCTGAGCTGAAGGCAGAGGCTTTAACCCACTGAGCCACCCAGTCGCCCCAACCTGAACTTTTTGATAAATACACCTGTGTTTTTCTTTTGCTTTCCTATTTTTTAGTTTTTTAAATTTTATTTTATTTTAGTTTAGTTTATTCTTTTTTTATTTTTATTTTTTAATATTCATATAGAATTAAACTTCAAGGTAATTCCCTTTCCCCAATCAATGCTACCACTATAAGTAAGCCAGTTTTTAATCCCCATTTATCTTAGGAAAGTTGAGTCCTTTAACAAAGATATCAAGATACATCCGGGAAGAATCAAAATAACCTTTCTTGCCCAGACTGAGAATTTATAACCACTCTTCCATCTTTTTCTTCCACCAGTGTTTCTGTGTATTTGTTTTTGTACTGGTAGTATATAAATCTTATACTTGGGGTTCGTTTTGATGAGGTTCTTTTGTTTTGTTTTGTTTTTATATATTTGGTTTTTTTCTCTTGTCATCCACTTTTATCAGTCTTTTTGTTTGTCTGTTTTTGTTTGTATACTTCATAAATCTTACCTTGGGGCCCATTTGGGCTGGACCTTCTCTTTTATTTTCTTTCTTTTTTTCCCTGTCTCTCTCTATCTCTCTTTTGTTCTTTTTTCTTTCATTTGAGTGGGGACTCTTGATTGCTCAGAAGCGTGCCAGGGTGCACCTTGCCTGCACCACGGTTGATACATTCAACTACACACCCCCTTAGCCATCTCTCACCAAAATGACTAGAAGGAGGAATGCCCAACAGAAGAAAAATTCAGAGGCTGGGCCTTCTGCATCAGAGCTAATGGCTATGGACATAGACAATATGTTGGAAAGGGAATTCAGGCTAACAATTATCCAGGCAATAGCTAGGTTGGAGAAAGCCATGGATGACAAAATGGAATTGATTAGGGCAGGAGTGAAAGCCACCAGGGATGATGTTCACAATGTTCTAAATGAGTTCCAATCTAATCTAATTTCTCTAAAACCTAGGGTAACTGAGACAGAAGATAGAATTAGTGATCTGGAGGACAAACAGATAGAAAGGATCAGGAGGAAGCCTGAAACAAACTGCTTAGAAGTCACAAAAACAGAATTAGGGAAATAAATGACGCCATGGAATGTTCCAACGTCAGAATTATTGGAACCCCTGGGTGGGGGGGGGGGAAAGAAAGAAGACTAGAAGATATAGTTGAACAAATTCTCCATGAAAATTTTCCCAATCTCGTGAACAGAAACAGCATTCACGTACTAGAGTCAGAATGGTCTCCCCCCAAGATTATAGAATCTAGAAAGACCTCAAGACAACTGATACTGAGAATGATGAATCATAATTGTAGACAGGACCTCTTGAAAGCACCTAGAACAAAGAAGTTCCTTACATACAGAGGAAAGCCCATCAGAATAATGTCAGACCTGTCCACAGAAACCCGGCAAGCCAGAAAGGGCTCGCAAGATGTATTCAGGGCACTAAATGAGAGAAACATGCAGCCAAGAACACTTTATGCAGCAAGACTGACATTCAAAATGGATGGAGAGATAAAGAGATTCCAAGACTGGCAAGGTTTAAAAGAGTATGTGACCACCAAGCCAACACTGCAGGAAATATTAAGGGGGGGGTCTATAAAAGAGGAAAAATCCTAAGAATATCATTGAACAGAAATATATGGAGACAATGTACAGAAAGAAAGACTTCAAAGGTAACACGATGTCAATAAAAATGTATCTCTCAATAATCACTCTTAATGTGAATGGCCTAAATGTGCCCATAAAATGACACAGGGTTGCAGATTGGATAAAACAACGGGACCCATATGTCTTGTAGACAACCATATGTTGTCTACAAGAGAACAATTTCGAACCTAAGGATACACCCAGATGAAAGTGAAGGGCTGGAGAAGCATCTTTCATGCCAACGGGCCTCAAAAGAAGGCCTGGGTAGTGATTCTCATATCAGATAAATTAGATTTTAAACTGAAGACAGCAGTCAGAGATACAGAAGGACACTACATCATTCTTAAAGGGACTATCCACCAAGAAGATTTAACAATTTTAAATATTTATACCCCCAATATGGGAGCGGCCAATTACATAAGAAAACTGTTAATCAAGATAAAGAGTCATATTGATATGAATACATTAATACTAGGAGATCTTAACATGCCACTCTCAGTAATAGACAGATCATCCAAGCAGAAAATCAATAAAGAAACAAGAGCATTGAATGACACATTGGACCAGATGGACCTCATAGATATATACAGAACATTCCACCCTAAAACAACAGAATACTCATTCTTCTCAAGTGCACATGGAACCTTCTCCAGAATAGACTACATACTGGGTCACAAATCAGGACTCAACTGATACCAAAAGACTGAGATTATTCCCTGCATATTCTCAGATCACAATGCTTTGAAACTGGAGCTCAACCACAAGGAAAAGTTCGGAAGGAACTCAAACACCTGGAAGCTAAAGACCACCTTGCTTAAGAATGCTTGAATCAACCAGGAGATCAAAGAAGAACTTAAACAATTCATGGAAACCAATGAGAATGAAGACACTTTGGCCCAAAACCTATGGGATACAGCAAAGGCAGTCCTAAGGAGGAAATACATAGCCATCCAAGCCTCCCTCAAAAAAATGGAAAAATCCAGAATACACCAGCTGTCTCTACACCTTAAAGAACTGGAGAATCAACAATAACTTAAGCCAACTCCACACACAAGAAGGGAAATAATCAAGATTAGAGCAGAGATCAATGAGATAGAAACTAAAGATACAGTAGAATGCATCAGTGAAACTAGAAGCTGGTTTTTTGAAAGAATCAATAAGATCGATAAACCATTGGCCACACTAATCCAAAAGAAAAGAGAGAAAGCCCAAATTAATAAAATTATGAATGAAGAGGGAGAGATCACAACTAACACTAAGGAAATAGAAACAATCATCAGAAGTTATTATCAACAGTTATATGCCAATAAGTTAAGCAGCCTAGATGAAATGGATGCATTCCTGGAAAACTATAAACTTCCAAAATTGAACCAGGAAGAAATTGACAATCTGAATAGACTGATATCTAGTAACGAGATTGAAGCAGTGATCAAAAACCTCCCAAAAAACAAGAGCCCAGGACCTGATGGATTCCCTGGGGAATTCTACCAAACTTTCAAAGAAGAAATAGCACCTATTCTCCTGAAGCTGTTTCAAAAAATTGAAGCAGAAGGAAAACTTCCAGACTCTTTTTATGAAGTCAGCATTATTCTGATCCCCAAACCAGGCAAAGACCCCACGAAAAAGGAGAATTTCAGACCAATACCCCTGTTGAATATGGATGCTAAGATTCTCAACAAGATCCTAGCAAATAGGATCCAATAGCACATTATCCACCATGACCAGGTGGGATTCATCCCTGGGTTGCAAGGATGGTTCAACATTTGCAAATCAATCAATGTGATAGAACAAATCAATAAGAGAAGAGAGAAGAACCACATTGTCTCTCAATTGATGCAGAAAAGGCATTTGACAAAATGCAGCATCTGTTCCTGATTAAAACGCTTCAAAGTATATGGATAGAGGGAACATTCCTGAACTTCATCAAATCTATCTATGAAAAACCCACAGCAAATATCATCCTCAATGGGAAGAAGCTCACAGCCATCCCGTTGAGATCAGGAACACGACAAGGATGCCCACTCTCACCACTCTTGGTCAACATAGTAATAGAAGTCCTAGCAACAGCAATCAGACAACAAAGAGAAATAAAAGGTATCCAAATTGGCAAGGAAGAAGTCAAACTCTCTCTCTTTGCAGATGACATGATACTTTATATGGAAAACCTAAAAGACTCCACCCCAAACTACTAGAACTCATTCAGCAATTCAGTAACGTGGCAGGATACAAAGTCAATGTACAGAAATCAGTGGCTTTCTTATACACTAACAATGAAAACACAGAAAGGGAAATTAGAGAATCAATTCCATTTACTATAGCACCGAGAACCATAAGATACCTGGGAATAAACCTAACCAAAGAGGTAAAGGATCTGTACTCGAGGAACTACAGAACACTCATGAAAGAAATTGAAGAAGACACAAAAAGATGGAAGACCATTCTATGCTCTTGGATTGGAAGAATAAACATTGTTAGAATGTCTATACTGCCTAGAGCAATCTATACTTTTAATGCCATTCTGATCAAAATTCCACCAGTATTTTTCAAAGAGCTGGAGCCAACAATCCTCAAATTTGTATGGAATCAGAAGAGACCCCGAATTGCTAAGGAAATATTGAAAAAGAAAAACAAAACGGGCGGCATCACATTACCTGATTTCAAGCTTTACTACAAAGCTGTGATCACCAAGACAGCATGGTACTGGCATAAAAACAGACATGTAGACCAGTGGAACCGAGTTGAGAGCCCAGGTATTGACCCTCAACTCTATGGTCAAATAATCTTCGACAAAGCAGGAAAAAATATCCAGTGGAAAAAGACAGTCTCTTCAATAAATGGTGTTGGGAAAATTGGACAGCTATATGTAGAAGAATGAAACTTGACCATTCTCTAACACTGTACACAAAGATAAACTCGAAATGGATAAAAGACCTCAACGTGAGACAGGAATCCATCAGAATCCTCGAGGAGAACATAGCAGTAACCTCTTTAATATCAGCCACAGCAACTTCTTTCAAGATATGTCTCCAAAGTCAAAGGAAACAAAAATGAAAATGAACTTTTGGGACTTTCTTCAAGATCAAAAGTTTCTGCACAGCAAAGGAAACAGTCAACAAAACAAAGAGGCAACCCACGGAATGGGAGAAGATATTTCCAAATGACAGTACAGACAAAAGGCTGATACCCAGGAACTCCTCAAAGTCAACACACATAAAACAGATAATCATGTCAAAAAATGGGCAAAAGACATGAATAGACACTTCTCCAATGAAGACATACAAATGGCTATCAGACACATGAAAAAATGTTCATCATCACTAGCCATCAGGGAGATTCAAATCAAAACCACATTGAGATACCACCTTACACCAGTTAGAATGGCCAAAATTAACAAGACAGGAAACAACATGTGTTGGAGAGGATGTGGAGAAAGGGGAACCTTCTTACACTGTTGGTGGGAATGCAAGTTGGTGTAGCCAATTTGGAGAACAGTGTGGAGATTCCTCAAGAAATTAAAAATAGAGCTTCCCTATGAGCCTGCAATTGCACTACTGGGTATTTACCCCAAAGATACAGATGTAGTGAAAAGAAGGGCCATTTGTACCCCAATGTTTATAGCAGCAATGGCCATGGTCGCCAAACTGTGGAAAGAACCAAGATGCCCTTCAAGGGATGAATGGATGAGGAAGATGTGGTCCCTATACACTATGGAGTATTATGCCTCCATCAGAAAGGATGAATACCCAACTTTTATATCAACGTGAATGGGACTGTAAGAGATTATGCTGAGTGAAATAATTCAAGGAGAGAGAGTCAATTATCATATGGTTTCAGTTATTTGTGGAGCATAACAAATAACAGGGAAGACATGGGGAGATGGAGAGGAGAAGGGAGTTGGGGGAAATTGGAAGAGGAGATGATCCATGAGAGACTATCGACTCTGAAAAACAACCTGAGGGTTTTGAAGGTGCAGGGGGTGGAAGATTGGGGGATCCAGGTGGTGGGTATTATGGAGGGCATGTATTGCATGGAGCACTGGGTGTGGTGCATAAACAATGAATTCTGTTACACTGAAAAGAAACTTAATAAAAACACACAAGAAAAGTTTCTAGAAAATAAAAGGAAAAATGGTAAATCCAGAGATAGAGCACAGCTTGTCTCAGGAAAAAATGGATGTAGAATGACCAATTTTATCACAAAATAAAATCACTGGACTTAAAAAAAAATTACATGAAGCCAAATGAAAGTGAAAACACAATGTTCCAAATTAGGATGCAGTGAAGGAATTCTAACAGGCAAGTTTAAAGCAATACAAGCCAACCTTAAGAAGCAAAAAATAAAAATTAACAAATAAATAAATGATCTCAAATAACCTAACCTTATATCCAAAGGAGCTAGAAAAAGAACAAACAAAATCCAAAACCAGTAGAAAGATAGAAATAATGAGTATTAGAGCAGAAATGAATGATATAAAAACTAAAAAAAAAAAAAAAAAAAAAGAAAAGAAAGAAAGAAACCAGGACCTAGTTTTTGAAAAGATCAACAAAACTGATAAACTTTTAGCTAGATTCATTAAAAAAAACTTAAAATCACAAACAAAAAAATAGAAATAATAACTGACCCCAAGGAAATACTAACAATTGTAAGAGAATATTAGGAAAAATTATATGCCAACGAATTACACAGCCTAGAAGAAATGGATAAATTCATAGAAACATACAAACAACCAAAACTGTAGCAGGGAGAAATAGAAAATTTGAACAGACTGATTACCATCAAGGACATTGAATTAGTAATCTAAAAATTCCCAACAAACCAATGTCCTGGACCAGAGAGTCACAGGATAATTCTACCAAACATTTAAGGAAGAGATACCTATTCTTTTCAAACTATTCCAAAAAAATAGAAGAGGAAAGAATATTTCCAAGTTCATTCTATGAGGCCAGCATTATTCTCATACCAAAACCAGATAAAGACACCACACACACAAAAACAGAACTATAGGCCAATATCTCTGATGAACATAGATGTAAAAACTGTCAACAAAATATTAACAGATCAAATCTGACAGTATAGTTAAAAAAAATCATTCACTGTATCAACCAGGATTTACTCCTGGGATGCAAGTGCAGTTCAATATTTGCAAATCAATCCATGTGATTCATCACATCAGTAAGATAAGGATAAAAACCATATGCTCATTTCAATAGATGTAGAAAAAAAAATTGACAATGTACGACATTCATTCATGACAAAAGCCTTCAATAAATAGGTTTAAAAAGAATAGAGCTCAACATAATAGAAGTCTTATATGAAAATCCCACAGCTAACACACTCAATGGAAAAAAAAAAAAAAAACGTCCTCCTTAAGATCAGGAACAAGACAAGGATGTTCACTCTTACCATTTTTATTCAAAATAGCCCTAAAGTCCTAGCCACAGTAATGAGACAACAAAAAGAAATAAAACTCATCCAAATTGGTAAGAAAGAAAGAACATTTTCATTATTTGCAGATGACATGATGCTATATATAATAAATTCAGAAGACTTCATCAAAAAAACCCACTAGAACTGATAAAATGAATTCAGTAAAGTCACAGGGTACAAAATCAATATATAGGAATCCATTGCATTTGTCTACACTAATAATGAAGAAGCAGCAGGAGAAATTTAGAAAACAATCCCATTTATAATTGCACCAAAAGTAATAAAATACCTAGGGAAAAAAAACTTAACAAAAGAGATGGAAGAACTATAATCTGAAAACTACAAAATACTCATGAAGGAAATTAAACATGACACAAAGAAATGGAAAGACATTTCATGTTCATATATTGGAAGAACAAATATTGTTTAAAATGTCTATACAAACCCAAAGCAATCTAAAGGTTTAATGGAATCCCCATTAAAATATCAACAGCATTTTCCACATGACAAGAATCCTAAAATTTGGAACTACAAAAGATGTTGAATAGTCAAAGCAATCTTGAAAAAAAAAACAAAGCTGGAGGTATCACAATTCCAAACTTCAAGTTTTATCACAAGGCTGTAGTAATCAAAACAATGTGGTAGTACGGGCATGAAAACTAGGTATTTACCCAAAGGATACAAAAACAATGATTTGAAGGGATACATGCAACCTGATATTTACAGAAGCATTATCAACAAATTATGGAAAGAGCCCAAATGTCCATTGACTAATGAATGATGAAGATGTGGTATATTCACACATATATACAATACAATGGAATATTACTCAGCCACCAAAAAGACTGAAATCTTGTCATCTCCAGCAATATGGATGGAGTTAGAGAGTATTATACCAAATGTAGTAAGTCAGAGAAAGACGAACACCATATGATCATTTGTATGTGGAATTTAATAAACAAAACAGATGAATATAGGGGAAGGGGTGGGGGTAGAGAGGGAAACAAACCATAAGACACTCTTCAATGAGAGAACAAACTGAGGGTTGATGGATGGGAGATGGGTGGGAGATGGGATAAGTGGGTGATGGCTATTAAGTAAGGCACTTGTGATAAGCACTGGGTGATGTATATAGTTGATGGATTAATTAATTCTATTTCTAAAACCAATATTACACTATATGTTAACTAATTATAATTTAAATAAAAATTTGAAAGAAAATAAAAAAAGATATGGAAGCAACCCAAGTGTCTATCAATTGATGAATGGATAAAGAAGATGGGGGTGGAATATTATTCAGCCATAAAAAAGAACATCTTGCCATTTGCAATGACATGGATGGAGTTAGAAAGTATAATGTTAAGAGAAATTAGTCCATGAAAGACAAATACCATATGATTTCACTCGTATGTGGAACATAAGAAACAAAGCAAACGGGACGCCTGGGTGGCTCAGTTGGTTAAGCAGCTGCCTTCGGCTCAGGTCATGATCCCGGGGTCTTGGGATCGAGTCCCACATCGGGCTCCTTGCTCAGCGGGGAGCCTACTTCTCCCTCTGCCTCTGCCTGCCTCTCTGTCTGCCTGTGCTCACTCTGACAAATGAATAAATAAAATCTTTTAAAATAAAAAAAAAAGAAACAAAGCAAACAAGCAAAGGGAAAAAATAAGAGACACAGAGAGTGAGAGAGAGAAAAAGCAAGACATTGATTCTTCATTATAGTGAACAATCTGATGGTTACCAGAGGGGAAGGGGGTTTGGAAATTTGTTAAAGAGATGATGGCGATTAAGGAGTATCCTTGCCGTGATGAGCATAGGGTAGTGTTTTGAACTGTTGAATCACTATATTTCATACCTGAACCTAATATAACACTGTGTATTAACCAACACGAATTAAAATAAAATCTTAAAAAAAAGAACTTACACCACTCAGCACCAAAAGACAAATAATCCAATTAAAAAATCAACAGAAGACATGAAAAGATGTTTCTCCAAAGACATACAGATGTCCAACAGACACATTAGAAGATGCTCAACATCACTCATTATCAGGGAAATGCAAATAGAAACCACAGTGATATATCAACTCATACTTATCAGAATGGCTAAGATCAAAAACTCAAGAACAGGTGCTGGAAAGGATATAGGTAAAAAACAAACCCTCCTACACTGTTGGAGGGAATGAAAAGTGGTATAGCCACTGTGAAAAACAATATGGATCTTCCTCAAAAAGTTAGAAGTAAAACTACCGTATGATCCAGTAAGCAGGCTGCTAGCTATTTACCCAAAGAATATGAAAACACAAATTTGAAAGGATATATACACCCCGATGTTTACTGCATTATTTACAATAGCCAAACAAGGGAAGCAGCCCAAATGCCCACTGATAGAGGAATGGATAAAGAAGGTGTGATATCCATACACAATGAAGTATTAGTCAGCTATAAAAAGAATGAAATCCTCCCATTTGTAACAGCATGGATGGATCTAGAGAGTCTAATGCTAAGCAAAATAAGCCAGTCAGAGAAAGACAAATATCATATAATTTCACTCACATGTGGAATTTAAGAAACAAAACAAATGAGCAAAGGGGAAAAAAGAGAGAGAGATGAGAGAGGGAAACAAACCAAGAAACAGACTCTTAAACTATAGAGAAAAAACTGAGGGCAGGAGGGTGGAAGGACAGGTGAAATCGGTGACGGGGATTAAGAGTAGATTATCATGATGAGCACCAAGTAATGCACAGACATGGTGAGTCACTATATTGCACACCCAAAATTAATATAACACTGTGTGTTAACACACTGGAATTTTTAAAAATGTTGCAAAAACAGTGAAAGAGATTAAGAAATCTCAGACAAGCAAAATGTGAGGAAATACTTTTCAAGCAGTCCTTCCCTGCAGAAAAAAAAAGCTTAAAGTGCTTTTTTTTGGGGGGGGTGCTAAAGGAGAATTATATAGTTCAGAAACTTGGCTCTCTCTAAAGAAGGCTAGAAATACCAGGCTAACACTAATCAAAAGAAAAGGGAGTAGCTATATTAACTTCAGATGAAGCCAACTTCAGGGCAAGGAAAAAGAACATCAAGAATAAAGTTAAAAGAGTAAGGTGGGAGACTATATAATGATGTGTACATCTCACAAAATTGTGGATTTTTTTTCTTTAGCAAAATCCCATTATCAGATCTAAAAATGTGTCAATTCTTTTGTATCTAATACCATTTCATGTGGTAGTTTATAATTTGTCTCAAAATATGTATTTTAAAGTAGCCTGTTCAAATTACATACATTGAATTTGTTGCTCTGTTTCTGAGGTCTTTGTTAACCTAGAATTTCTTCTATTCAAATCCTTTTTTCTTGTTTCACAATGCTGTCACATTGCAAAAGCCATGTAAATTGTCCAATGGTATGAACTACATTCTTGATTGATCTGTCTCCTTCCTTTGATGTTATTTAAATTGTTGGAGGAGTTATTTTTCCTTAAAAATTGGAACTATTATTTAAAAGTCTGCATAAATTCAGGTTCAACTTTAAGAATAATGCTTCTAAGAGGTATAAAATATCTGGCCATCTCACTTTAAATAATTGTAAGATTGATTATTGATGTTCTGGTGGTAACAGCCTAATTCCTCCTCTATAAGCTTCCCCATCATTTTTTTTTTATTTTGTTGTTTACTCCTCTGCCTAAAACAATTATTTTATTAAAAAGTGTAAAATGGGAATGTTCTAATTCTGATTTTTCTTCATCATTCACTAAAGTCTTCTCTAAAAAAAGAACAAAACAAAACCCTTTTCATCATTAGCTAAGAGTATTTGATTACACTAAAATACAGTTAATAGGAGATCAGGAAGGAAGATATTAAATTTTCCTTTAATTGCCAATTCTAGAGTAAGAAAGTAGTGTTCTAAATACCCAGGTGGTAATCAATAGTTTCAGTTTGTGTTCTATCTTGTTGTTGTTGTTTGACTATATCTTCTCTTTAAGTATCCCTATTAACTCACCTTTAAAATATATATTCCATTCATATTAATGAATAGAATCTGATCTTATTTTTGTTGCATGAGTTTTCCCATCTTGTTTAGTGGGAGTTCCTTTGTTTTGATTTCAAAGTCCTTTGGATATAAAACTATCAAGATTTTATTATTTCTTTGCTTTCTTATACAAATATCACAGACTCGCCCTGAACATTTCTTATACCAGTCCTGGAATCAGTCAGGTAAAATTTCAAATGTACCAGTTGTTGTAGCATTTCAGAATTCACAGTCTTAGGAACAGGTACTGGACTGTCCTTATTTATTTATTTTAGAACAGAATTAGGATGGATAGAAGGATGGAGAGGCAGACAGATATATATAAGATATATATATAAGTGTAATATTTTTTCAGATATAGAAAGACTCATCAACAGGTTACAGACATTATAGCTTAATGAATTAACATAACTAGAAAGGAACTATTGTTAAAGCTATAAAAAGTACACTGTAGCCTTCACAGAAAAGACAGGGAAGAGAAACACCAGTAGAGAAGACAACTTTGGAGGTGATCTTAAGTTTGGTGTTCACAGGAAAGGAAGTCTTAGCTAATGGATTTTGAATTTGCCAGTGTTGATGACAAATGTAAATCCCATGTGGAGATGGCTATAGGCAGTTTTAGGCAACAGACTGGGAAGATTCCATAATTTGCAGCAAAATTATACCATAATCTATTGCCATTAACATTCGATTTACAGAAGTCCTTTTGTTGTGAGTCAGTCTCCTTTTTAGTGACCTTCTGATGCCTATGCATGCAGATTATAGGACAGACTGCAGCTTCTGGCACTTACTTTATTTCTGTGAATACAATTTTTCACTTTAAAAATATGTTACCTTTTTTTTCACTTTTTAATATATTTTTTTGCCCACTCTCACCACTCTTGTTCAACATTGTATTAGAAGTCCTAGCAACAGCAATCAGACAACAAAGAGAAATAAAAGGTATCCAAATTGGCAAGGAAGAAGTCAAACTCTCTCTCTTCACAGATGACATGATTCTTTATATGGAAAACCCGAAAGACTCCACCCCCCAACTACTAGAACTCATACAGCAATTCAGTAATGTGGCAGGATACAAAGTCAATGTACAGAAATCAGTGGCTTTCTTATACACTAATAATGAAAATACAGAAAGGCAAATTAGAGAATCGATTCCATTTACTATAGCACCAAGAACCATAAGATACCTCGGAATAAACCTAACCAAAGAGGTTAAGGATCTGTACTCGAGGAACTACAGAACACTCCTAAAAGAAATTGAAGAAGACACAAAAAGATGGAAGACCATTCCATGCTCTTGGATCGGAAGAATAAACATCGTTAAAATGTCTATACTGCCCAGAGCAATCTATACTTTTAATGCCATTCCAATCAAAATTCCATCAGTATTTTTCAAAGAGCTGGAGCAAATAATCCAAAGATTTGTATGGAATCAGAAGAGACCCCAAATTGATAAGGAAATGTTGAAGAACAAAAATAAAACTGGCAGCATCACGTTACCTGATTTCAAGCTTTACTACAAAGCTGTGATCACCAAGACAGCATGGTACTGGCATAAAAACAGACCCATAGACCAGTGGAACAGAGTAGAGAGCCCAGATAGGGACCCTCAACTCCATGGTCAAATAATCTTCAACAAAACAGGAAAAAAATATCCAGTGGAAAAAAGACAGTCTCTTCAATAAATGGTGCTGGGAAAACTGGACAGCCATATGTAGAAGAATGAAACTCGACCATTCTCTTACACCGTACACAAAGATAAACTCGAAATGGATAAAAGACCTCAACGTGAGACAGGAATCCATCAGAATCCTTGAGGAGAACATAGGCAGTAACCTCTTTGATATCAGCCACAACAACTTCTTTCAAGATATGTCTCCAAAGGTGAAGGAAACAAAGGCAAAGATGAACTTTTGGGACTTCATCAAGATCAAAAGCTTCTGTACAGCAAAAGAAACAGTCAACAAAACAAAAAGGCAACCCACGGAATGGGAGAAGATATTTCCAAATGACAGTACAGACAAAAGGTTGATATCCAGGATCTATAAAGAACTCCTCAAACTCAACACACACAAAACAGATAATCATATCAAAAAATGGGCAGAAGATATGAACAGACACTTCTCCAATGAAGACATACAAATGGCTCTCAGACACATGAAAAAATGTTCATCATCACTAGCCATCAGGGAGATTCAAATCAAAACCACATTGAGATACCACCTTACACCAGTTAGAATGGCCAAAATTAGCAAGACAGGAAACAACGTGTGTTGGAGAGGATGTGGAGAAAGCGGAACCCTCTTACACTGTTGGTGGGAATGCAAACTGGTGCAGCCACTTTGGAGAACAGTGTGGAGATTCCTCAAGAAATTAAAAATAGAGCTTCCCTATGAGCCTGCAATTGCACTACTGGGTATTTACCCGAAAGATACAGATGTAGTGAAAAGAAGGGCCATCTGTACCCCAATGTTTATAGCAGCAATGGCCACGGTCGCCAAACTGTGGAAAGAACCAAGATGCCCTTCAACAGATGAATGGATAAGGAAGATGTGGTCCCTATACACTATGGAGTATTATGCCTCCATCAGAAAGGACGAATACCCAACTTTTGTAGCAACATGGACGGGACTGGAAGAGATTATGCTGAGTGAAATAAGTCAAGCAGAGAGAGTCAAGTATCATATGGTTTCACTTATTTGTGGAGCATAACAAATAATATAGAGGGCAAGGGTAGATGGAGAGGAAAAGGGAGTTGAGGGAAATTGGAAGGGGAGGTGAACCATGAGAGACTACAGACTCTGAAAAACAACCTGAGGGCTTTGAAGGGGGGGGTGGGAGGTTGGGGTAGCCAGGTGGTGGGTATTAGGGAGGGCACAGATTGCATGGAGCACTGGGTGTGGTGAAAAAACAATGAATACTGTTATGCTGAAAATAAATAAAAAAAAACCATATAATGTATTATTAGCCCCAGGGGAACAGGTCTGTGAATTGCCAGGTTTACACACTTCACAGCACTCACCATAGCACATACCCTCCCTACTACCCATAACCCCACCACCCTCTTGCTACCCCCCTCCCCCTGGCCACCCTCAGTTTGTTTTGTGAGATTGAGAGTCTCTTATGGTTTGTCTCCCTCCCAATCCCATCTGGTTTCATTTATTCTTTTCCTACCCCCCCCAAGCCCCCCACGTTGCATCTCCACTTCCTCATATCAGGGAGATCATATGATAGTTGTCTTTCTCCGATTGACTTATTTCACTAAGCATAATACCCTCTAGTTCCATCCATGTCGTTGCAAATGGCAAGATTTCATTTCTTTTGATGGCTGCATAGTATTCCATTGTATATATATGCCACATCTTCTTTATCCATTCATCTGTTGATGAACATCTAGGTTCTTTCCATAGTTTGGCTATTGTGGACATAGCTGCTATAAACATTTGGGTGCACGTGCCCCTTTGGAACACTACGTTTGTATCTTTAGTGTAAATACCCAGTAGTGCAATTGCTGGGTCACAAAGTAGCTCTATTTTCAACTTTTTGAGGAACCTCCATGTTGTTTTCCAGAGTGGTTGCACCAGCTTGCATTCCCACCAGCAGTGTAGGAGGGTTCCCCTCTCTCCTCATCCTAGCCAGCATCTGTCATTTCCTGACTTGTTAATTTTAGCCATTCTGACTGGTGTGAGGTGGTATCACATTGTGGTTTTGATTTGTATTTCCCTGAAGCCTAGTGATGTGGAGCACTTTTTCATGTGTCTCTTGGCCATCTGGATGTCTTCTTTGCAGAAATGTCTGTTCATGTCCTCAGCCCATTTCTTGATTGGATTATTTGTTCTTTGGGTGTTGAGACGCTAAGCTCTTTATAGATTTTGGATACTAGCCCTTTGTCTGATATGTTGTTTTCAAATATCTTCTCCCATTCTGTCAGTTGTCTTTTGGTTTTGTTAACTGTTTCCTTTGCTGTGCAAAAGCTTTTGATCTTGATGAAGTCCCAATAGTTCATTTTTGCCCTTGCTCTCCTTGCCTTTGGTGACATTCCTGGGAAGAAGCTGCTGTGGCTGAGGTCAAAGAGGTTGCTGCCTGGGTTCTCTTCAAGGATATTGATGGATTCCTTTCTCACATTGAGGTCCTTCATCCATTTTGCGTCTATTTTTGTGTGTGGTGTAAGGAAATGGTCCAATTTCATTTTTCTGCATGTGGTTGTCCAATTTTCCCAGCACCATTTGTTGAAGAGGCTGTCTTTTTTTCCATTGGACATTCTTTCCTGCTTTGTCAAAGATTAGTTGACCATAGAGTTGAGGGTCTATTTCTGGGCTCTCTATTCTGTTCCATTGATCTATGTGTCTGTTTTTGTGCCAATACCATACCATCTTGATGATGACAGCTTTGCAATACAGCTTGAAGTCTGAAATTGTGATGCCACCAACTTTGGCTTTCTTTTTCAATACTCCTCTGGCTATTCGAGGTCTTTTCTGGTTCCATATAAATTTTAGGATTATTTGTTCCATTTCTTTGAAAAAAATGGATGGGATTTTGATAGGGATTGCATTAAATGTGTAGATTGCTTTAGGTAGCATAGACATTTTCACAATATTTGTTCTTCCAATCCATGAGCATGGAACATTTTTCCATTTCTTTGTGTCTTCCTCAATTTCCTTGATGAATACTTTATAGTTTTCTAAGTATAGATTCTTTCCCTCTTTAATTAGGTTTATTCCTAGGTATCTTATGATTTTGGGTGCAATTGTAAATGGGATTGACTCCTTAATTTCTCTTTCTTCTGTCTTGGTGGTGGTGTAAAGAAATGCAGCTGACTTCTGTGCATTGACTTTATATCCTGACACTTTACTGAATTCCTGTACAAGTTCTAGCAGATTTGGAGTGGAGTCTTTTGGGTTTTCCGCATATAGTATCATATAATCCACAAAGAGTGGTAGGTTGACTTCCTCTTTGCCAATTTGGATGCCTTTAATTTCTTCTTGTTGTCTGATTGCTGAGGCTAGGACTTCTAGTACTATGTTGAATAGCAGTGGTTATAATGGACATCCCTGCCGTGTTCCTTACCTTAGTGGAACAGCTCTCAGTTTTTCTCCATTGAGAATGATATTTGCGGTGGGTTTTTCATAGATGGCTTTGATAATATTGATGTATGTGCCCTCTATCCCTACACTTTGAAGAGTTTTGATCAGGAAGGGATGCTGTACTTTGTCAAATGCCTTTTCAGAATCTATTGAGAGTATCATATGGTTCTTATTCTTTCTTTTATTACTGTATTGTATCACATTGATTGATTTGCAGATGTTGAACCAACCTTGCAGCCCTGGAATAAATCCCACATGGTTGTGGTGAATAATCCTTTTAATGTACTGTTGGATCCTATTGGCTAGTATTTTTTTAAAAGATTTTATTTATTTATTTGACAGACAGAGATCACAAGTAGGCAGACAGGCAGGCAGAGAGAGAGGAGGTAGCAGGATCCCTGCAGAGCAGAGAGGCTGATGCGGGGCTCGATCCCAGGACCCTGGGACCATGACCTGAGCTGAAGGCAGAGGCTTTACCCCAGTGAGCCACCCAGGCGCCCCTTGGCTAGTATTTTGGTGAGAATTTTTGCATCTGTGTTCATCAAGGGTATTGGTCTGTAATTCTCTTTTTGGTGGGATCTTTGTCTGGTTTTGGGATCAAGGTGATGCTGGCCTCATAAAATGAGTTTGGAAGTTTTCCTTCCATTTCTATTTTTTGAAACAGTTTCAGGAGAATAGGAATTAATTTTTCTTTAAATTTTTGGTAATATTCCTCTGGGAAGCCATGGGCTTTTATTTGTTAGGAGATTTTTGATGACTGTTTCAATCTCCTTACTGGTTATGGGTCTGTTCAGGTTTTCTATTTCTTCCTGATTCAGTTGTGGTAGTTTATATGTCTCTTCCTGGTTCAGTTATGGTGGTTTATATGTCTCTAGGAATGCATCCATTTCTTCCAGATTGTCAAATTTGTTGGCATAGATTTGCTCATAATATGTTCTTATAATTGTTTGTATTTCTTTGGTGTTGGTTGTGATCTCTCCTCTTTCATTCATGATTTTATTTATTTGGGTCCTTTCTCTTTTCTTTTTGATAAGTATGGCCAGGGGTTTATCAATCTTATTAATTCTTTCAAAGAACCAGCTCTGAGTTTCATTGATTTGTTCTATTATTTTTTTTGGTTTCTATTTCATTGATTTATGCTCTAATCTTTATTATTTCTCTTTTCCTACTGGGTTTAGGGTTTCCTTATTGTTCTCTCTCCAGCTCCTTTAGATGTAGGGTTAGGTTGTGTATTTGAGACCTTTCTTGTTTCTTGAAAAAGGCTTGTACCACTATATATTTTCCTCTCAGGACTGCCTTTGCTGTGTCCCATAGGTTTTGAATAGTTGTGTTTTCATTTGCATTTCTTTCCATGAATTTTTTCAATTCTTCTTTATTTTTCTGGTTGACCCATTCATTCTTTAGAAGGATGCTGTTTAGTTTCCATGTATTTGGGTTCTTTCCAAATTTCCTCTTGTGATTGAGTTCTAGCTTCAGAGCATTGTGGTATGAAAATATGCAGGGAATGATCCCAATCTTTTGATACCAGTTGAGACCTGATTGATGACCCAGGATGTGATCTATTCTGGAGAATGTTCCATGTGCACTAGAGAAGAATGTGTATTCTGTTGCTTTGGGATTGAATGTTCTGAATATATCTGTGATGTCCATCTGGTCCAGTGTGTCAGTCAAGGCCTTTATTTCCTTGTTGATCTTTTGCTTGGATGATCTGTCCATTTCAGTGAGGGGGGTGTTAAAGTCCCCTACTATTATTGTATCATTGTCGATGTGTTTCTTTGATTTTGTTATTAACTGGTTTATATAGTTGGCTACTCCCATGTTAGGGGCATAGATATTTAAAATTGTTAGATCTTCTTTTGGACTGACCCTTTGAGTGTGATATAGTGTCCTTCCTCATCTATTATTCTAGTCTTTCACTTAAAATCTAACTGATCTGATATAAGGATTGCCATACCAGGTTTCTTTTGATGTCTATTAGCATGGTAAATTGTTTTCCATCCCCTCACTTTAAATCTGGAGGTGTCTTCGGGTCTAAAATGAGTTTCTTGTAGGCAGCATATTGATGGGTTTTGTTTTTTAATCCATTCTGATACCCTGTGTCTTTTGATTCTGGCATTTAGTCCATTTACATTCAGGGTAACTATTGAGAGATATGAATTTAGTGCTATTGTTATTGCCTGTAAGGTGATTGTTACTGTATTTGTCTCTGTTCCTTTATGATCTACTACTTTTAGGGTCTCTCTTTGCTTAGAGGACCCCTTTCAATATTTCCTGTAGAGCTGGTTTGGTGTTTGCAAATTCTTTCAGTTTTTGTTTGTCCTGGAAGCTTTTTATCTCTCCTTCTATTTTCAGTGATAGCCTAGCTGGATATAGTATTTTTGGCTGCACGTTTTTCTCAGTTAGTGCTCTGAATATATCATGCCAGTTCTTTCTGGCCTGCCAGGTCTCTGTGGAGAAGTCCACTGCCAATCTAATATTTTTACCATTGTATGTTACAGACTTCTTGTCCTGGACTGCTTTCAGGATTTTCTCTTTGTCGCTAAGACTTGTAAATTTTACTATTAGATGACGGGGTGTGGACCTGTTCTTATTGATTTTGAGGGGGGTTCTCTGCACCTCCTGGATTTTGATGCTTGTTCCCTTTGCCATATTAGGGAAATTCTCTACAATAATTCCCTCCAGTATACTTTCTGCTCCCCTCTCTCTTTCTTCTTCTTCTGGAATCCCAATTATTCTAATGTTGTTTCATCTTATGGTGTCGCTTATCTCTTGAATTCTTCCCTCGTGGTTCAGTATTGGTTTGTCTCTCTTTTGCTCAGCTTCTTTATTCTCTGTCATTTGGTCTTCTATATCACTAATTCTTTCTTCTGCCTCATTTATCCTAGCAGTAAGAGCCTCCATTTTTTTATTGCACCTCATTTTTTATTTCAACTTGGTTAGATTTTAGTTCTTTTATTTCTCCAGAAAGGGCTTTTATTTGTCCAGACAGGGTTTCTCTAATATCTTCCATGCCTTTTTCGGGCCCAGCTAGAACCCTGAGAATTGTCATTCTGAACTCTAGATCTGACATATTACCAATGTCCGTATTGATTAGGTCCTTACCCTTCAGTACTGCCTCTTGTTCTTTTTTTGTGGTGAGATTTCCACCTTGTCATTTTGTCCAGATAAGAATATATGAAGGAGCAAACAAAATACTAAAGGGTGGCAAAGACCCCAGGAAAATGTGCTTTAACCAAATCAGATGAGACCCCAAATTGTGGGTGTGTGGGGGTGAAAAGAAGTTCAGAAAAAAAAATAAAAAAGAAAACAAATAAAGAAAAAATATAAAAAAGAAAAAATACATATATATTAGACAGGTGACTAGAACAGGGTCACCCACTTAATTTTGGGAGTGTTTTGGTCTCTTAGAAGAAACTACCTCCCAAAATTTTAAAGAATGAAAACATATATAAAGGTAAACACAGTGAAGGGATAGAATATGACTATAAAGATGAAAATTTTTTTTTTAAATTTCTAAAAAAGGAGTTGATAAGTTGGTTTGGTGAATAAAGAAAAATAAAGTGGAGAGAATTAGCTCAGGCTGGAGACTCAAACAAGCCCAGTGCTAGATTTAGGGTGTATTTTGATCTATTAGAAGGAGTTGTACCCCAAATTTTTTAGAAGAAAAATCCCTATGTGTATATTAAAAATAAAGTTAGATAGAATGAAGGATAAATATGACTATAATAATGAAGTTTCAAAAAAGATTATTTTTTTTTAATGAAAGGTATTGTTAAGATATACTAGTTAAAAAAAACATTAAAAGAGGAAAGGGTAAAAGTTTAAAAAAATTAGCAGAAGAAAAAAATAACATTTTAAAAAATTAATTAACTTTGCAAGACTAAAGAATCATGGGGAGAAGGCCATGAATTCCATGCTTTATTTTCTCCTCCTCCGGAATTCTGCTGTTCTCCTTGGTAAGTGAACTTGGTCTTGGCTAGATTTCTTGTTGATCTTCTGGGGGAGGGGCCTGTTGTAGTGATTCTCAAGTGTCTTTGCCCAAGACAGAATTGCACCACCCTTACCAGGGGCCAGGCTAAGTAATCCACTCGCTTTCAGGAGCTTTTTGTTCCCTGAAAACTTTCTGTAGAGTTCCGGAGGACAGGAATGAAAATGGCAGCCTCCCAGTCTCCAGCCCGGAGGAGCCGAAAGCTCAGGGCCCCACTCCTCAGTGCACCCTCAGAGAAAAGCGCTCAATCACTCTCATCTCCCTGGCCTCCTGCTGTGCTCCAAGCTCACCCAGCCTGTGACCAAGCATCTCTGTCTCTGGCACACAGCTCTGCCTGGAGTCTCTGAACCCCACAGATCCCTGAGCTCTTCCACGGGGGGTCTCCCCATATCTTGTGGGGACCCCACTCACAGAGAAGTGGCCTGTGCCACGGATTATGGTTCAAGGTGACCCTGAGCTGAGAACTCACTCCTCAGCTCTGTCTCTGTAGCTGGCTTCCCTGCTCTAATACCTGCAAGCTCTGTCACACTCAGACACCCCAGATCCTTCTGTGACCCCGCGGGACCTGAGGCCATGCTGTCTCCCCATGGGCTTCACCCTGGTTTAGCCTCTGGAGCGATGTCCTTCCATGGAGCAGACTTTTAAAAGTCCTGATTTTGTGCTCCATTGCTCTGCCACTTGCCGGGAGCGGGCCCCTCCCCCCAAGGTCTATCTTCCCATCGCTTTGGATTCACTTCTCCGCCGGTCCTACCTTTCAGAAAGTGATCGATTTTCTGTTTCTGGAATTGTTGCTCTTCTTCTCTTCAATCTCCTGTTGGATTTGTAGGTGTTAGGAATGGTTAGATAAGCTATCTAGCTGATCTCCTGCTACCTGATGTCATCTCAGCCTGCTACTTCTCTGCCATCTTGACTCCTCCCTCAAAATGTTACCTTTTAATATATGTGGGTTCTGTATAGCTCGATTAAGAGAAAGAATATGCTGATCATGCCAATACGGTATTCAAAATCCCTTCCACTTTTTTTTTTTTTTTTTTTTTTTTAGTTAAAATTCAGTGATTTAGCATTCTGGTACCTTAATCTAAAGTATATTTTAGTTAGCATTAGGCATTTTCTCAGCCACAGTCAGTCTTGGGTCTTTACAATAGCATGTCTTCCAAGAAAGTCTTCAAAGAAAGTTTGCTAGATAATAGTAAACACTAATAACAGCAAGATTACAAAGAAAGGACTAGTTAATAGCAATGCCTTAAAGAAAAAAAAAAAAAGGCATTCTTTCCTCAAATCAGAGCTTCCTAAACCTTTCAAGGAAGTGTGAATACAGGCAGAGCAGACAGTCTGAAAGGACCAGCTTCAAATAAAACATTTCTGGAAAATCTCTTATTTTGTAACAGAAATTCACATTTATTTGACGTGCTTTTTTATAATAATCCTATTATTTATTGAGTGCTCAGTAAATGCCAGATGCTGTGTAAGTGCTTCATGCCTATATTCCTATCTGGTTTTCTGAATTCAGTAAAGATACTCCAAAAGGTTAAGTAACACTCTCCATGACAGGTCAAGACTTGAACCCAGCCTATTGGAGGCCATATGCTCTTAAGCATCCCTCTTCAGAATAATGTGCCAAGTTTATACTAGAGTTTTCCAGACTCTTGAGGTCACTGCCATAAAAGACATATATAATTATCTCACTTTTAGAAGCTTGCCATAATCTCGAAATTATCGATCCCTCTGCCCCATCCAGAGGAATCTGGAATAGTTGATCCAGTGTGGTCTCAAAGAATAAGTATTTTCAGCAAAGAAACCTCGTGATTATAATGCACAGAGTTAGGATCTCACTTTAAGAAATCATATGCTTGAAGATTTTCTTCCGTTTATTTCTGTATCAGCTCAGCTACCTGTCTTGACTTTTCCTTGTCGAGGAAAAATTCAAGCTGCTCTATCCTGAGACAAGTCCTATCTGACCCCAGAGGTGGCTGAAGTGGTAAGAAAGGAACAGAATGAATGGCATTGAGATCCAGCTCCGTGGGTCTTCCTTGCTCCTCAGGCTGGTGGCAAATTTATTTTAAAACTTTGCCTGTTGTGGCAGGCACAATGCCTTCTGCTTACCATGAACACAAAAGTGTTCCTGTGTAACAAAAAAGTATTTGCTTTCTGTGTTGGGAAAGTAGTATTGGTGTCTACAAAGAGCAGGGAAATTGAAGATACATGACATATTGCAGTAAATGAATTTTTCTCCATTTTTTTTTTTTTGGCGAAGTAGTACGAATAAATTTTTTTAAATGGATTTAAAAAGGTACCTTTGTTTTTGTATACATGTGTAGGGAACTGGCATCTAAACTGATCCTAAAAAACTCCCTAGTTTGCATGTCTTAACCATATAATTTTAACCATAGAATTATGTTAAAATGACTTATCTTTCAGTAGACAGGCTGGCAGTCAGGAAGTTATGCTTATTTTGGTAGGATTTAAGCAGTCAAAAAAAAAAAGTCAACCTCTATTTGGGAAATTTAATATCTTTATAAATCTGGTTTCAAACCTCTAACTTGAATAGTGTTGACAATTAAGCTGCAGCAGCTTTGGTAGAAATAGTTTCCTCTGAGAGCTGAGAATTGGAATCTAGTTGTTACAGTGAAATTTACTTGAAAAATTTCTCACCTGAAACATTTACAGGATATTAGATTTGGAAGAATGGCAGGAAGAAAGCCTAATTTATGTATTGGGTTGACCAACCAAAAAGGGTTGCCAGACTTTATGTTTTCTTCTCTTTCCTCCTGAATGAGTTAAAGGGATTAAGGGAATTCTGGTCCATAAGGTGGAAGGTTGCACTGGGGATTGTTCTGTTTCCCAAGTGTAGAATAATATTTGGATACTGAGGTTTGAGAACCTCAAACCTGAGCCTGGAGTACCCATGGCTCATTTGAACGCTCTTGTGCAAGCACTGAGTTCTGTGTATGAACACAGAGCCACAACAGGTGGCCACGTAAGAGCAGAAAACATCATCAACTCCATGGCTAAGGACTGCCCTTCATAGGACATAGGGTGACAGCAAGAAGAAAATGCTGTGCAGTTTAGTAAGACATCTTCTCTAGATGTGAAGCTTGGTTTCTCTCTTTCAGCAGATTACTTGGGAATGGGATAGATAACTGGATATCAGTCTAATAGGGCAAATGGGTCTCTTAATTTACCAAGTAATAATAGTGCATTTGGAATTCAAGTATATGAAACAGTTCATATTCTTTGCAAATGTAGCCCAAGGAAGGTGACTATGAAGATATCAACAGAAAAAGGAAAGTTTGGTTCTTACCAGAGTAGCCAGTTAATCCTGCCCTGAAAAGCAAAAGAAATGAAACTATTGAAAAGATTACCTGTAAGACATCTCTGATGCCAAACAACTTCATTCAACACTGGCTCTCAGCACCTCTGGCTGCTTCACATTCAGGATATTTAACATTGTTGTGACCTAATTTTCTTATCTATAAAGCAAGAATAATTAAATTATTTCACAGAGTTTTTATAAGACTACATGAGGTACTGCATAGAAAAGAGTTTTGTATAATTCCTGACACTAGAAAAATATCATTCTTGATATGCATTGTTTGGTTTATTGGTTCATTATCATTTTGCTTATGAGTGTGCCTTTAGGACATGCGTGTTACCACATTTGGAAGGATTAATTTATCAGAGAGGTTAAAAAGCTCTTGAGTAAAGCTGCCAGATTTAGCAAATAAATTATAGAATATCCAATTAAATTCTAATTTCACATAAATAATGATTTTTTTCAGTATAAACACATCCCAAGAACTTCCTGAACACTTATGCAATAGACTAAACAGCTTTCAAACCCTTTAGTAAGTACTGATTTTCTTCTATAGTTCCAGTAAGATGGAGTCATGGAATGAGGTTACCCTTCAAACCAGGTCAAAACGCAACAACCAACCTTTGCTGAAACTACTAACAACAGAAGCCATTTTTCCTAGGTGCTTGAAAGCTGTTAGAATATAACCTAGCTGCTGCCAAAATAGAGACTATGCAATAAAGAATAAACAAAAACAATAAAGAAGGAAAGAGAGCAAAGAGATGAGAAATATTCGATGATCAAAAATGCTCTCAGTTCCTTGATCCAGCTGACCAGATGTGATAAATCACTGGCCTTTTCATTTATAGGAACCATTACATTTTCTATTTAGCTAACATTGACTTGTATTAGATCCTCACACTTATAGGTTAAAAATTTCTAGCTAATCAAACAAGTCGAGGTCATCTATAAGGCTTGTGAATCAGAGAATATTCCGAGTCAGGGGCTTCAGAATCTTACAATTCATCTTAGTATGCATCCATGATCAGCATTCCATAAATAATGGTCATCGTTGATAGCATAGTTCTTATTTAGTAAATGTCTGAAGAATGAAACATAACTAATTTAAGATCCCAGACTGAGTTGCAAAAGATAAAGATTTTCTATAAAATGGCATTTAAACCAACTTATGTCATTCTAGTTCTTATAGTCAACACACTTTCATTTTCTCAAAGAATAATAAATATTCTACAACAGCACAAAGCCATTAGAAACATTTTGACAAGTTGAATTAGACCAGTGGAGATTTTAGTTCCCTAGAAATACATAGAATTTACAAGACTAATGGGTAAAAATTGCTGGGGCAATTTGAGTTCAGGTTTTGTCAAATTTTTCCTGCTTGTAAAATTGTTCAAGGCATCAGATGACCTAGAACACAGATCTTTTCCCCTGTCACTTGCTTGATGCCACAAGAATATCAGAATACTGTTGCAGCATCATTCTACAATCCGTTCTTGAGTCTAATTTCTTTTAGTGACTCAGAAAGGTGGTCTTTGTGGTTGATATCATTTTGGTCAAAATCACAATTGCTGTGACCTTATGCAATTAAAAAATAATGGGTGTTTGCTTAGATCTTTGTGATGTATAAATTAATTTCTGCAATTCTGAAGCCAGATGAACACAGGCTTGAAAGTCAACTCTGCTAATGATCTCAGGCAAGTTATTTTCTCTTTCTAGAACTCAGTTTTCTTATCTGAAAACTGGACCTGTTCGTATGGTTGTTGCAAAGATTAAGTAAGTGAACATGTGTAGAGCGCTCCTAAGAGTCTGGGGCACATGGGAGCAGTATGTTAGGTGTTAGCTGTTATGATTTTTAATCCATTGGTCCTAATCTGCATATTTTCAAGGAGTTAGCACATCTTATTATTTGTTAACATGCCTTAACTCCCGTAACTGGGTAAAATCAGGTTCAGAGAAATCAAGTAACCAGTCAAGATCACATAGCCTGAGTGTCAAATCTATGTCCCAGCCTCAGATATAAATGGTGTGAAGAAATAGGGAATGTCTTTTTTGGAGATGTTAATTATTTTTTTGGTGTTCTAGGAATCCATGGTCAGTGTTCCCAGAGCTGTAATAAGACATGAAGGGCTTGGATTTAAATTCAAGACATCCTTTTGACTGTATCATTTTTCTTTCATTGAAAGTATAATTAGCCAAACCACTTATTTTGATAATGGGCCATTTCTTGGTGCCCCCGAGTTAGGGAAGTTTTCTAAGGAAAAAAAATTATTCTCTGAGCTTGAATTTTGAGATGTAAGCTGTCTTTGTTATTTCTGGTTTTTTTTTTTAAATTTCTTTTCTGTTTTTGTTTTCTGTTGGTTACTTTTGCATTGCAGTTTTATCTTCTACTAAAAATAATTCATACTGACCTAGATAAAAGTTGTCTCTGTAGGTAGGCAGATTGGCAGACAATAATTAGAGACCTGACTGTATTAAGAGCTACTTATATCAAAACATGATTTACTGTGCTTTTCAGATAAGGATTGCTCTTTGGTCTCTGGTGAGGTAGCAAATACCGTATCATCACTAAACTTCAACAGCATTCATGGAATTTGCAAACATGATGATATGGAAAGCACAAACTTGATGCCTATGTTTAGACTCTTTTTGGTCAGGTTGCAAATTCTAAGGCAGCATTTAGTCAGTGGAAAGTAAAGGTGTAACACATGACAATGCACAAAGAAACTGCCGAGGTGATTTTGACCCTTAAGCTTTATTTGATCAATGAGGAAAGCAATTATCTTTGGCTCCATGAAACAAACTCTAATTAAAAAGAAAGATACTGAAACTGGAGGGAAGGGCAAGATGGTAGAGAAGTAGGAGACCCTGTTTCAACTGGTCCCCTAAAGTGAGCTGAATATCTACCAGAACACTCTGAACACCCATGAAATCCACCTGAGATGTAAGATTATACACTTCTGGATCTCTATGGGGGTAGAAGACATCAGTGGAGAGGTAACACAGAGTGGGATCCCTCAGACTGATATCTGAGGATAAACAGAAGGGGGAGGGGGTGTAAGGGCCTGCTTAGCCAGAGCGAGCCATTTTGTTGTTTATGCAGTAAACTTAGATTGACCCTGCCCCCCCAGAGGAACTTACTTAGAAATAGGTCTGGGAAACCAGTAAAATATGACTGACCAGCCCCTGATAACAGAGCCCATATACCAGGACGTGTCAGGTCAGGGGGAGGTAACAGAGCCCAGAATACAAGGATGAGTCGAGCCAGGTGGAGACATCCAATCAGGAAAACACCTCCCTAACCACCCAAGAATGTGGGCCCTGCCTTTTGGGCGCCAATTCTGACCAGAGTGATAGGCTAGTTCAAATAGCTACTATAGGGTGAATTGTAATTCAATTGGCCACCTGTGTGCGGCCAGGCTCAACCACATGGCCTTTACTCTATAAAAGTTAGTCTGTGAGGCTGGGAAGGGTCACCTCTTTGCAAGAGATGGCCCTGGCCCTGGCCCTGGCCATCTCAATACTTGGTGCAAAATAAAGCTTTGCTTGACCTTTGCTTTGTATCAAGTTCTCGCTCCTTTGACCGTGGACCCAACAGGGGCAACCAGAAGTGACCCATTTGAAAGTAATATACCAATACGAAAGTGCCCTGTTACTGGGGACCAGCATTAACTTGGAGACTGGTTAAAAACTTTCAAAAAGAGCAAAAGATCTTAAGGGGCAACTGGTAGAATTGGGTGGGCATGGGCCTAAGCCCAAGGCCCCAGGACGGCTATCACTGGTGACCACCTGTGGCAGAGAGAACCCAGTGGGGGCTCCAGGCCATGATCCCTGAGCCCGAGGCTTTCCTCTGCTTGCACCACAGCTGGGGCTGGGCGCACTCCTACCCACACCTGGGAGAGCCTGGTGTGGGCGCCTGCCGGGGGTCTCTAGGACCACAGCCTTGCACCACCTGCACCTCTGCCGCGTGTGAGCCCACCCAACCTGGCGCCTGAGAGAACCTGGCTCAGGCGCGGGTAGGGGTTCCTTGGCCTCTAGCCTTCCACCACCTGCGCCACCACCACCGGATGTGAGCACCCAGGCATGGGCATGGACCACAGACAGCAGTTCTGGCAACCATAGTCACCCAGTTCAGGCTTGCCTGGACCAATTATTGCTCATGGCTTTAGTGGCATGGGGCGTGCAGAGACAAGTGGGGGCCTTAGGTGACCACTGTGAAGGTGGCTGGGGGTACGCACCACCTGTGGGAGGCTGTGGTGTTCTTTGGAGCTTGCAGAGGGAGTCTGTGTGTTCTGAACCACCCAGAGGAGAGCAGTCTGAGGCTTCTCTCTGAGGTGGAGGTCTGGGTACAGACAGTTTGCTTTCCACTAAACCTCCAAAAAGCCACAAAAATAAAGATATTAATGTATATGATTTGACTATCTTTTATACTACTAGGGATTCATAATGTACCAAATATGTGGGGCGCCTGGGTGGCTCAGTGGGTTAAGCCTCTGCCTTTAGCTCAGGTCATGATCCCAGGGTCCTGGGATCAAGCCCCACATCAGGCTCTCTGCTGAGCAGGGAACCTTCCTCCTCCTTTCCCCTCTGCCTGCTTCTCTGCCTACTTGTGATCTCTCTCTCTCTGTCAAATAAATAAATAAAATTTTTTTTTATTTATTTGACAGACAAAGATCACAAGTAGGCAGAGAGGCAGGCAGAGAGAGAGGAGGAAGCAGGCTCCCTGTTGAGCAGAGAGCCCGATGCAGGACTCGATCCCAGGACCCTGGGATCATGACCTGAGCCGAAAGCAGAGGCTTTAACCCACAGAGCCACCCAGGTTCCCATGATTAAAATCTTTAAAAAAGTACCAAATATGTGTCTCTGAAATTATTAGTGTTAAATAAATGTTATTTGCTATTAGCCCTATTTTCTTTCCAGTATATAAACATGGTGCTGGAACATGTAATAGACACAATAAATTCCTCCTGACTGATTAACAAAGCTTAAAAAAAAATCACTGGGACCATATGAAATATAGCAGTTGAGAATATAATTCCAATAAGAAAAAACTGCTCATATATTTTAAATAATAAAAATGTATCTAGCATTGCTCATATGTATCTAAAAATTAGTTTATCCTTCTGCAGGGTATGGATTCATACCAAGTACAAATTACTCTTGTACCATCAGAAATTTTCACTTGCCACGGAGGCAGTTAAAAGTGCTGTTTATAAGACTATTAGTTTACATATATAATGAAGTATTTTATTTTTTCAAAGTTCTGAATGTGACAAATACAGGTGTGCATACACACACACACACTCGCGCACACACACACACACACACGCACACACACATATAGTAGAAAAGACACCACAATGCAAACCGTGACAAAGCTTTATTGTGTAAGAGTTGCCCAAAAGTCCTTAATTTCCTCCTGTCCAGCTTAGACTCCAACATGTCATCACATTCACTCTGGAAAAATACCCTTAACTACCTCACCCATTCCTGTTTTTGTCAGCCTCTTGAGGAAAACCTCAGTCATAGTAAATTCTCACTACTGAATGACTGATGACAGGAAGTGACAACTAAGAACTACTGCTCTGAAAATTCACGGTCGCTAGTTTCAGGTGAGAACTTAATGTTCTCCTACAAGTCTACAAGATAACTCACTTTTTCAACTCTTACTCTCAAAAAAAAAAAAAGATAGATAATAGAGATACATTTGCCTGTGATCTACCCGAAGCCTAAGCCAACACCTGTGCATTAGATCCCATTCCTTCTCTCCTCCTTAAAGGTAAAGTCCCAGCAATTGTGCTCTCTCTCCTGAATCTAAGTTTCTAAACCTTCTACTGGATCATTCCCATGAGAATATAAGGCTATATAATTTTTTCTAGCTTAAAAAAGTGACCTGATCCTTAATTCTTCATTTCACACTCATTTTCCCTGCATAGCAAAATTCCTGAAATTTCTTATGTTTACTTAGTTTTTTCCAGTATTCATCCTCAGTTTCTCTCAAATTGGTTTGAGCAGGGCTTTCCCTCTGGAACCACTAGACATCTTCACTTGTCATCGACGCACTGAAAGAGCCTCTCCATCCAAGGAGCCCCTGGAAAGCTGGTGTGCTGCTAGAACTCAGACCCCATTGTCCATTCTCATCTCACTTTATATTTTCAGGTTTTTTATTTTTTTATTTTTTTTAAAGATTTTATTTATTTACTTGAGAGAGGAGAGAGAGAGAGTGAGAGAGCATGAGAGGGGAGAGGGTCAGAGGGAGAAGCAGACTCCCTGCCGAGCGGGAAGCCCGATGCGGGACTCGATCCCGGTACTCCAGGATCATGACCTGAGCCGAAGGCAGTCGCTTAACCAACTGAGCCACCCAGGTGCCCCTCAGGTTTTTTATTTTGATGTTACCTTAGACTCACTTAGCAGGTACAAAACTAGTACAGGCACGAAACTACTAGCAGGTACAAAACTAGCTCCCCCAATAATGTTGTCTACATGGAGTACGATTCACAAAACCAGGGTTTTTCACATGACAGCAATCCTATTAACAAAACTACCAGTCTTATTGGGGTTTCATCAGTTTTTAAATGCACTCATTCAAAACATTCTTTGTTTTGAATGTCACATAATGTTGTGACATTTTATCCTATATAAAGAGTCATACTGGGGCACCTGGGTGGCTCAGTGGGTTAAGCCTCTGCTTTCAGCTCAGGTTATGATCTTGGGTTCCTGGGATCAAGCCCCGCATCTGGCTCTCTGCTCAGTGGGGAGCCTACTTCCCCCTCTCTCTCTGCCTGCCTCTCTGCCTACTCGTGATCTCTCTCTCTCTGTCAAATAAATAAATAAATAAATAAAAATATGGGAGACCTTTCTTAAAAAAAAAAAAAGAGTCATATCACCACTATAACAGGGACATGGAACTGTTACATCATCCCAGAGAAACTATATTATCTCTTTTTAGCCAGAATCATCCACTGACTTGCATACTTGATCAATTAACCATGTCTTGGGGGTCCAACAGAAGACTCAAATCCATATACCCAAAATAAAAAACTTGATCTTTCTCCTCAAACTCACTCTATCTCTTCCATTAACATTACAGGTAATAACAACTGTCTTTTAAGTTGTTTATGCCAAAAACATCGGAATCCTTAATCGCTCTCCTCCTCTCACACCCCAAATCCATTCCATCAGATGGTCCTCTTGGCTCTGTCTTCAAAGTACATCCTCAATCTGACCTTGTCATGCTACCTCCAATGCCAAGCCCCAGGTCTGAGACATGATCATTTTTATTTAGATTTACCTGATCTAATTAATTACTCAGTTATCTTGGTTCTTCTGGCCTTGCTCTTCTCTTTGATCTATATACAACTTCGTGACCAAGGTGAACCTTTTAAAACATAACTCAAGCTCCGTTCATGTCTTTGCAAATGGCACAATTTCATTCCAGTGTGTGTGTGTAATATATATACCATAACTTCTTTATCCATTCATGAGATGATGGATATTTGGAGCTTGAGTGTATTATAAGCTAAGTGAACTAAGTCAGTCAGAGAAAGACAAATACCCTATGATTTCACTAATATGTGGAACTGAAGAAATAAAACAGATGAAGATAGGTGAAGGAAAAATAAAGAGAGGGAAGCAAACCATACGGAGAACAAACTGGGGGCTCATGGGGGGATGTTGTGTAGGGGATGGGCTAGGAGGATGATGAGCATTAAGGAGGGGTACTTGTTGGAATAAACACTGGGTATTATATTTAAGTGGTGAATTACTAAATTCTATTCCTGAAACCAATATTACATTAACTAACTGGAATTTAAATTAAAAAATTTTTAAAAATAAACAATAGTTCAAATAGTATCATCCCTTAGTTCAAAATTACCAAAGCTTTCCTACACAACTCTGAGTAAAATTAAAAGTCCTTTCAATTACCTACATTAGTCTGGCATGATCGGTCTTCCTATGACTTCTTTGTCTTCATTTTTACTACCTTTTCTTTACTCGCTCTTACCCAGTACACTGGGGTACTTGATTATCCTGAAGAGAAAAATCAAACATATGCCTACATTTTTGCTATATTACTTTATGTTCAAGTTACCAGGTATATTTTTGAACCAGACTGTCTCATTTTCTACTTTTTAAAACTTAATTTTAATTACATATACAGTAAGCTTCACTTTCAGTGGTTAAAAAAATTCAATGGATTTCCTTTATTTATGTCTGATTAAATTTTACCTAAGTAAAAAGTCAGGTGTTCCCAACCACCCAATATGAAAGAAGGCCCTCCATAATGTGCATTAACTACTTACCCTTTTATCAATATTATGTTTTCTTGAGGCACTTAAAGACATCTGACATGCTATGTTTTTATACATTTTTCTTTAAAAAATTGTTTAGAATGTAAGTTCCACATAGGAAGACTTTTTTGTTGTTGTTGTTCCTTGTGGTTTTTTTTCCCCAGAACCTAGAACAACGTTTCTCAAATTCTAAATTTCTAATAACAAGATAAATAACATATGTACCTAAATCTCAATAATAATTTTCCTAGCCTCTATCTTTATACTTTCCAAATAAATCATTGTTCTTATGTCCATCTTTAATGATGCCTCAATATTATTAAATCTTTTTCCAGTTTTATTAAGAATTGATATACATCACTGTATAAATTTAAAGCATACAGCACAACAATTTGATTTACATGAATTATGAGATGATTCCCATAAGTTCAGTTAACATTCATCTTCTCCTATGGATAAAATAGAAAAGGGAAAAAATTCTCCTTGTGATGAGATCTTTTAGAATTTACTCATAAAAACTTTCCTACATATTATACATCAGTGTTAGCTGTAATCATTATGCTGTACATTACTTCCCAGTAATTATTTATCTCATAACTGAAGTCGATACCTTTTGCCCTTCTTCCTCCAATTGCCCCTGTCTCCACCCTCTCTTTGGTAACAGGGCTCTGATCTCTTTTTCATGTTTGTTTTAAGATACTGCATACACATGGAGAGCAAACATTACTTGTCTTTCTCTGTTTATTTCACTTAACCTGATACCTTTGGGTCCATCCACAATTGTTTCAAGTAGTAAAATTTTATTATTTTTTATTTTTTAAAGATTTTATTTATTTGAGAGAGACAGAGAGCACAAGCAGGGAGAGGAGCAGAGGGAGAGGAAGAAGCTGACTCTGCTGACCAGGGAGTCCAAAACAGGGCTTGATCCCTGGACCCTGAGATCATAACCTGAGCCCCTATTACACTAGGTTCTAAGCACAAACCAACTATTATGAACTCTCTTTGAGATTCAATAAAGTTAATGTTAGTCACCCCAAAACAAAGGTCAGTGTGTGTTAGCTTTAGACCTTTGTGAGATCCATTCCTGTATGGTCATACGAAATTCCAAAACTTTAATAAATCAACTCCAGTGGCAAGCTTGATCACCGTGCTAATTACCAACATAACCTCGACAACTTTTTCAGAAATTAGTCTCAGTCTTGTTTAGTCTAATCAATTACTATAATAGCATAATTCTTGCTAGTTTATTTGTAGACAAATACCATAGACCAATATGAGAAATGAAGCCAACTTTTTTAATGATATGTATAAGCCACTGAATTAACTGATGCTGAATCTACCCATTTTAATATATTTAATTTGAAATAAGTCACTCTATTAATTCAGGAACTTTTCACTGGTTACTCACACCTAAGTGTAACTTAATTGATATATTTCCTCAATCTTGGCCGTGAGTTATCCTCATGTATCCTCATGTATTCTTGAATATCCTCATGTATTCTTGAATACATTTTTATGGTATTCTTATACTTTCTTAGTTATACATTTCTAGAGGTAGGCTTTGTGTGTATGAGATGTATGAGTGGTTAGATCATAGTCATACTGTTAAAGCTTCAGTCTCTACTAAGCAAGTGCCCTCCAGGAAGGTTGTATAATTTACGTCTTGACAGCATTACATCATCACCAATAGTGGGATGAGGAGGGAGAGGAGGAAGAGGGGGAGGTGGAGAGGAAGGGCAAAGACTACTACTACTACTTTTTAATTGTGATCATGGGTAAGGTTCTATGTCTCTTGAAAAAAAGTTTTTGTCTCTATAATTCAACAATTCAAAGACCTACAGAGATTTCTTTTCTTGAATGCACTGGATCATGTTTTTAAATATGACTGACAAAATTATTTTTAAAAATTCAAATCAAAAATAAGGTTGAAGAGTTAACTAAATATTTCAGAATACAGATGTATGAGAGACAGTAACAACAAAAAGAAAAAGGCTCAATGGAGAATCTAATACTTTCTAGAGAGACTCATACACAGACACATCATCATGAAATTTCAGAAGGATTGAAATAAAACAAAGAATTTAAAAGTGGAGATAATAAAAGACGTTTTCAATATAATATAAATAGTATTTATAATATATATATTATATATAATTTATATTATATATTATTTATATTTATATTATATATTATTTTATATTATATATAATATTATATATTAGATATTATATATATAATATATATTATATTATATATTATATATATAATATATATTATATATATAATATATATATATTATATATATTATATATTATATATATTATATATATATAATATATAATATATATTATATATATATATAATATATATATTATATATATATATTATATATATATAATATATATTATATATATATAATATATAATATAATATATATTATATATATAATATCTAATATATAATATTATATATACTTATATATATAATATATTTATATATACTTATATATAATATAATTATATTATATTATATAATTATATAAATATATATTATATCATTATAATAGAATTATATATAATATATTATATAATATAATATATTATAAATATTATTCTATTATAATGATATAATATTTATAATAAAAAATTTTATATTTATAATAAAAAATAATAAAAAAAAGTGCTATCAATTACCTAGAGACCATTAAAAAAAGATTCAACATGTACTTTCATCAGCCAGCAAACTGTTAACCATACAGGCATAGAATAAAAACCCTTACAGGGGCACCTGAGTGGCTCAGTGAGTTGAGCCTCTGCCTTCGACTCAGGTCATGATCTCAGGGTCCTGGGATGGAGCCCCACATAAGGCTCTCTGCCAGCAGGGAGCCTGCTCCCCGCCCCCTCCCCGCCCTGCCTGCCTCTCTGCCTACTTCTGACCTCTGTCTGTCAAATAAATAAATAAACTCATAAAAAATAAAATAAAAAACGTTTCAAACAGAAAAACCCAGAAAATTTACCTCTTTTATACTGCTTTCTTAGGGCTTCAAGTTGTGCTCTGACAAATTCAAAAGGTAAGCCAAGAAGTAATAAGCAAACAGTAGATGCAACCTAAGAAATGAAAGAAAAGACATTCCAATTGAAAAATCAAGAATTAGAGGGGCACCTGGGTGGCTCAGTGGGTTAAAGCCTCTGCTTTCAGCTCAGGTCATGATCTCAGGGTCCTGGGATTGAGACCTGCGTCAGGCTCTCTGCTTGGTGGGGAGTTCCCCCTCTCTCTCTGCCTGCCTCTCTGCCTACTTGTGATCTCTCTCTGTCAAATAAATAAATAAAATCTTTTTTAAAAAAGAAAAATCAAGAATTAGAAATATAAATGTATTATTTTTAGACACGATGATGACTGTCAAGAAAAAAAAGTCGAAGTAATCTAAGAGAGTTACAAGTTGACTTTGTAGATAGTATCTTTGTTTACTAGGTACATCACTTTTTATGGATTACAAATTTTGGAAACAAAAACTCTTATTACAATTGATATTTATTAATAAAAATGTGTTAATAGAAGAAAACCATGTCACTGAAAATGTCTGTATCCTAAATCATAAGCAGATGCATGTGTGTACATATGCAACACTTAGTAACTGTCTTATTCATCAGTAGATACACGGGGACTCTGTATCCACAAAGTTCTGTGCAATCAGTGAGTCTCCTCATTCATTGAAACTCTGTGGATTTCTAGTTTGATGAATCCTAATCACCTGAACCCTTCTTAGAGAATAACTTATTTGGCAAGAATTCATGAGAACCTGCATCTTTTCAAATAAGTTTTTTTGTTTTCTTTGGGTAAATATTATCTAGTGGGAGATATGGTATTTCAATTTTTAATTTTTATGAGGAGACTGCATACTGTTTTTCCTAGTAGCTGCCCCAGTTTGTATTCCCACATGGTGCACAAGACTCTTTTCCTCCACATCTTTGCCAACACTCACTGTGTCTTATGTTTTTTTGTTTTATCCAGTCTGACAGGTGTGAGATGACAGCTCACTGTGGTTTTTATTTGCATTCCCTGGTGATGAGTGATGTTAAGCATCTTTTCATGTTTCTGTTGGCCTTATGTGTGTTGCCTTTGGAAAAACGTCTATTCAGCTCCTCTGTCCATTTGTAATTGCATTTTCCCCTGTGTCAAAGGTGAATGCAGGCATCCCTCAAATAAGACATCACTATTGACCATGATCCTGCCTTCCCTGTGAAGGCATTCCTGCCATCAAAGGCCCTGGAGGGGTGCGGGTGCCCTTCCCTTTCCCCATTGCATCCCAGGCTACAGATGGATGCCTGGTGAATGGGCCGAAATGCCGTCCCATGCCATGCCACCATCTGTCCTGAAGGTTGTGTACTGCCCAGTCATTTAAACCCATGGAAAATACTAGAAAAGTTTTATAACGGGAAATTACCAAAATTTGTAGCTTTAAGTAGTTAGTAGAGGATACTGAGAAGAAACAGTATAGATTGAAATCCATCATGGTCTAAGTGACATTCCCACACACATGGTCCCGACAGCCACTAAGAAGTAGCAATCATCCTTACATACCACAGCCATCAATAGAAAATCATACCATTGTACGTACAGAAAGTCACCCAGAGATCATGAAATTCAGTTTTCTACTCCTGTTAGCATGTTGCTTCTCTCACTCAACAAGGGACATGAGATATTCTACTCAAGGCAAAACAACAGGGATGCATTTTTTTCCTTGACAACCTCTCTGCCCCCATAGCATTAATGGCTATCTGCTGACATAAAGTCCGTTACTGGACATTTAACAAGTATTTGGAGATTATAAAAGGAAATTAAGTATTCTATTAAATATGAACTTCTTTGCTAAAAATAACACACATTTATTTATACAATTACATGCCAAGTATATGTGTCTTATGAAGTTTTTGTTTAAGCCTTCTCTTACTTAGTCTAAATATACCTTCTAATCATTTTTGACTCTGGTAGTTTGTTATGGCATCACCATGACTGACTGATATTTATGGCCTGTATGAGTAATCAATAATAATTTACTACCTTTTGGTTAAGAATCAAATATTGAAGCATATTGAAGACTCCAATCTTCCATTTTGTTTCATTTTTAACTACAGTTGCACTTTTTTCTCCATCTTGATCCCCTTTGCCCTAAGTAGATTGTATGTCATTTAACATCGTGCCTTCAAAGCATTTCATCAAATTTAGCCAGAAGCAAATTTCAAGTTTATTAATTCTGAAAGCAAAACTCCTTTTAGGACCTACTATGTGCCAGGTACTTTTCTCGCTCTGGGGATTCAGTGGAGAACAAGGCAGGCAGACTTCTCTTGGGACATACATTCTTGATCTTTGAGTGTACCTATTTGGTTTTCCCTTGAGTTCAGGGAAATTGTCATTTTTTAGCTAACTCTGATAGCCTGCCCAATTCTTTTTTCTTCCTGAGAATCCGAGTATCATCCTATTTGGTTTTCAGATTTTTTTCCTCCAAATCTCATCTTTTCCTTCACGTGTTTTATATCATTCTTGATACTTTAAAATTCTATTTCCACCTGATTTTATGAAGCAAGATGCTTTGTCCCACCATTTATGGACTTGAATTTGTTACTCCAGAAGACATTTTTCAGTTACCACAATGTCCTTGGTGGGATGTGATGTGCTTCGTTTTCTACAAGGATGACAAAGACCTTTCCCCTGAGGCCTGGCTGGGCAGTGGGAGCAGGGGGAGGGGATTGCTCAGAGCTCTCCCAAAGCCAGAAGCAGCCACAAGACCCAGCCCAGGCAGGTGTTAATTCCTTATCTCCCAGAGGGCTTGTCAAGATCCTACAAAACAGTCCACTCGAGCTCCCTTGAACAGCACTATCCAGGCTCTGCTGGAGGGAAAGACCAGCACCAGCTCTTCCCTGGAACCGGCCCCGAGCTCCATGTCTGCCCCGCTCCCTGAGGTGGCTGGCTCAGGAGAAGTGACAGAGAAATGTATGTACAGCTGGGTGAGTATGTGTTCAGTGCCCTGTCTTCCCAGAACTTCTGTGGAAGACTCCAGAGTACTATTCTTTTTAACAGAAATCTCACTACACAACTTTCTTTTATAAAGCATAGCAGTAGAATCTCACTGCCATTAAAACTTTTGAAAATGACCTCTGCATCTTTGTGCCCTCAGAGTATGGATTATTTCTCAATCTTTCTAAATCTTTTCTGCCCTTCTCCTGTCGGCCAATCATACTGGACTGGATGAACGGCTTCCAGGTCTGCATACCACATTCCTTCTCACCTCATAGCCCACTACTCTGCTTTCCCCTCTGTCTGTTCATCTCCTCTCTCTTCCTTTCATTTGGCTCTTGCTCACGCACCATTTCTCTTCTTCCTTCTTTCCTTCAATATGTGCTTACTGCATACTATTACGTGCTCAGGGCTAGTGATACTCTGGGGATCAAAATTAATATGGTTTAGGTCTTTGAGGAGTTTTTGTTCAATAGGAGGACTAGACCAAAAAAGTGTATATAATATATAAACTTTAGCAAAAATTCAATGAAAAAAATGATACATTTGTCTATGGACACACAGTTAACTGAGTGAAGGGGTTGAGATATTGAACTCTCTGTTTAAGAACTTTCCACAACCACAACACCGTTCCATATTTAATAATTAGAATTATATTACTTTACTTTTCATTCCATCATTTTTCTTTTTAATAGTCACTACTTAGGATATATCCTGAGGGTCTTAGAAAAACACAGAAAATTGCAACAGCATAATAAAAAATGAATTGCATTATTTTTCATACCTTTCCATTTTTGTCTGCCACGTAACTTTGCAGTCCTGTCTGCTTAGAGTCTACAGCATTTCTCCACCTCATGGATGCTGGGTACATAGGTTAGTAAGTGGTTTGTTATGTAGTGTTGTTTGTGACAACAATTGACAAAAACTGTAGTTACTTCCAAGTCCCTTCTGTAGTTTAGAAAACCTCTTGGTGTATTCTGATTTTCAGAGTAAGAAGGCATTACCTCACAAACATTTCTTTTGTGGCATAATACGAAGAGAATTACAAATTGCTTGTTTAAAAAAATTATGGATTCACATTTTTAGTCATAGGAACCTCAACTGAAACACTCCCACTATGCCCCCAAAAGTAGGACTTACTGGTAAAAAGGAAGCTAAACTACTGACTAAAATAGAGAGATCCCTGTCTTGTACTCCCTGTAGTGTTTATTTTTTGAGATGTAGAAAAAGGGAGTTTAGATCTCTACATTTCCTGTTCAGAAAGACATTTGTATTGATGTTAAGATGCTCCCATACTCTAATGAAACTGGAGTTTGCAACCCAAACCTTTATTGATGGTTTGGCTGTATGAGTAGAAAATAACTCAGTAAGGTCACTAATTCAAGAAGGTTTTATGGTGGTGAGATGGTGGTGAGATGGTGGTGAGATGGTGGTGAGAGAGGTTAGTGGATGATTAAAATAAAGTGTAAAAGTCATACAGGTCAAAGATGGAATGAGTTGACTTTCATATGGTACCATTCCCAGAGAATAAAATCTGCTTGTGATATGTGCTGTCTACACACACACACACACACACACACACACCCCACTTCTCACTGAGCATCACTCTTTCTCTGCTCTATTTAACAGACAGTCTTCTCAAAACAATCGGTTAGACTCTCTGCAACCTGTTCTCCTCAAGAATATTCCAGTGAGGGGGCGCCTGGGTGGCTCAGTGGGTTAAGCCTCTGCCTTCGGCTCAGGTCGTCCTGGGATCGAGCCCCACATTGGGCTCTCTGCTCAACGGTGAGCCTGCTTCCCCCTCTCTCTCTGCCTGCCTCTCTGCCTACTTGTGATCTCTCCCTTTCTCTGTTGAATAAATAAATAAAATCTTAAAAAAAAAAGAATATTCCAGTGAGACTTTGATGCCACAAGTACTTCTATCAAAATCACCTAGAAACACCTTGCTAAATGCAGGAGTCCTCAGCTTTTGCCATCCCTTACTTATCAGCAGAATTTTACATATTATTCACTCCCACTTTTCTTACTTGAAAGAATTGACATATAAAATTATAGTAGTTTTAGGCATAGCCATTTTCTAAAAATCCTTCCTCAGTGGTGTTCAGGGGCCCTTCCCCCTTCTGTATCAGTGGTTATTCCTTTTAGCTTCCCATTATCCTAACATCATAGAACCTTTAAACAAAATATTTGGATATTTCTCCCTTACTTAAATCCACTCCTTGATTATCGTAGCTTTAAATATTATCTAAATATGAATGAACTCTAAAAGTATTCTCCAGCCTGGATTTCTCCTAAATCCCTGAATTCCACCTACTGTCTTTACAGTAAATACAGATATTTACTGACAATATCACCTACTGTCTTTACCTAAGTAGTCAAAGACAGCTTGAACTCAACATTTCCAAAGCAGACTTGTCCTATCTTCCAAAACCTGCTTCCCCTGACATGTCTCTATCTGGATTATAGCTACACTGTTTTTCAGCTGCCTAAGCTAAAAATCTTGATGTCATCCTTAATTCTTCTTTTTTTATAGCCAGCATTCACTTTGGCGACCAATCCTATCAACTCTACTTTCAAAATATGTTTAAAATTCTGTCGCTTACTACATCCACCACAATGACATGATCCAAGCCATTGGCGCTTCTAACCTAGGTAATTGTGACAGCCTCCTCATTTGTTCCCTGATTCTGATTTTGACCCAATTACTTATTGTCCATACTGCAGCTGGGGGAAATTATCTATATCTGTATTTATATTGACACCAATATATAAAAATATAGACATTCGTCTTTTAGAATGTCAATTATATGAAGCCACTCCATCCTTCAAAACCTATCAGTGACTTGACCTACTAGTCAGAGAGAAAGCAAAAAGCATTACAGTAGCCTACAGTGTCCCAAGAGATCTTCCTATCATTCTCCTCTAACCACACTACCTCTCTGACCACATGTCCTATTATTATCATCTCCCTTATTTCTTGTGTGTTAGCCACACTGGACCTTTGCTCTTCAAACACATTAGGCAATATACACCTAAGAGCTTTTATATCCATAAGTGTTTGGGTTAGGGTTTTGGCTTTGCCTAGAAAGATCATCTATGGATAACACTCATGCTCACTTCCCGAGGCTTCTGTCCTCAGACACTTCTTCAGTGAGGGGTTTCCTAATCATCTGATTTGAAATTCAGCTCCATCATTCTCTTTAGCAGTTCTTTTGGCTATTTCATCTGTGACTCTTAATGATACCTGGTGTCATAACTTTTTGCTAATTATTTTTGGTTTTTGGTCTTTCTTTTCCTATAAGAATGTAAAATTCATGAGAGCTGGGATTTTTGCTATTTCTCAATTGTATCCTCAGAGCACAGTATGAAATAAATATTCAAAGAAGAGATGGATAAATGAATGAATCTCATGAATCCTGTTTGGCTGAAATCATTGGTGGATAAATTAGCTAATTAGTTAAAACTGTCAGAGCAGATTCCAGCATCAAACAGAAGAATCTAAGTTTTCTGATCTTTAGATATCCCTTATAGTTTAAAGTCTTAGGGTTCTCTGGAAACAGGGCATGTATTGGATAAGAAAAAATTACATTAGTGCTTCCTTTTTCTTTCTCCTCCTCCAGATGGTGACAACATAGGAAATACAGCTGATAATGCAGAACAGCAGCTCTGCCTCAGCACAGCAGAGGACAACGGGCCATAGGAAGTGGGACACACTGAAGAATTAAGTATGTCTTCCTAAATGCTGAGTGAGCACTATCCCATAGATCCCATGCTGGGTAGGCCTATATCTCCCTTTCAAAAGCCGAGATAACCAACTGATAATCACCCTGATTAATTTCACATATTAAGTAAAAATTTGAGGACAGGATGATTTGGCCTTGCAGGTCGTACTTGTAAAGACAGTCTCGTATCACTGAGTGGCAGTGTTGAATTTCTACTCCTGTCAAGACATAAACCCACATACATTTCACTCAAAACTGTGGGGATTTATAGTGTTAGCAGTCTCAATGCAGTTTTCATCTGCTGTGCACAGAGAAGGGTTTGAAACAGCAGGAGCCTATCATCCGTGGGCTCTGAGGAACAAAAGCAACAAAGTGCGTGTGCGTGTGCATACACATATTAGGGGCAAGGGCACTAGAAAGGGGGAGTACACAAATATACTTGGCTTCTTAATTATTTTCAGTCAAAAAAGCATATGTGGAAGTAGGTTTGACTTTCTGTGTAGAGAGTTTACATTTCCAGATTCTCAAATTCCTTTAACTTCTAAAAATACCACTATTATATTACGACTTTATTAAAAGACCAAAGAAACATATTCCTGATTTCTTGTGCAGCCATAGAGGTAAGTGAGTAGGTAAAAACTTTTAATTATATAGATTAATTTGACAAGAATGGAAGTTCACAGACGTGAACAATGAACGTTTTCACTTTCATGCAATGCCGAGGAGCACGTGTAATCATCATGAAGGGAAGCTAGCCAGTGCACAGATAGTCGGTCTTACAGTACCTGGTAAATCTTCTTCCCACCTCGATGCCATAAAATAGTTAACTGCACAATGCTTACAAAAATCAGGGGAAAATGCTGATTTGGAATTCAAATGGTCAGGAACTAAGAAAAACGTATGGTAATTCCTGTGCCTCACCTCTTACTTCTTCCTAAAAAACACCACATGTCTCAGAACAGAAATGTTGAATTTGAGACCTCAATTCGACAGATGTCAGTTTGTGAGATGTCCAGATGGTGAAGTACTTGGCACAAGGTGAAATAAATAAGTATATAAAAATTAAAAAAGAAGAAACAAAAAAATCTAGGCCAGGAGACTCTGTATTTCCAAACAGACTCGAGGGAATAAAGCAGCGAGGGCTTGTATACATGATAATTGAGAGCACAGCAGAAAGTAGCACATAGAGAACATGATTAAAAATGACCGTGCCAGGAGAAAGAACACCACTATGGCTCAGAAAATAGGAAAGGTGATAAAGTGGTTGTGAGGATCAGGATGTTCCATATACCACACCAGTAACACCTCCAAATGAACCTCGGCCACAGGGATGCTAGGATTTGATTGAGGCAAAGAATTTTTGTGGTCTTATCCTTGAATATGACTGTGTTTGTTATCTGGACCTAGAAAATTAAGTTCTCTTGGACAAACTTTAGTCACTGATGTGATAACTATTTTCCATTCAACAAAGCAATTTCATAAAGAATATACAGGCTCAAGAAATGCATTTTGAAAGTACTCTAAGAAAATATGGATGGACTTACAGGGAATGTACTGAACTCTTCATAAAAAGATCATAAGGTAAAGTGGATTTCTGAATGTGGCTCATCAGCCCAAGAAAAAATTCTGATAACTTTACTTAGTAACTGATATATAAAGTATTATATTTGTGATGGACTCAAGACTCCTTTTTTGGTCAGTCCTTTTTTGTTGTTATACATTTAAGACTGAATGTCTATGTGCAGTATTTTTGTATATAAATTATTCCTCAATAAGCTATTAAATAATTAGTAATAGATAAAGTAATAAAATAATAGTTCACCCCAAAAGAAGAGTAAATCTCTAGTTTTCAGAATACATGCTCTGGAGGGCACCTGGGGGCTCAGATGGTTCAGGGTCTGCCTTCAGATCAAGCCCCACATAGAGCCCCAATTCAGCCTCCCTGCTCAGCAGGGGGAAGGGAGTCTGCTTCTACCTCTCCCTCTTTCGCTCCTCTCCCAGCTCATGCTCTCTCTCTCTCTCTCAAATAAATAAATAAAATCTTTTTTAAAGAAAGAATATATGCTATGGAAAAAATTAGAGGAGCCTCCTCTTGTAAGCTCTACCTTCTAAATTTATTTGGCTACCACTTTAAAGTGATAAAGAAAATTCTATGGACTCATAATCTGCTGTAGTTATTTGTGCATTTTTAGGAAGCTCTACTATGTGATGGGGCAGGGGAAAACAGCAGTGAATAAGGTAGATAATATTCCAGCTCTCAGAACTTTCAACCTTGAGGAATATAGAAAATACATATATAATTACCTCATACAGTTTTAAGTCTGTGTGAAAAGCCATAGAGGCAACACGAGCAGGAACGGGAGCCGGGCTAAGCTGACCAGGGGAAGGGTAACAGAAAGGGAGGCTTCCACAAAGTCATTTATAGATGGCGACAGAGAGCAGGACACCAAATGGGCAAAGCTCTTGGATAAAGAGAATGGCATGCAAGGCCGTCAAGAGGTAAGTGAAAAATTTAAAGCATTTAAATTTAAATTTAAATTGAAGCAAGTTTGAGAGTGTTCACTTTGTTGTTTCTTTTGTTAGTTTTTTGTCACAGATAGTGAGAGCTAAAATAGAGCAGAGATGTGATTTTATTAATATGATGCTTCTCCAAAGTGTTCTGTAGTTTTCAAAGATTTGTCAAGTAAGTCCTGTCCTTTGACCCCTTGAACAGTGCCGAAGTAAGTGATGCTGTTCCAGTTACACTCTTTTGCTGTTGAAGAAACGGAGGCTTATATGGTATCTCATGGTTATTAAGGAAGCCAGCGCCAGAATAGAAATTAACATCTTTATCTCTTGGCTCTTAGGTCATTGTGCCCTGTTGCTTTCTTTCCACTTGTCTTCTAGAGAAAGATAAGCAATGGTTCTCTTTTTGTCCATGAAGTACATAAAATCCATTACAATTTGATGGAAATTTCAAAAACAGAGGAAATATAGTGATGTCTATCTTAAGGAACTATTTTATATTCTGCTTTAGTGTGGTTTAAGGGTGGTAAGTGATGTTACTTTATTGCATTTTAACAGTAAGGGAAAGCAGATTTGTGACAAGTCCTTGAATTGGGAAAAATCTTCAGTTTCTGAGCAGAACCTATAATTTCATTTGATCTTATAATTCTAGGATGAAGTAATTATAGCATGTTGTATACAATTAAGGCTGAGGAATAATTTCATTCGACTTGCTAATGATGTTCACATAGGAAAAGATGTCAATGAAAGCCATACTGAGAAAGTCAGTGAAAAGTTGGCCTGACATCAGGGAGATTCAAATTAAAACCACATTGAGATACCACCTTACACCAGTTAGAATGGCCAAAATTAGCAAGACAGGAAACAACGTGTGTTGGAGAGGATGTGGAGAAAGGGGAACCCTCTTACACTGTTGGTGGGAATGCAAACTGGTGCAGCCACTTTGGAGAACAGTGTGGAGATTCCTCAAGAAATTAAAAATAGAGCTTCCCTATGACCCTGCAATTGCACTACTGGATATTTACCCCAAAGATACAGATGTGGTGAAAAGAAGGGCCATCTGTACCCCAATGTTTATAGCAGCAATGGCCACGGTCGCCAAACTGTGGAAAGAACCAAGATGCCCTTCAATGGATGAATGGATAAGGAAGATGTGGTCCATATACACTATGGAGTATTATGCCTCCATCAGAAAGGATGAACACCCAACTTTTGTATCAACATGGACAGGACTGGAAGAGATTATGCTGAGTGAAATAAGTCAAGCAGAGAGAGTCAATTATCATATGGTTTCACTTATTTGTGGAGCATAACAAATAACATGGAGGACATGGGGTGATGGAGAGGAGAAGGGAGTTGAGGGCAATTGGAAGGGGAGGTGAACCATGAGAGACTATGGACTCTGAAAAACAACCTGAGGGTTTTGAAGGGGCGGGGGGTGGGAGGTTGGGAGAGCCAGGTGGTGGGTATTATGGAGGGCATGTATTGCATGGAGCACTGGGTGCGGTGCAAAAACAATGAATTCTGTTACACTGAAAAGAAATTAAAAAAAAAAGTTGGCCTAAAAAAAAGAAGTATTTTACATCTGAGGTAGAGAGTGATTTCATTTTGAAGATGATACTAGATTTTGTGTGTGGAAGAGATCGAATTATATGTAAAACCATAACTTAAATTAGAAAGCTTATTTACTTATTTTGGCTGCATTAGTTTATATGAACCAACAGTGTAAACTCATCATGCAATACTTTGTTTTCATTTGTAAAATGGGATGGAAAATGACATTCTTACTTCTAGTGAAATTGTGGAACTCAAGAAGGAATCTCTTAGAGCATTTCTAAACAGAAAATATTATATAAGGGGTAAATTTGAAAGAGATGAGAACAACTTGAATGAAAAACAGGGCAGAGGAGAAATCCCCACCTGGACTAAAAATGAAAGAAATGGAAAATAAGAGTTGCCTGTAACTCTTAGAAACCATCTTCTAGGTTACTGGGGTTTCCATTTAGAACTTTTGGAAACCAAAATTTCACCTTGGTGCCTCAGAGTCTAGAAAATAATTTAAGCAATGGATCTTGCCAGATTTCCTCTTGTGTATATCATGTATTTTGTATTTTGCATGCTTCAGTGGCATTGTGTGTTTCTTTCACCAATTTTTCAGTTTTTGCAGGTTTTAGGGGTCAACATGTTGCTCCATTTATATATAGTAATCCTGAATTTACTTTTTAACTTGTTGAATAAAGATTTTCGTGGTTTAATCAGTGGACAGTAATTAAAGTATTGATTGAGTATTGGCATAAATTCTATGTCTGAAAAAATAAAATGCATCACTTAAGAAAAATTGATAGTGCTGCCTCCATTTAATTCATTAGCCCTTCATTTACGAAAGCCAATTAATGAATGAGGCAGCACTAATCACAACATAGATGCTTCTGATTATTCCTAAAACAAGGCTTCATATATGACAGTTCTCATGATTTAGAATTTGAGATACCTTATTGGAAGTTCTTAGCAATCTGGCCACACAGAAACTGGAACCTTTACAGTCTGAGTTTGATCACCCCTCCAAGACTCTCATGAACACAGTTCCTGTTTATTGTTCACTTTCGTTTCCATGCTATTATTAATTCTATGCCACTATGAATTTGTTGCTGTATATTTGCTTTCTTTGTCTCATTTACTGTAGGAAAACTCCACCTCCCTGACACCACATTAGGTTTTGTACCATTATTTCATTAAATTGCCCACCTCAGTATGCCCATCTTCATAGTTATCCCTGGGCTTTTCCAAAGAGCCTAAGGTAACAGTATGCTATTAAAATACCTTTTCTTGGGGACGCCTGGGTGGCTCAGTTGGTTAAGCGGCTGCCTTTGGCTTAGGTCATGATCCCAGCGTCCTAGGATCGAGTCCCACATCGGGCTCCTTGCTCAGCAGGGAGCCTGCTTCTTCCTCTGCCTCTGCCTACCACTCTGTCTGCCTGTGCTCTCTCTCTCTCTCTAACAAATAAATAAATTAAAAAAAATTTTTAAAAAAAGCCTTTTCTTGGGGTACCTGGGTGGCTCAGTGGCTTAAGCCTCTGCCTTTGGCTCAGGTCATGATCTCAGTGTCCTGGGATTGAGCCCTAGATTGGGCTCTCTGCTCAGTGGGAAGCCTGCTTCCCCCCACATCTGCCTGCCTCTCTACCTACTTGTGATCTTTCTCTCTGTCAAATAAATAAATAAAATCTTAAAAAAAAATCTTTTCTTATATCATCAATCATTTTTATAAATAATAGTTTAATTCTTTGCTTTAACTGAAATTTTACT